>NC_082668.1:91016558-91319589 GCF_025265405.1 Mesoplodon densirostris
AGGTGGACGGTCCACAAACAATTACAATTACAGAGAATAATTACAATTGCAGAGTTCTCCCCAAGGAGCTAGGGGTCTGAGCCCCATGTCAGGCCCCCCAGCCCAGGGATCCTGCACTGGGAAGACAAGCCCTCAGAATGTTTGGATTTGAAGGCCGGTGGGGCTTACTTTCGGGAAACCCAGAGGGCTGTGGGAAATAGACACTCCATTCTTAAAGGGTGCACACAAACTCTGACATGCTCCGGGTCCCAGGGGAGAAGCAGTGATTTGAAAGGATCCTGGGTCAGACCTCCCTGCTGATCTTGAAGAGTCTCCCAGAGAGGAAGGAGGCAACTGGAGCTCACCTTGGAGACAGACACTCGTGGCAGCCATGTCTGGGAGCTCGTTCTACCACATGGACACTGCAGCTGGAGAGTATCATTTTAGAATCCTCCCTCTAGCTTACTAGGCTCAGGAACTAGCCCTGCCACCCACCAGCCTATAGGCACCAATCCTGAGACTCCTCAGGCCAAGCAACTAACTAGGCGAGGAGACAGCCCCATCTACCAGCAGGCAGGCTACCTTAAGACCTCCCGAGGCCACAGCCACCCCTGGACATGGCCCTGCCCACCAAAGGACACAGGACCCAGCCCCACACACCAGCCTGCAGGCACTAAACCCAGGACCCCCAGGGCCCTGCAGCCAGAGACCCTGGGAAGCAGCTCTGCCCACCAGTGGGTAGATGTCAGCCCCCAAATCCCCTGGGTCCTGGCCCCACCCACCAGCAAGCCTGCTCTAGCCTCGGGACCAGCCTCAACCACCAGAGTCAGACACCAGCCCCAGGACAACCACAGCCCCACAGCCTGCCAGTAGGACCCAGCACTGCCCCAAGAACTGGCTTTACCCACTAGGGGGAGGGCACCAACCCTGGGATCTCCTGGGCTCAGACTCTACTGACCAGTGAGTCAGAACTAGCCCAGGGCCCCCTAGGGTTCTGCAGCCAGCTGCCTCCTGACCTAGCCCTACCAACTAGCAGCCAGCAGCTTCCACACAAGGCAGGGCCTAGCAACCAACTGGACCAGGGGCCAGCCACACCTCCCAGACCGCCCACAGTAGTCAGCCTGCTGTAACAGAAGGACCCATGCAGCCCACATAGGGGACACCCCTAGAACATTTAGCTCTGGTGACCAGAAGGGAGTGCACTGCTGGGACATATAAGACATCTCATACAAAAGACTACTTCTCCAAGGTCGAGAAATATAAAAGAATAAAGAGCCCAGAAATAGACCCATGTGCTTATGGTCAACTAATCTATGACAAAGGAGGCAAGAATATACAATGGAGAACAGACAGTCTCTTCAATAAATGGTGCTGGGAAATCTGGACAGCTACATGTAAAAGAATGAAATTGGAATTTATTTTCATACCATTTAAAAAAATAAACTAAAAATCAATTAAAGATTTAAATGTAAGATTGGAAATCATAAAAGTCCTGGATGGACACATAGGCAGAACACTCCTTGACATAAATTATAGTGACATTTTTTTGGACCTGTCTCCTAAGGCAAAGGAAACAAAAGCAAATTAAACAAATGGGACCTAATTAAACCTAAAAGCTTTTGCACAGCAAAATAAACCACTGATAAAACAAAAAGACAGTCTATTGAATGGGAGAAAATATTTGCAAATGATGCAACCAACAACGGGTTCATATCCAAACTATATAAACAGCTCATACAACTCAATAGTAAAGAAAAAACAAACAACCTGATTATACAATGGGCAGAGGACCTGAACAGACATTTTTTCCAAAGGTGACATACAGATAGCCCCAGACACATGAAAAGATGCTCAATACCACTAATCATCAGGGAAATGCAAATCAAAACCACAATGAGACTTCCGGGTAAGATGGCGGAAGAGTAAGACGCGGAGATCACCTTCCTCCCCATGGATACACCAGAAATACAGCTACACGTGGAACAACTCCTACAGAACACCTACTGAACGCTGGCAGAAGACCCCAGACCTCCCAAAAGGCAAGAAACCCCCCACATACCTGGGTAGGGCAAAGCGGAGAGATCCCCACACAGAGGATCGGTGCCGAGCGGCACTCACCAGCCCGAGAGGCTTGTCTGCTCGCCCGCCGGGGCGCGCAGCGCTGGAAGCTGAGGCTCGGGCTTCGGTCAGAGCGCAGGGAGAGGACTGGGGCTGGCGGCGAGAACTCAGCCTGAAGGGGGCTAATGTGCCACAGCTAGCCGGGAGGGAGTCCGGGAAAACTCTGGAGCTGCCGAAGAGGCAAGAGACTTTTTCTTCCCTCTTGGTTTCCTGGTGCGCGAGGAGAGGGGATTAAGAGCGCTGCTTAAAGGGGCTCCACAGACGGGCGCGAGTCGCGACTGAAAGCGCGGAGCCCAGTGACGGGCGTGGGACGCTGGGGCTGCTGCTGCCGCCGCCAAGAAGCCTGTGTGCGAGCGCAGGTCACTGCCCACACCGCCCTTCCGGGAGCCTGTGCAGCCCGCCACTGCCGGGGTCCCGGGATCCAGGGGCGGCTTCCCTGGGAGAACGCACGGCGTGCCTCGGGCTGGTGCAACGTCACGCCGACCTCTGCCGCTGCAGGCTCGCCCCGCACTCCATGCCCCTCCCTCCCGCCCGGCCTGAGTGAGCCAGAGTCCCCGAAGAGGCTGCTCCTTTAACCCTGTCCTGTCTGAGCGAAGAACAGACGCCCTCCGGCGACCTACACGCAGAGGCGGGGCCAAATCCAAAGCTGAGACCCAGGAGCTGTGAGAACAAAGAAGAGAAAGGGAAACCTCTCCCAGCAGCCTCAGAAGCAGCGGATTAAAGCTCCACAATCAACTTGATGTACCCTGCATCTGTGGAATACATGAATAGACAACACATCATCCCAAATTGATGAGCCAGGAGTCAGTGCTGTGCCTCTGAGGTGGGAGAGCCAACGTCAGGACACTGGTCCACAAGAGACCTCCCAGCTCCACATAATATCAAACGGCGAAAATCTTCCAGAGATCTCCATCTCAACACCAGCACGCAGCTTCACTCAACGACCAGCAAGCCACAGTGCTGGACACCCTAAGCCAAACAACTAGCAAGACAGGAACATAACGCCACCCATTAGCATAGAGGTGGCCTAAAATTATAAAAAGTCAGCAGACACCCCAAAACACACCACCAGACGTGGACCTGCCCACCAGAAAGACAAGATCCAGCCTCATCCACCAGAACACAGGCAGTAGTCCCCTCCACCAAGAAGCCTACACAACCCACTAAACCAACCTTAGCCACTGGGGACAGACACCAAAAACAACGGGAACTACGAACCTGCAGCCTGCAAAAAGGAGACCCCAAACACAGTAACATAAGCAAAATGAGAAGACAGAAAAACACACAGCAGGAGAAGGAGCAAGATAAAAACCCACCAGATCTAACAAATGAAGAGGTAATAGGCAGTCTACCTGAAAAAGAATTCAGAATAATGATGGTAAAGATGATCCAAGATTCTATTTCCCAGATCCAAAATCTTGGAAATAGAATAGACAAAATGCAAGAAACAGTTAACAAGGACCTAGAAGAACTAAAGATGAATCAAGCATCGATTAAAAACACAATACATGAAATAAAAAATACTCTAGATGGGATCAATAGCAGAATAACTGAGGCAGAAGAACGGATAAGTGAGGTGGAAGATAAAATAGTGGAAATAACTGCTGCAGAGCAAAATAAAGAAAAAAGAATGAAAAGAACAGAGGACAGTCTCAGAGACCTCTGGGACAACATTAAACGCACCAACGTTCGAATTATAGGGGTTCCAGAAGAAGAAGAGAAAAAGAAAGGGACTGAGAAAATATTTGAAGAGATTATAGTTGAAAACTTCCCTAATATGGGAAAGGAAATAGTTAATCAAGTCCAGGAGGCACAGAGAGTCCCATACAGAATAAATCCAAGGAGAAATACGCCAAGACACATATTAATCAAACTGTCAAAAATTAAACACAAAGAAATCATATTAAAAGCAGCAAGGCAAAAACAACAAATAACACACAAGGGAATCTCCATCAGGATAACAGCTGATCTCTCAGCAGAAACTCTACAAGCCAGAAGGGAGTGGCAGGACATAATTAAAGTGATGAAGGAGAAAAACCTGCAACCAAGATTACTCTACCCAGCAAGGATCTCATTCAGATTTGATGGAGAAATTAAAACGTTTACAGACAAGCAAAAGCTGAGAGAGTTCAGCACCACCAAACCAGCTTTACAACAAATGCTAATGGAACTTCTCTAGGCAAGAAACACAACAGAAGGAAAAGACCTACAATAACGAACCCAAAACAATTAAGAAAATGGGAACAGGAACATACATATCGATAATTACCTTAAATGTAAATGAACTAAATGCTCCCACCAAAAGATACAGATTGGCTGAATGGATACAAAAACAAGACCCATATATATGCTGTCTACAAGAGACCCACTTCAGACCTAGAGACACATACAGACTGAAAGTAAGGGGATGGAAAAAGATATTCCATGCAAATGGAAACCAAAAGAAAGCTGGAGTAGCAATTCTCATATCAGACAAAATAGACTTTAAAATAAAGACTACTAGAAGAGACAAAGAAGGACACTACATAATGATCAAGGGATCGATCCAAGAAGAAGATATAACAATTGTAAATATTTATGCACCAAACATAGGAGCACCTCAATACATAAGGCAAATACTAACAGCCATAAAAGGAGAAATCGACAGTAACACAATCATAGTAGGGGACTTTAACACCCCACTTTCACCAATGGACAGATCATCCAAAATGAAAATAAATAAGGAAACACAAGCTTTAAATGATACATTAAACAAGATGGACTTAATTGATATTTATAGGACATTCCATCCAAAAACAACAGAATACACATTTTTCTCAAGTGCTCATGGAACATTCTCCAGCATAGATCATATCTTGGGTCACAAATCAAGCCTTGGTAAATTTAAGAAAATTGAAATTGTATCAAGTATCTTTTCCGACCACAATGCTATGAGACTAGATATCAATTATAGGAAAAGATCTGTAAAAAATACAAACACATGGAGGCTAAATAATACACTACTTAATAACGAAGTGATCACTGAAGAAATCAAAGAGGAAATTAAAAAATACCTAGAAACAAATGACAATGGAGACACGACGACCCAAAACCTATGGGATGCAGCAAAAGCAGTTCTAAGAGGGAAGTTTATAGCAATACAATCCCACCTTAAGAAACAGGAGACATCTCGAATAAACAACCTAACCTTGCACCTAAAGCAATTAGAGAAAGAAGAACAAAAACATCCCAAAGTTAGCAGAAGGAAAGAAATCATAAAAATCAGATCAGAAATAAATGAAAAAGAAATGAAGGAAACGATAGCAAAGATCAATAAAACTAAAAGCTGGTTCTTTGAAAAGATAAACAAAATTGATAAACCATTAGCCAGACTCATCAAGAAAAAAAGGGAGAAGACTCAAAACAATAGAATTAGAAATGAAAAAGGGGAAGTAACAACTGACATGGCAGAAATACAAAAGATCATGAGAGATTACTATAAGCAACTCTATGCCAATAAAATGGACAACCTGGAAGAAATGGACAAATTTTTAGAAATGCACAACCTGCCAAGACTGAATCAGGAAGAAATAGAAAATATGAACAGACCAATCACAAGCACTGAAATTGAAACTGTGATAAAAAATCTTCCAACAAACAAAAGCCCAGGACCAGATGGCTTCACAGGCGAATTCTATCAAGCATTTAGAGAAGAGCTAACACCTATCCTTCTCAAACTCTTCCAAAATATAGCAGAGGGAGGAACACTCCCAAACTCATTCTACGAGGCCACCATCACCTTGATACCAAAACCAGACAAGGATGTCACAAAGAAAGAAAACTACAGGCCAATATCACTGATGAACATAGATGCAAAAATCCTCAACAAAATACTAGCAAACAGAATCCAACAGCACATTAAAAGGATCATACACCATGATCAAGTGGGGTTTATTCCAGGAATGCAAGGATTCTTCAATATACACAAATCAATCAACGTTATACACCATATTAACAAATTGAAGGAGAAAAACCATATGATCATCTCAATAGATGCAGAGAAAGCTTTCGACAAAATTCAACACTCATTTATGATAAAAACCCTGCAGAAAGTAGGCATAGAGGGAACTTTCCTCAACATAATAAAGGCCATATATGACAAACCCACAGCCAGCATCGTCCTCAATGGTAAAAAACTGAAACCATTTCCACTAAGATCAGGAACAAGACAAGGTTGCCCACTCTCACCACTCTTATTCAACCTAGTTTTGGAAGTTTTAGCCACAGCAATCAGAGAAGAAAAGGAAATAAAAGGAATCCAAATTGGAAAAGAAGAAGTAAAGCTGTCACTGTTTGCAGATGACATGATACTATACATAGAGAATCCTAAAGATGCTACCAGAAAACTACTAGAGTTAATCAATGAATTTGGTAAAGTTGCAGACTACAAAATTAATGCACAGAAATCTCTGGCATTCCTATATACTAATGATGAAAAATCTGAAAGTGAAATCAAGGAAACACTCCCATTTACCATTGCAACAAAAAGAATAAAATATCTAGGAATAAACCTACCTAAGGAGACAAAACACCTGTATGCAGAAAATTATAAGACACTGATGAAAGTAATTAAAGATGATACAAATAGATGGAGAGATGTACCATGTTCTTGGATTGGAAGAATCAACATTGTGAAAATGACTCTACTACCCAAAGCAATCTACAGATTCAATGCAATCCCTATCAAACTACCACTGGCATTTTTCACAGAACTAGAACAAAAAATTTCACAATTTGTATGGAAACACAAAAGACCTCGAATAGCCAAAGCAATCTTGAGAACGAAAAATGGAGCTGGAGGAATCAGACTCCCTGACTTCAGACTATACTACAAAGCTACAGTAATCAAGGCAGTATGGTACTGGCACAAAAACAGAAAGATAGATCAATGGAACAGGATAGAAAGCCCAGAGTTAAACCCACGGACATATGGTCACCTTATCTTTGATAAAGGAGGCAGGAATGTACAGTGGAGAAAGGACAGTCTCTTCAATAAGTGGTGCTGGGAAAACTGGATAGGGACATGTAAAAGTATGAGATTAGATCACTCCCTAACACCATACACAAAAATAAGCTCAAAATGGATTAAAGACCTAAATGTAAAGCCAGACACTATCAAACTCTTAGAGGAAAACATAGGCAGAACACTCTATGACATAAATCACAGCAAGATCCTTTTTGACCCACCTCCTAGAGAAATGGAAATAAAGACAAAAATAAACACATGGGACCTAATGAAACTTCAAAGCTTTTGCACAGCAAAGGAAACCATAAACAAGACGAAAAGACAACCCTCAGAATGGGAGAAAATATTTGCAAATGAAGCAACTGACAAGGGATTAATCTCCAAAATTTATAAGCAGCTCATGCAGCTCAATAGCAAAAAAACAAACAACCCAATCGAAAAATGGGCAGAAGACCTAAATAGACATTTCTCCACAAAAGATATACAGACAGCCAACAAACACATGAAAGGATGCTCAACATCTTTACTCATTAGAGAAATGCAAATCAAAACTACAATGAGGGCCTCCCTGGTGGCGCAGTGGTTGAGAGTCCGCCTGCCGATGCAGGGGACACGGGTTCGTGCCCCGATCCCGGAGGATCCCACATGCCACGGAGCGGCTGGGCCCGCGAGCCATGGCCGCGGGGCCTGTGTGTCCGGAGCCTGTGCTCCGCAACGGGAGAGGCCACAGCAGTGAGAGGCCCGCGTACAGCAAAAAAAAAAAAAAAACTACAATGAGATATCATCTCACACCAGTCAGAATGGCCATCATCAAAAGATCTAGAAACAATAAATGCTGGAGAGGGTGTGGAAAAAAGGGAACACTCTTGCACTGCTGGTGGGAATGTGAATTGGTACAGCCACTATGGAGAACGGTATGGAGGTTCCTTAAAAAACTACAAATAGAACTACCATATGACCCAGCAATCCCACTACTGGGCATATACCCTGAGAAAACCATAATTCAAAAAGAGACATGTACCAAAATGTTCATAGCAGCCCTATTTACAATAGCCCGGAGATGGAAACAACCTAAGTGTCCATCAACAGATGAATGGATAAAGAAGATGTGGCACATATATACAATGGAATATTACTCAGCCATAAAAAGAAATGAAATTGAGCTATTTGTAATGAGGTGGATGGACCTAGAGTCTGTCATACAGAGTGAAGTAAGTCAGAAAGAGAAAGACAAATACTGTATGCTGACACATATATATGGAATTTAAGAAAAAAATGTCATCAAGAACCTAGGGGTAAGACAGGAATAAAGACACAGACCTACTAGAGCATGGACTTGAGGATATGGGGAGGGGGAAGGGTAAGCTGTGACAAAGTGAAAGAGCGGCATGGACATATATACACTACCAAACGTAAGGTAGATAGCTAGTGGGAAGCAGCCGCATAGCACAGGGAGATCAGCTCGGTTCTTTGTGACCGCCTGGAGGGGTGGGATAGGGAGGGTGGGAGGGAGACGCAAAAGGGAGGGGATATGGGAACATATGTATATGTATAACTGATTAAATTTGTAAAATAAAAAAAAAAACCTAAAAAAAATAAAATAAAATAAAATAAAATAAAAGGAAATCTAAAAACTCAAAAAAAAAAAAAAAGAAATGAAATTGAGCTATTTGTAATGAGGTGGATAGACCTAGAGTCTGTCATACAGAGTGAAGTAAGTCAGAAGGAGAAAGACAAATACTGTATGCTAACACATATATATGGAATTTAAGAAAAAAAAATGTCATGAAGAACCTAGGGGTAAGACAGGAATAAAGACACAGACCTACTAGAGAATGGACTTGAGGATATGGGGAGGGGGAAGGGTAAGCTGTGACAAAGTGAAAGAGCGGCATGGACATATATACACTACCAAACGTAAGGTAGATAGCTAGTGGGAAGCAGCCGCATAGCACAGGGAGATCAGCTCGGTGCTTTGTGACTGCCTGGAGGGGTGGGATAGGGAGGGTGGGAGGGAGACGCAAAAGGGAGGGGATATGGAAACATATGTATATGTATAACTGATTAAATTTGTTATAAAGCAAAAAAAAAAAAAAAAAAACCCACAATGAGATATCACTTCACACCTGTCAGAATGGCTATCATCAAAAAGACCACAAATAACCAATGTTAGTGAGGATGCAGAGAAAAGGAAACCCCTGTACATTGTTGGTGGGAATGTAAATTGGTGCAGCCACTGTGGAAAACAGTATGGAGGTTCCTCAAAAAACTAAAAATAGAGCTGCCATATGATCCAGCAATTTCACTCCTAAGTATATATCCGAAGAAATGAAAAAGAATTTGAAAAGATACATGCACCCCAATGTTTATAGTAGCGTTAGATACAGTAGCCGAGACATGGAAGCAACATAAGTGTCCATCAACAGATGAACGGATAAAGAAGATGTGGTATTTACAATGGAATACTACTCAGCCATAAAAAAGAATGAAATCTTGCCATTTGGAACAACACTGATGGACTTGGAGAGTATTATGCTCAGTGAAATAAGTCAGACAGGGAAAGACAAATATATGTGGAGTCTAAAAAATAAAGCAAACTAGTGAATATTATAGAAAAGAAGCAGACTCACAGATATAGAAAACAAACCAGTGGTTACCAGTGGGGAGAGAGAAGGGAAGAGGGGCAAGATAAGAGTAGGGGTTTGAGAGGTACAAACTACTGTGTATAAAATAAATAAGCTACAAAGATATATTGTACAGCACAGAGAATATAGTCAATATTGTATAATTATAAATGGAGTATAGTCTATAAAAATTTTGAATCACTGTGCAGTACATCTGAAATTAATATAATATTGTAAATCAACTATGCCTCAATAAATTTTTTTTTTTTTTTTTTTTTTTGCCTTACACGGGCCTCTCACTGTTGTGGCCTCTCCCGTTGTGGAGCACAGGCTCCAGACGCACAGGCCCAGCGGCCATGGCTCCCGGGCCCAGCCGCTCCGCGGCATGTGGGATCTTCCCGGACCAGGGCACGAACCCGTGTCCCCTGCATCAGCAGGCGGACTCTCAACCACTGCGCCACCAGGGGAGCCCAATAAAAATTGTTTTAAAAAAGAAACAAGGCTTTGATTTTTTTAAGTGTTTACTTTGCCCATACATTCACCTTCATTTTTCTCAGTCTACACCATTTCCATATGCTTGGCTCAAATATACACTTACTACTAAAATAGCTGATTAGGTTGTCCTAAAATTCTAATTCAATAAATTTATTTTCTAGAATTAATGTAAAGCTGACCATTAAAGAATGCAGGGGTTGGGGCACCCACCCCTGCGCAATCAAAATCTGAATATAACTTTACAGTCGGCCCTCCATATATAGTTCTGAATCCCTTGGATTTTTTTTAAATTGAGAAAAGTCCACGTACAAGTGGACCCATGCAGTTTAAACTCGTGTTGTTCAAAGGTCAACTGTATATATATATGTATTCAAAGAGTGTGTTTTCCAGTCTTATCTATACCTGAGATAATGTTAAATGGGCTTTTTATTCACATTCAGCGATTGAATAAGTCTAAAATACAGAGGTAAAAATTGACATTGGATCAACTGTGATTCTGAGTCCAGATAACTAAAACGATATTTTCATGTTGCTAAGGAACAGTTTCTATTTAGTTGGAACAAAACTTCCCCAATATTTTCTGTTCCTCTCAGTCCTATGAAGTAATCTTTTACAACTCAGTAAAATTGTAACCTGAATATGGGTTGGAGTACTGGCTTTTATTTACAGATGCAGAGATCTCTCCTGCTACTCACAGCCTGTGGTGTCCCCTCCCACACTGTACCAGGGCTGGTCAATAGAATCTGGCGGAAACAACGGTAGGTTACTTCTGAGACTCCTATAAACAACACTGCTCTCTCTCTCTCTCATCACTTGCTCTAGGGGAAGCAGGGACGCGGGAGGGCCCTGTGTTGCTAAACCAAGCCTGTGCTCTAGTGAGCGACTTGGGAAGCAGATCCTCGAGACCACATCAGGCCTCCAGATGGCTGTAGCCTGGCTTGACTGTAACCTCACGGGCAACCCTGAGCCGGGGCCACCCAGCTAACCTGCTCTCAGACTCCTGACCCTCAGAAACTGTGAGAGAATAAATGTGTGTTGTTTTAAGCTGCTAAATTTCGGGGTGATTGGTTGTGCCACAGTAGGTAACTAAAAAGCTACCGAGTAGTGCTACCTATTGAACTTGTTACTTAATTATTCTTTACTCTGCATCTATCAGTTTTAAGTAGCCCAGTATTTGCCATTAAGGAAATATGCCCTAAATTAGTCGTTCTTGATAGCGGTGTTTCCACCCTCCTTCCACCTTGGGGGACAACCTAGAACTTTAGTTGTCACCATGATTGGTGGAGCTTATTGGTTTCTGGTGAATGGAAGCTAGGGGTGTTAGACATCTGCAGTGTGCGAGACACTTCATTTCAAGATAGTAAAGGAAACAGTATAAAATATCAATATTTGTTATAAAAAGGGGATATTGTTCTAATAGAGTTCAGAACTACTAGCTTAAAGAGAGGGATGTCCTATTTTTCATGGGGAAGGGTAAATGAAATCTGCTGATCTTTTTTTTTTGAAATGGTCCATAATGGAAAGGTAAAAGAAGCCAGGAATCTGCCATGTGGAATATAATTTACTCAAAAACTTGAATATAAGAATATAAAATTTGTAATCATAAAAATGACATTTGAAATGGTATGTATTTTTTAAGAGAAGGTAGTCTTTAGTTTTAGGTAACAGGATAGTTTGTGACAGGTAGAATTACACACTAATGGAAGGAATATGGGTCTAGTGAAGCAGAGAAATGTCAGTTACAGTCTCACTGCCCAGTAGCATCCTAACTTGGGCAAATCCAAAATTGTGACAGGAGGGCAAGGCAAAAAATTACTGTACCTTGATGATACCTTATTTGGTACAATTTTCATTTTCACAGGGACCTTAAAAAATGCATATTACTGAACTGATCAAAGATTGATTTGACATGGCTCACAAAATAATTGGAATCTATAAGATATGTTTTAGAAAAATCTAGCCCTTTACAGCATTCAGAGTAATTTTTTCTTTGATGTTAAATGCATTTTCAATCAAATATGATGTAATACTCTAGGCTTATAGGATTTTTAGCAAACTCTTAGAACAATGTCAAATGAATTAGTACTTGGAGTGATACCATTTGGGTTGATAAGGCAAGTTCCCAAAGTGGGAGGTGCGACAGGGAAGGGCAAGGGATTTTCTGGACCAAAATACAATTGATCATAAATGTCATCTTCTTGCAGGGCAGTATACTATAGGACTGAAAAAGTAAGGCAGAGTCCCTGCCCTTTTCTTTTGTATCTTTTTATGTAGTAGCTTATTATTTTTTAAGCCAAGTATATGTTTACAGAACATTTTTAAATCACCTTTTTTTTAGTGTTCAGTTCTATGAATTGGGACAGCAACATAAAGTTGTATGACTACTATCATACTCAAGATATAGAACAGGTCCATCACCTCAAAAATTCCTTTTGTATTCAAGACATCCACCTATTCCCAGCTCTTAGCAATCTTGGATCTCTTTTCTGTCTTTATAGTTTGACCTTTCCCAGAATGTCCTATAAATGGAATCATACTGTAGAATGAAGCTTACACATTCCCATCCCCCCAACCTAGAACCAATTTGGATTATTTCATGAACAAGAAATAAACTTCTATTTTGGTTCAGCTATTATATAGATTGAGGCCAATATGTCACAGCAAATAGTCAGCCCTGACTAATACACTCTCCTTTTTTTTCCCTTGTCAAATCACCTTGTCAACATGCTCTGATTACAAGTCTTTGACCAAGTTTGTCAGTTATCTGTAGGTCACTCATAAGAAACATTTTTCCAGGCCTTTGTCATTCATGTGCAGATGAAGTTGAGAAGCTAAAAACTAGATGAGATTTAGAAAAATATTCTTTGTCTTATTAAGTGTTATAAAGAGTTTATCTAATGTATTGACTCCAAATTATTACTAATTCACCTGTAGTGCTCTGCTGGGAAATTTTCTGGGGCAGTGTCCAGGCTAAAAGGAAAGAATTCTGTGATTAATTAGCAGTAGCTGTCCTGAGCAAGCGAGGTAAGAGTGATGCCATGGGTTCAAAGAATTTCATCATCCCTGGGGTTAAGCCAATGCCGTGGATGCATTCAGTAGGCCTTTCCTAGCAATACACCCAGATTCATAAGTCTCAAGTAAGAGGAACTTACCATGAAGGCAATATCTTTGCCATGGCTCTTATTTATAGGAATTTGTGTGATTTATCGGCAGCTATAACAGGCCAAGTTATAAATGAAAATATAGATTTCCCTCTGCCTAGATTCTGCTTGTTTAGTTCAGAAGTCAGGTATTTTCAGGACTCAAAAGTTCTAGTAAAACAATTTGAAAACACACATACTATTACTCCCCTGAACAGTGGCTAAGCAGATGATTTTATCCTCTAGGCTGCAACCTGGTATCTTTAAATCTATGACCAACTGACTCCCTGTTTGGTTTACAGACCAACCTGACAAATACAAGGAAATAAAAAATAGGAAACATTCCTTTGATATAAATAATCCATGGGTGGTTAAAAAGCAGACAGACCCCCTCCTTTCTGCTGTGGGAATTAGAGTTTACTTATAGTGGCTCTCAAGTGCTTGGATTTCAGAAGCTACTTGTTCTTAGTTACTATTTTCTAGATGACAAAATGATGAAGTTCAGATACACATACCCAAGTCCAACTAATACTTCACCCAAACAAAATCTCAGCTTAATCTTTCTAACAAACACATTAAAGATTTTCTATTTTCACAGGACATAAGAAAGAGTAAAATCTTTCCACACAAAATAAGATCAATGAATTAGCCAAGAAATTCAGGTCATTTCTAATCATGAGGGAAGAGTCGGACACATCTAAATTGAAGGATATTCTGCAAAATAACTGGCTCAGAGTCTTTTAAAAAGCCAGTGTCATGAAAGAATTAAAAAAAAAAAAAGAACACCGTTAAGGGGTAGTTTTAGATCCAGAGACTACAGATAAATGCATAACAACTAAATGCAACGTGTGATCCTTGTTTGAATCTTGCCTAAAACAGAAGCAAACAAGCAAAAGACAAAGATGATATTTTGGTCTATTGGGGAAATTTGAATATAAACTTTATATTAGATAATAGGATATATCAATGTCAGATTTCTTGAGTGTGATAACTGTAGGAGAAGGTAGAAGAATGCCCTTGCTCTTAGAAGATGCTTGTGGTAGTATTTAAGACCGTGGTGTTAAAATATCTGCCACTTACTCTCAAATGGTTAAAAGAAATGTGTATTATACAAGGAGAGAGCAAGCAAATGTGGCAACAGTTGGTAAATCCAGGCAAGGAATATACAGGAATTTATGGTTCTAGTATCCCAACTTTTCTGTAGGTTTGAAATTTTTCAAATTAAAAAGTTGAGGAAAATAAATAAATTGAGAAAAATAAGGTAATTTATGTTTTGTTTTTATTTCATCAAGTTCAATGTCTAAGGTAGGCATGGCAATTGGTAATTTTAGATGTTTTAAATTATAAGAATAAGCAGAAAACTTGGGAAGTGGGGGGAATTACCCTATCATTTCTAACACAGGGATTATACTTTTCCTTTCCAATCTGTTCCTCTGTGCATAAATGATATCACATTATAATAATTTTCATCTAGTTTTCCATTTAACATTATATCTTCAGCATTTCCTATAATATTGTAACTTAAACACTTATAATGACTACTTTTAATGATTCGAGGGAATTCTTTTGAGGGAATATGTATTTTCTGTAACAGTTCCACAATTTAGATTTCTAATAAATAGTGTTTCAGTGGGCGTCTTTGTATGTAGCTTTTTCTATATTGTGGATTCTAGTTTTGGTATAAATTTCCACAGGGGAAATTGCTGGATCAAATGATCATTTATGGAAGACTAGAAACACTTTGCCCTGATTCTTTTAAACTGCCAGTGAGATAGTGGGAACTTAATAAAAGTGAGCCATTTCAAACAGTTACATTTCTTTGAGCTGGAGTATTTTCTGATTGTTAACACCCCTCCCTTGCCCCCCTCTCCCACAACTAATTGTGGGACCTTGGGTCTCTCTTTCCTACTATCTACTCTTTTAGATGAGTTTTTTCAACCTAAGATCCTGGGCACCCAGAAGTCAGTGGGAGTGACAGGGTGTCTTGAAGCTTTTCAATATTTCACCAGCCTAACAAAAATCATACATATACTCACAATGAAAACTCAGTGAGCTTAGAAGTGCACTCTCTGGCCCCCCAGTCAAGCCTGGTCTGATGACTACAACCCAGTCAACAGTCCATTGGCCACCTGAGACCCTGAGCCAGAACCCAACTGAGCTGCTGTCAGGTTCCTGACCCTCAGAGATCGTCAGGAGATAATAAATGTTTGTTGTTTCGGCTGTCAAGCTTTAGAGTAATTTGTTATGCTGCAATAGATAACAGATACAGAAATGGGATATGGCCTTACCAGAGACATAAAATGTGGACAAAAGACATGAATAAGTACTTCATGAAAGAAGATATCTAAGTGATCAATGAGTAGATGTAAAGAAGCTCATCATTAGTCGTCAGGAAAAAGCATACTAAAACCAGTATGAAATACCATTAAACACACACCAGAAAGGCTACAATGAAACAGATTGACAATCTGAGGGTTGGTGAGGATGCAGAGGAACTGGGACCCTCACACGTTGCTGGCAGGGATGTGAAATGGGGCAATCACTTTGTAAAACCAGTAAAGTTAACATAAACCTACCCCTATTGACCCAGAAAGTACACACTGAGGTATATACCAAGAGAAATTACTGGATACTTCCAAAAAAAGAGTACATAAATGTCCTTAGCAGCTTCATTCATTATAGACCTAAACTGCAAATAACCCAAATATTCGTCAGCAAGAGGATGTGTAACAAATTGTGTTATACTCAGGCAATGAAATACAGCAATAACAATATGTGAAGTATAATATATACAGCAACTTGGGTGAATCTCAAAAGCGTTATTTCAAGCAAAAGTAGTACGTACTATATGGTTCCGTTTATATAATATTCAAAAGCAGATAAAACAAGTCTATAGCGATAAAAATGAGAGCAGTCATTACCTCAGAATTGGTAAGTTGTACTGACTGGAAGATAGGAGGGAATTTTCCGGGGTGATAGAAATATTCCACATTTTGATCTGGATGGTCACACTAAGCTATGCATATGTGTCTTAGCCCATCTGGGCTACTATAACAAAGCACGAGACACTGGGTAGCATATAAATACCTGGAATTTATTTCTCACAGTTCTGGAGGCTAGAAGTCTGAGATCAGAGTACCAGCATGGTGAGGGTCCTCTTCTGGATCACAGACTTCTTGGTGTTATCCTCACATGGCAGAAGGTGGCAAGGGGGAGCTGTTTTGGACCTCTTTTAGAAAGGCCCAAATCATGAAATATCTGCCCTCATGACTTAATCACCCCCCAAAGGCAATACCTCCTAATACCATCACCTTGGGGATTATGTTTTAACCCATGAATTTTGGGGGGAGACACATACAGACCATAGCAATATGTTAAAAAAATTCATAAAATCATACCCTTAGGATTAGTTCATTTTACTACTTGATGTAAATTATAGCTCAGTTACATATTGTTTAAAAAAAAACAAAAACCTAAAGTCCTTTCTGTGGCCTCTAAGTCTCTAGGGATGGTGTCTTCGGCTCCCTCTTTGAGTTCATCTCTTGACACTCTTCCCCTTATTCACTCCCCAAATCTGCTGGCTTCCTTCCTCTTCCTCTAATCAAGCATGTTGGCACCTCAGGCCTTTGCATCAAGCCTTCGCTCTGTCTGTAATCTCTGTCCTCAAGTAACCCCTCAAATATCATTCTTCATTTATTCAGGTCCCTGGTCGTCATAGTCACGTTTCTCTGGAAAACAGAGTCTCAGGCAAGGACTGTTAGGGCTGTATTTAGGAGGTACAATCCAACACAGCTGGTGACTCAGTATGTTAGCTTCCTACAGCTGCTGTAACAAAGTGCCACAAACTAGATTCCTTAAAACAGGAGAAATTTATTGTCTCACAGTTCTGGAGGCTAGTAGTCCAAAATCAAGAATGTTGGCAGGGCCACCTGCCATCTGAAACCTGTAAGGGAGACCTTTGCTTGCCTCTTCTAGCTTCTGGGGTTTGATGGTAATCCTTGGTGTCCCTGGCTTGTACACGCATCATTCCAGTGTCTACCTCCATTGTCACTTGGCCGTATTCTCTCTGGGTATCTCTGTCTTTTCTTTTTCTTACAAAGACATCAGTTGCATTGGAGTGGGAACCACCCTCATAACCGCATCTTAACTTGATTACATCTGCAAAACCCTATTTCCAGATAAGGTCACATTCACAGGGGTTAAGACGTCACCGTATCTTTCTGGGGGACACGATCCAACCCATAGCACTCAATAAGCACACAGGCTTGGTCACACAGATTGACTTCAGTCAGGCTGTATGGAGAAACCGTGCACCCAAACAGTCCATCAGAGGGAGCAAGGGAGAGGTTTTATTTGCCTGGTATCCTCCAATCTCCTGTCTCCCACTGGTCAAAGTTCATTCAGGGGGAATTAAGCCTCTGCATTTCTGGATCGCATCAATCAGCCCCATTGGCAGTTGCTCAGGAAACAAGGCCCTGCAGTTTGGCTTTTCAGCTGAGTTTGGTGAGAGAAGACAGATATTCTAGGCCTGTGGCTGGTGAGCCTCAGGCAGGGAAACCATGGGGTGTGGGGAACCATGGGGTCGGTTAGCTGCTGAGGCAGCTGAGGAGAAGCAAGTGGCTGAAGATGAGACAGGTGGTGTGTAGACGGGTCCCATGCTCTGCTCAAAAGTCACCTTATTGGGAGACTGGGATTGATACATGTACACTATTGATACTATGTATAAAATAGATAACTAATGAGAACATACTGTATAGCACAGGGAACTCTACTTAATGCACTGTGGTGACCTGAATGGGAAGGAAGTCCAAAAGGGAGGGAGGGGATAAATGTATATGTATGGCTGATTCATTTTGCTGTACAGTAGAAACTAACACAACATTGTAAAGCAACTATACTCCAATAAAATTAATTAAAAAAACAAAAAAAAGCCAAAAAAAAGTCACCTTACCGGGGAGGTCCTCTCTGACTACGTTATACCAAATAGAAGTCCATCTCCATCTCTGTATTCCTTTATTTTACTTAATTGCTCTTCATAGCATTTATCCCCACTGGTCATATGATATATTTATGTGCTTACTTGCTTCTCTCTCATTTTACCCACTGCAACAGGGATCGTGAATGCAGGAAATTTGTCTGTTCTCTGCTCTTCCCTCGGTGCCGAGCACAGTGCCTGGCACATGGCAGGAACTCGATACATATTTATTGAATTGAATGACTAGGTGAATCGATGGGTGTAAAAAATGAAAAAGGCCCTGTCTCTCCAGTTGGTTGGGGGGTAGCTGAGTGGGTGCCAGTGGGGTTATCTTAGACACAGACAGGCCTGTCATGAGTAGGCCTAGGTTCACCTGGAGGGAAGGCTCCATTTCCAGGGTTTAAACTGTGCAGCTCCTGGACAAGGTGAAGAGATGTGGGAATCAGGGCCTCTAGGTCATCAGGCAGGGAGAGCTGACAGAATTGGAATCTCCCTCAAGTGAACGTGGAGGGCAGAAGGTGTGTGGTGCCCTTGCCCCGCAGGTCACAGTGGGTAAAGAACCCTGTCTTTGCTTCTTGACCTCTTCCTAAGTCTTCTGAGTTATTTTCTGCTTCTGGAATCGACTACGCTTTTAATCCAGAAAAGCCAGTAAATATCTTTAGTTGTGCAACACTACCATGTCTTTTACATGAATATTGGTGCCACCTAAGCAAAAGAGCTCAACTCATCGCCAGGTTATTGCCCAGTCAACATGTGACATATATCTTGCTTTAAATGACAATTCTGTTTTATTTCCGTCAAGTTCTGTGTGCTCTTGGTTTCATACAACCAATAAGATTTTTAGTCACATTCTCTCTTTTCTGTTCTTATTTTCTCCGTGGAATCCCCTATATACAGTAATCTGGTTTTGAAATATGTAGGAGCCCATACTGGATTACAGATGAGAAAGAAATTGTAACAAAAGCTAGGTGACTGCAATTCATTCAAAATTGTTTTTAATGGTAATTTTCTCTATTAATATGAAAAATGTGTACAATGACACAGGTAGAGATTTTCTCAGTTGAATAATGTACTATGCTTCTCTCACACAATATCAAAAAGCAATAGAAGCTTGTTAATTCACCAAAATATATATATTCCACTAGAAAATAGGCCTAAGATGAATGTGGTGATATGGTGACGTTTTCCTCACCCCAAATTACTTACCCAAGTCCATTACTGCCTCTTTACCACTCACCTTGAGGAAGTGGCGAACAGAACACGTTCACATGTCGAGAGGCCTTCCTTTGGCACAGGTGGAGTATTGCACCTGGTTAGTCTTTATGCCTAGTTCGGATCTGAGTGATCTGCATGTCAGTGATTTTCACCAGTCTTGGTTGCAGAGGAATAGGCTCTTCTGGAAAGGTGGCCAGTTGGAGCATTCATGCTCTTTCACAGCTCACTCCCTCTACGCAGGGAGTTCTTATGTTAAATGAACTAATACAATAATATCAGTTTTCTATATAGAAGTCAGCATGTTTCTCTAGAATACAATTTTACTTCTGGAGCAAAAGAGTTTTCTTCTTTTAGGACTTGCTTCCATAACTAAGTCACAAATTTTAACTGAATAATTTTGAGGACAGACGGTTCTTTTTAACTATGCCTCTTGACTGTACACTTTATCTTTCTGCGAAACGAGGGCCTAAAACCACATATAGACTCTTTACAGGGAGTATAAACATTGCTGACTTAAACTTTTACATTAATCCTTTATGAATCTGGAAATTGGAAGGCAGTCACTAGATAGTCCCAAACCTATTTTTTTCTTGATTTCATAATATTTTATTGTTTGCTCTAATTCCAGTGCCCCCAAAACTCACAAAGAAATGTAGTAATACATAACTTACTAATGTAAATATTATGGGTCATTTGACTTTGCCTTATGGATAAAATTTTTAAAAATAATATTTATGTTACTGTAAACAAAAATTTTGTCACTTTCGTATCCCCGCTTATTACTGTTTTAAGATTTTAATCCAAATATACTCCCCCCAAATTGACAAATCTTCAAAGTTTTAAATCAAAACCACAAAGTTTTTTATTATAACCCACAAATTGGGGCTTTCCTGATCAGATATCTTAAATTACGCATTTCTTCTTTGGAAAGCTCAGGGGACCAGTGAGCAGTACGTTCCTAATGAATGTGGTATTCCTTACAACTCCCAGGTGGATAGCCCTGCCTGGAAAAGGCAGTTGTCTTGGTTGAGCAGGCATTAATGTCAAAGGTATGGAAAAGAAAGTTGACTTGATTCAGTTTTCACTGGCTTGTCACAGATGCTAAATTCAAATTTCACCTGAGGCACCAAAATGGAACAGATATGAAATTCCAAAGTAAGGTGGCAAGATGCAGACTTTCAATCAAAATACTGAAGACCAGTTTCATGAGTCTAAAACACCTCACCCAAAGGAGTAAATAAAAGCATCTAGGAAGAAGGAACAGAGGGAGGATTCCTTGAGGAGTATTTTCTTGGTGAAAGCTGTGCTGTGAGTCCCACCACCAAGGGTAGGGAAGGGAGCGCTTCAATGGACCACCCAGAGAACAGTTCCCTACAGTTGGTGGGGACAGGGGACTGACGTCCGACATGACTCCAGCCCTGGAAATCTAAAGATCAGGAGAGAGGGACTGGTGAGCTTCTTTGGCAAGGGTGAGAAGTGCTATCATTAGGACTGGTCTGCGCTCAGTTTATTGGAGCAAAGTAGGCACGAGTGTATCTACGGACCAGCTGTGGGCCACACAGGAGAGAACCATTCTGCAGCCCCTTTGAGCCCTGCTCAAGAAGACCCCTGGGATGTGAGTGGAGGATACCTTGGGACTCTCCTACAGAGGGAGGTGGTTTGGAGAGGCCCTCAGGAAAGCCAAGTCTGAATAGGGAGCTGGTACCAAACGAGCAACACCTGCTCATGTTGAAAGGGCCAGCAGGGAGGCCGCCCAAAAATACATGAAAGCACCCAAAAGACACCTTTGTTGTCTTTGTTGCCAGGCCCAGAAAATATGATGCCATCTTACAACTGTTCCAGCCAAGTAACTGTTCCCGCCCTCCTTTTCCCTCCTCTCTTCCTTACTCCTCTGTTTCTGGAAGGGTAAAAACCAGCAGGTATTAAGTAGGGGCAGAGATGAGCAAGGAAAGGAGAAGCTGACCACCTCCTCTTTCCTAAAAGCTGGACACCTGCCTGTGACCAGCTCTAGATGGTGGAGGAAGAGAGAATTCTTATCTTTGATTAAAGATTGAAGTATTTAGTAATATATTGGTTTGGATATTCTAACAGAAAGACGAATGCTTTCTATTACCTATAAGTGACCAAAAAAGCTATATCCAGTGGCAGGGGTAGAATTACCCTCATTGAGCAAGTTTAAAGGGACAGTGAGAGAAAACATTAAAACTGCTGTTATAACTTCACCTGGGAAGTACGGCTTCTTCAATGAATAGGTTACAGCACCAGCAGGAGTGATGAATGTGTTTTTATAACCCACCTTCCATGAGGTACCTAAAACATGGTGAATCAGATCCTCCCCTTACACTGGATATGAGTGCATGCCCAATCTTCAGTAGAATTCACAGAATGGAAAAATGTAGGGCCCTATCCTACTTCTGTTACTGTGCTGTTGACCTACATATTGCAATAACTCTCCAGTGCTATGTACCTGTAGCTGTCCTATGAAGAATGCCAGAGCTAGGCATAGACTGAATGAGAAGGTTTTGAGACTCAGTCTAAAAAAGCTTTACTGTTTCTCTGTTTCCCTTGTATCCTACATAGTCAAAACTTGCAATTTACAAATGTCACGGCCCTTTAGCATAAGTGATCTCAAATGATTGTCACCAGGTCCCTCTGAAATGCAAAGGGCAGATACTGTTTATCTTCATTGTACAGAGACTAATAACAATAACAGCTAAGAGTTATTGAGCACATATGTGATTGGCACTTATGCTAAACGTCCTATAAGCATCATATTCATGTATAATACCATTAATTTATCCACTTTACAGGTGATGAAACAGGGTCTTAGGCTAAGCAATTCATTTAAGGTCAAACACTTAGTAGAAGATGAAGCTGGAATTTGAACTCAGCTGTTTGTCCTCAAATTCCTAACTTTGAACCTCTGCTCAGATGAACAAAATGGAACTCTAACATTAAGAAACCCATTCAAGGTTCTACAACTAGTAATAATTAGCAGTAACACACTTGGATCTTGTGATTTTTGGTCCTCATCTCATTGGAGATCATCAGTGGAGATGTTTAGCTGTCTCACAGAGCAAAGCTATAGGAAGGAGATTAAGCAGAAACATTTTTGCCAATCAAAATAATAGGCCTCAAAAGAAAGTTTACTATAGTTAATTACACTATATTGTATATTTGAAAGTTACTAAGAGAGTAGATCTTAAAAGTTCTCATCACAAGAAAAAAAACTAGCTAGTGTGGTGATGGATGTTAACTAGCCATTGTGGTGATCATTTTGCAATGAATACGAATATTGAATCATTATGTTATATACCTGAAACTAATATAATATAATATGTCAATTATATCTCAATTTTTTAAAAAGTTTAGATAAATTATATCCATACATTGGAATATTTTGTAGCCAGTAAAAATTTTTAATGAGGATTTCACTTAAACACACAAATCATTTTTCCATTCCAAGTAGAAAAAGTAGCCTATAAAATATTAATGCTTTCAAGTCTGTATGAATACATGTATCTATACACATATATACATAATTGAATGTAAGCAGCAAGTTATATGCATGTGTTTATGGCTGTATTTGTGATTGTATCTTTTAAAAATAGAAAATATAGAATGAAATGTACTCAAATATTAGCAATGTTATCTCTAGGTGGTGGAATTATCAGTAATATTTACTTCTTATTCTACACTTTTATTTATTTTCCCCCTAAAGATCAATACATGTTCTTTTTTCCTTTCCCCTACTAGACAGGTTTATTATTTTTAAAATTATTATAAAAAACAATTTATAACCATTTTATTCTTATCACGTGGGCAGTCATTTCTGACATGCCTTTTACCCTTATATTATAGACAACCAGTGACACCATCACTCAGTGAAAGGGCTTTGGATTCAGACAGACCCGAATCTGGTTCAGGGTCCCCTGCTCCAGTAGCTGAGGGTATGGACCTCTCTGGAGGTTCAGTGTCCCAGTGAGTATATTGGAGTTACTGGAACCTACATCCAGGGCTGGATAGGGACATGTGTGTGCTCTGGGGAAGGCAATGATTCTTGGTGCTTCTTCGAAAGGATATTCTTTAAATAATACTTTAATTTCTATTTGGAGGAAAGGCAGTGTCCCCCTAGGGCAAAACAAAAGCCTTGCAGTTCATTAGACCTACAGTCCTTAAAATGCACGATAGAGGCCTTGGGCTCTCACTCCCACTCCAAGCAGGTCATTGGCATCTTCCTTCCAACCCAATCAACACTCTCCCCGGAAGTACTGATAAACATAATTTTCTCTAGTTCATTACATTTTCAAAAATATTTGTCTTGTGGAGTAACCCTGGACATCTGTCCTCTGGCTCTGCTTCATAAAATGTTCTGAAGATTAAATGAGATAACACATGTAGAGAACTCTGCACAGCATCTGACACTCAGCAGAAGTTCAATAAATGACGACTATTATTAGTATCATAGCTAAAAACTATGGCAACTCCAAGCCTCCGGTAATGACGGGTCATGCGCAGTCCTTTTCTCCTCTAGCCTCTAGCTCCTTACCTATAAACATTCTCTGATTCAAGGCATTTTGGGGAAAGCATTTGGTGACCTTGAAATGTTCTCAAGAGTTCTCTGATACCTTTATAAATGAATCTTAATAAATATAGGAGACTCATTTCCTTCTTCATACCTCTAGCATAAAAAAGCAACATGAATACCTTTGGCAATCTTTGTATAGTATAGCATTTTAAATGTTATTTCCCTTAAACACGGTAGAAATCAACAGGATGGAGGTCACCTGGGGGACAAACACTGAGCAGGGAGGTGTTGCTGAGGGAACGGCTGCAGGTCTGAAACCAGATCCTGGTTACGGAGCAGAGGGGAAATGGCAGGTCCTTTGGAGGAGTTTTATTAGGATAAAAAGGTGCCAGAATGCACCTGCTGTTTCATTCTCTCCAGTCTCCTTGAACACCCTCTGAGCAGAGGAGTGAGGGGAGGGTGGGAGGGAAAAAAAACAAAGTGAGGTTAGCAATGCTATGTCTCTTTCCCCATTGTCTGTTCCCAAGTGAACATCAACATCAAAACACTGCTTGGTAGTAGTCAAAAAGATTTAACTTGTTCCCAAATTCCTGAGCAACCATCGGTGTGTAATTTAATTTTTGGCAGAACGTCACTGAACTTCTAGGCATATCATTTGTTTTGTACGTCTACAAGGGACAGGTGGAGTGACCAGCCAACCATTCCACACTCCAGCCACGGAAAGAAGGGCATGTGGAGCCAGCCATTCAGGTCACACCAAGCGCAGTGGGATCTTGGCCCCCAATCCAAACCTCAGTTCTGCTGTGGCCCCACTACTCCCCATTCTTAAGTGTGTGTGTGTGTGTGTGTGTGTGTGTGTGTTTGATCAAGCAGGTGATGGGAGCCCAGGCAACTTCAAGGTTCAAGGCCAGCGACTTCGGTCTGTCAACCCCTCAGTCACCACTGGTCACCATTCTGGCCCACTGGCCTCCCCTTTGGGCTTCCAACCATGCCTGCACTGCCTCTCCGTTCCATCCCAGCCCTCCCTCACCCTTCAGGGGGAAACTAATTCCACACTCAGAGACCACTGTGGGCGTCCCCAGCCCAAGCCAAGATAGCCCTCCTCTCCATCCCTTTGGAAAGGGGAAACAGCAAAGGTGAGCAAGAAACCGCCAGCAGGTTTTGACAGCTGCAGAGGGAAACTAATGGGTTTCTAAGGAAACAGAGAGGCAGCAGCCATTTTAGTGGCATTTGCTGTATGAAAAATACATAGACACTGACACCCGTCCCCCCACCCCCACCCCCACCCGCGGCGCCTTCCCCCCTCCACGCTTCAGAGGCCCCGAGGTGAGGGGTGGGGCTCAGGTCTCCCCGAGACGCAGCAGCCACCAGTCGCAGGTGGCCTGCCACCCGGGGTCGCTCCCAAGCCCCCTCCCTGCAGCGGGCGGGACCGCGGGACTCCCCACCCCCGGGCGCCGCAGTGCAGCGCGGTCCCCGCGTCCCGCCCCCCGGGTCCCCCGCCCTCGCCGGCCCCCCGCCCGGCAGGCCGCTGGGCGCGCGGCGGGCCGGGAGGAGCGGGTCCGCGCGGCGGGCGAGGCGGAGACAAGGCAGCGGCAGAGCGAGCGCGGGAGGTCGCCGCAGCCGGGGGACGCCGCGCGCCGCTGCCCATCATGGTCGCTGCGCACGCTGCCCATTCTTCCTCCTCCGCCGAGTGGATCGCCTGCCTGGATAAAAGGTAGCCGGGGAAGGGCCCCCGCCGGGCCGGGCTCTGCGCGCTGCCCCTGCCAGGAGACGGCCGCAGGGACGCCCGCCGGGGCCGCGGGAGGAGGGTCCCCGAGCGGGGAGGGAGCGGAGGGTCCGCACCCGGGACCAGGGGACGCAGATCCCGGTCTCTCATGGGGCTCCCCGTGCACGAGATCTTCACACGTGGTGGAGAAATTGCGACGCAGTGGGGGGAGCCCCAGCCCCGCCACTTCCCACCCCCCCGCCCCTCCTTGACGGTCTCCTCGCCCCCCGCGACTCCCGGCTCCGCGCTCGGGTCGGGGTTTATTTTCCTTGGCATCACAGGGCAGCAAAATAGATTCCTACCTTCTTCCGGCTGTTCAGACCCTCAGGGGTAAATAAGTTTTAAGGAGGGTGGGGGGAAAGGCAGGTGCAGAGTAACGTGCTTTTTTTTTAGTTCCTGAAAGCCAAGTGTGAAGGACCCAGTGGAGATGTCAAGTGCCTTCTGAAATTCTCAGCTTCTGCTCCCGCAGTCGCTTGCCCAAGGTCTGTGTTAGGAAGGTCACGCGGGAGACTGCTTTCGTCTTAATACCCTGCCTCTCGGGAAGGGACCCTTACTCTAAAAAATTAAAACCATAAAGCGTTGTAACTCCCGACGACAGCCCTGTGTTAAGGAGGGTGCTGTGTGTAATAGCGGACTGCAGTTGTTTTCAGGCTCTGACAGCGTAATTTTCTGTTTGTCCAGATTGTGGGTTTAGCAGTAAACATTACACAGTATGTTAGCAATTATAGTTTATTACCCTGATTAAAAGGTGATGCATCTGAACTTTTAAGAACTGGGTAAGAAACCTTGCAGAGTGAACTGCCTCTGATTTTCGAGTTTGATGCAGCAGGGCAGTGATTCATGTCCTGCAGCTATCTGCATGACATCTCTATTTGCATTTGTGTGAAATATTTTACGCTCTGCCATATTGAAATTTTTACACTTAGCAGATTCGTAACCAGATCAAACTTGAAAATCTTAAGCGTGACCTGCTTTACATAATTTACTATTCTAGGCCTTTGTTGAAAAAAATCAAGTAATTTGAGAAAAGCTAAACGTGGCTCATTTGAATAGCTTAATATATCTGAGAAATAATTTTTACTTTCAATTACCACACAGTAGCAAGATTTTTGGCAGGCAGTGCCCTGTTTACGTCTAAGATGATAGTGCTAATACTGAAAGAGTCGCATGCAATAAATAGTAAGAGAATTGAAGTGATGGTTATTATGAGGATGTTATTCCTCATACAGAATTATGTAGAGGAAGTAAGAGCATGAATAAGTGAAGAGCCTGCTAATGTGATAAGTAATCTGAATTTAATAGCTTAGGAAGGGGCTTCCCTGGTGGCGCAGTGGTTGAGAGTCTGCCTGCCGATGCAGGGGACACGGGTTCGTGCCCCGGTCCGGGAAGATCCCACATGCCACGGAGCAGCTGGATCCGTGAGCCATGGCCGCTGAGCCTGTGCGTCCGGAGCCTGTGCGTCCGGAGCCTGTGCTCCGCAACGGGAGAGGTCACAACAGTGAGAGGCCCACGTACCGCATAAAAAAAAAAAAAAAAGTTTAGGAAAGATGAATTATCAAGGAAGAGAAAATCAAGTTCTTGTACTTATAAATAGTAAGGCTATCCTCATTATTTCAGATAATAGACTGCATATTTCTATTTGCAGAAATTCATGGCATGCCATTTTTTGAACAGTTAGTAATTCACAGGCAACCCTTCAGTCAATAAGTACTTACAGCAAAAATCATAGAGCAGTATTAACACAAGCTAACACAAGGTAACTAACACATTTCTTTTCATAATGTGTATTTGCCCACACGTTTTTGTTTGGAATGGAGTTTTAGAACATAGTGCCACAATCTAATCTAATACTATAATTCATAATGGGGAGAAACCTCCGGGGGTGGAGTTGGGGGTGGAATCCTCCATAGATACTGAACCTAGCATTCCTGGAGTTCAGGAGAGTAGACAGATCAATAAATTAAGGATTTTAGGCCCAGAGCTGTCACCAGTCACAAGTTCTGATCTTGGACATGTGACTTTTATTTCCTTGAGTGTGTGAAAAATGAGGATAGCACTGTCTTACCAAGGATTAGTGGGCCAAATGAAAAAAAATTATCATGAAAGTAATTTGAAAACTGTGAGGTGCCATGTGAGCATATTATTTTGTGGTTTTAAGAGAACCTTGCATTTTCCACAGTGTCGGTGCTAGAATTCCTTTGAAGGAGAGTTTAGGAGTGGCAGTCTCATTGTAAGAGGGCCTTGAGGTCCTTGTTTTGAAGTTGCATTTTTACTTAGATTGTTAACTTTTTAGGGGAGGAGGAAGATTAAGGGTGCTGGTGGAAGTTGGCTGGGGAAGGCCCCTGGAGTCATTCCTTTTGGGACGCTGCCCTCGATATTTCTGAGAAATGCAGTCTTGATGCTCTGTTCCAGGCACTGTGTTGGGCACTGGGGAAGCAGGAAAAGAAAGATGAGCGTTGCTTATTGACTGAGGGGGTGGGCGGGTAGGGGTGGGACTGCTACATAAACAACTGACCACAATGCAACGATAAGTGCTTTAATGGAGATGTATGAGATGCTTTGGGAACGCAGAGGAGAGAGTCTTCAGCTCTGCCAGGGATGCTTCCCACAGGTTCCTGCCTGGCCCGTGGAGGTCGAGGGGAACTTTATCAGGCAGAGAATTCTGGGAGCAATGTGAACAAAGACACACAGGTGTGTCATATAAATATGCTAATTTCTTCTCAACCACAATTTCCTCTTGTAACCAAATCAAGAACATAGGAACATATACTCTATTTTTCTAAAACTCTTGATTATGGACATTTTCAAGCACACACATAAACAAAGAGGAAATGGTACAGTGATCCTTGATGTCCTATTTGGGGAAATGATGCTGGAACCTTTTCCACAGCTGGAAAATGTAGTTTAGATATTTGCATCATGCAAGTGGCATGGACAACTAGAAAAAGAGCAACTGAGGGGTTGAAAACAAAAAGGGAAGTTAAAGTAGAAAGTCTGCAGGAGTAAAGATGTATGTAATGAACGTTGAAGCAACTTTAAAAAAAACAAGGAAAATAATCCCATAGAAATGTTCGTTAAGTGTGCCTAGGAAGTTGTCATAGACAGGCAATGCTATATAAGCTTGCATGTGGGGAGATGGGTTAAAAATATGCAGATATGTGGATTAGGTTGAAGAAAGAAAACCCAAAGCTTTTTATGTATCAAGCATCCAAGTTTTTGGACTATGGTGGGACCCAGAAGGTGAGAGTGTACAAATACTAATTATAAAATCAGAAAGACATTGAACATTCGGATGGATAAAAATACATTGAAAAAAGTCTCAACAGACAATATTGTTAAAGTAAAACAAGCTTAGTACTACCTCATTGATCTTACAACTTTTTTCTGAGCAGGGATGGTAACTAGAAATGTATTACATAGTACCCCAGTATTTGGGATGTAAAATGCCTTTTTAAAAAATGTGTTGGGCTTCCCTGGTGGTGCAGTGGTTGAGAATCCGCCTGCCAATGCAGGGGACGTGAGTTTGTGCCCTGGTCCGGGAGGATCCCATGTGCCGCGGAGCGGCTGGGCCCGTGAGCCATGGCCGCTGGACCTGTGCATCCGGAGCCTGTGCTCTGCAACGGGAGAGGCCACAGCAGTGAGAGAGGCCTGCGTACAGCAAAAAAAAAAAAAAAAAAAAAAAAAAAGTGTTGACCATTTTTTTTAACATTAGTGAAAATATTTTTTCCATAAGATTTTAAGTTTTGCCACTTGTGAATTTAAGAACCATTATAGGTCATAATTCTCATGGTTGGTAAGGGAGTGTTATGAAGGGACTACTCATATTCACAATACATATAGTGAATCGTTGCCAGTATTCATCACTATGGGGCAGGAGTTGGCAAACTGTGGCCAATGGGCCAGATCAAGCCACTGCCTGTGTGTCTCCTGAGCTAAGAATGTTTTTTTACATTTCTGAATGGTTGGAAATAAACCACAAGAAGATTAATCTTTTGTGACCCATGAAATTTATATGAAATTAAAATGTCAATGTCCATAAGCAAAGTTTTATTGGAACACAGCCACGCTCATCTGCTTAAGTATTGTCTACGGCTGCTTTCACACTACAATGGCAGGAGACTGTGTGGCCCACAGAGTTTAAAGTATTTACTATGTGGATCTTTGAAGAAAAAGTTTGCCATCCCCTTTTACAGGTGAAAGAATCTACCTAAGCCATTGACAGAGAAACCACTGGAGATGAAAGTTGTCTTTGTCTGGGAAGGAGTTCACAATGTTTGGTTTCTTGTTCTTCAGTTAGAAGTATAGTGTCAAGGGAGGTCCTTGGCTGATTGGGTTGTTTGGGGACCACTGGTGATCACAGACCCAAGCAGAAAATGAAGTTAACATGATATGGATGTGTGGAAAAGTTGTCATCTTTAAAAACAGCCGAGGAATTTAAAAATTGTTAATGTTTCTAAAAATGCCTCTTACATAGTGTCTTTGCATCTGACTTGATCCCCAAATAGATACTGAGTTAGCTATTTTTGATTGGGTTGAATGAGAGTGAAAGAAATCAAGGAACAAATTTGTTAAAAACCAGAATGCTTCATAGCAGACATGGTGAAAGAGGATGACTCAGATATCAAAGAAGCATCAGACATGGTCCCAGCCTTGAGGAATATAGAAGATCAAAGAAGCACGCAGAGCAGAAGGCTATCACTGGGGAAGGCTGATGTCTGTCTACCCAGGCAGGTCCCAAGGGATGACATTACCCAGGGTTCAGGACTGGCCTTACAATCTTGGAATGCTGACTTGTCAGCACATCAAGAATTAATACATTTTTTCAGGGACAGATACATAGGCACCAAATTCTCAGAGCCTGTAAAAACCAGAAAGACAGTTCATTAGTTTGAAAATAACATCAGAGAAGTGGATACTGACATCCTTTGGCTAATGTATTCCTTCTCTGGGCAAGCTGTATGGAAATCCAATTGTTATTAGAAGGCCATGTTATGCATTTACAATGAGAAGCAAAGCTGCCAGGAGATCAGGACACTTATAACTTTGGGCCAGCTCATTCTCTTCCTAGAGCGACAGAGCCCGGGAACTGAATTGTAATCAGAAGCTAACTCAGGGAATCCTTCAGGACAGTTTGGCCATCACCTCTTCCAGTTAGAGAACCATTCTATGTGCTCTCATAGCACGCTTTGTCCAACAATGTAGTAGCACAAGTCAGACTTCATCGCAATTGCCTATTGACTCCTTTTTGTGTGTCACTTGATGTATTGCTGTGTTGTATTGTAGTCATCATTTTATCTCCAGCTTTAGTGCAGCTCCCTGATTGTAGAAAGTGCTTATGGGATCAGGGTGAGATGGCCAGAGGCATCCTCCTCCTCAAGGATGGAGTAGCGTCTGCCACCATGAGGGCAAGTCCTTGCACGGGCCCCCTTTGCCTTGGAAAGGGCTTGAGTGGGCACCAGCATTTGCCTCTGCTGTTCCTTCTTTGTTTTCTTGACTGATGTGAATACTTTTTAAGAAATGATAGGGCATAGCTCTATTCTAATTTCTTTTTTTTTTGGCGGTACGCGGGCCTCTCACTGTTGTGGCCTCTCCTGTTGCGGAGCACAGGCTCCGGACACGCAGGCTCAGCAGCCATGGCTCACGGGCCCAGCCACTCCGCGGCATGTGGGATCTTCCTGGACCGGGGCATGATCTTCCTGACCGTGTCCCCTGCATCAGCAGGCGGACTCTCAACCACTGCGCCACCAGGGAAGCCCCTCTATTCTAATTTTTATTTCTAAAAGTTTATTATGGAAAATTTCAAACTACACAAAAAGAAGAGAGAAGAGTATAATAATTCTCTTGTCCCACCCCCTCCCCCTCCAAGAGTCATCAGCTCACATCCAATCTTGTTTTATTCATACCCCCACTTGTCCCCCACCACTCCCAGGATTATTTTGTTGCAAGTCCCTTTTAGTATTTTTTTCCTCTGTAAATATTTCCATATATATCTCTAAAAGCTAGGACTCAATAAAAAATGCCATTGTCATACATTTAAAAATGTGACATTAATTCCCTAATATAATCAAATATCCAAGTTCAAATTTCCCCATTTATCTCATAATATTTTCTTCTTTTTTTTTTGCAGTCTGTTTGTATTAGGATCCAAATAAGTTGTATTTAGTTGACATATCTCTAGGTCTTTTTTTAATCTCTGGATTCTCCCTCTAGCTCTCTCTTTTTCTTCCTTGTAATATATTTGTTGAAGAATCAGGTTTTTTTTTTTTGGTTGCATTGGGTCTTTGTTGCTGCACAGGCTTTCCTCTAATTGGCGGTGAGCAGGGGCTACTCCTCGTTGTGGTGCGCAGGCTTCTCATTGCGGTGGCTTCTCTTGTTGCGGAGCATGGGGTCTAGGTGCTCAGGCTTCAGTAGCTGTGGCATGCGGGCTCAGTAGTTGTGGCTCGCAGGCTCTAGAGCTCAGGCTCAATACTTGTGGCACACGGGCTCAGTTGCTCCATGACATGTGGGATCTTCCCTGACCAGGGATCAAACCCGTGTCCCCTGCATTGGCAGGCACATTCTTAACCACTGTGCCACCAGGGAAGTCCCTGTCCCCTGTATTTCCTGTAAATTGGTATTTAGATCTAGAGCTTGATTGGATTTAGATATGATTTTTTGGCAACAATCCTTCTCAGAAGTGTTACTTGCATTATGAGTTACAGAATGTCAAGTGATCTCTTTTTGTGATGTTAGCAATATACTGTTTTTAAACTTTAATACTTTCAAGTTTAAAAGTAAAGATACTTGCCACTATCTTATCTACAACTTCTTGAGGGACATCTCATTGTAGCTCCAAAACATGGGAGCACGACATATGTGTGGAGCAATTAGAGTACAACACACCCTAATATGTAACCAGGGTTAAATTCTGTGGTGCGTGTTCTACCTGTCCTTTCAGGATTTTAGGAAAGGAAAGGTTCAGCCAGAGCTGGACTCCCTCAGATGAGAGGTACATGGGGGATGGTGTGCTCGCAGAGCAATGGGCCTGAGAGAAAGGTACTTGGTCCATCACACTCTTGATCCTGCAGCCTCGTCTCCTGGACACAGCCTAGGAGCCCGAAAGAGTCATCAGAGGTAGAGTGGTGCTCAGCAAAGCAAATTCTGCCTCACTGTCTTAGTTTGGGTTCCCCAAAATGGACTTCAGTCTCCTCCAATGAGGGCAGGATTGGAAGATCCCTTTTAGTTTGAATTTCCTATGAGTTTATAAGATTTCATAGCCCTTGCAGAGTAGCTGCTTCTTATCTTGTTCCACCTCCCCAACCCCAAGGTAGCTAGTTTTTCTTTAGTCAGATTGAGATCCATTTTTATGCACTTGAACAGTGGCAACGAAGAGTGAATTTTCCCTCTAGTACCTTCAATTCACAGTTGAGGGAATGGGAGAGGAGAGACCGACCCTCTTGGGAATACTGAGTGACTGAGGGAAGAGAAAGAGGATGGAACTAATTGGGTGGGGAGGATGACAGGGAAAGACTCAGCCAAACATAGGAAAGCAAACAATCTGACTGGCTGGAGTGGAGGCGCTGGGGTACCATGTTTACTCAGCTGTATCCATGTGCATTGCTTGCTTCCCCTGCGTGAACAGAAAAACAAAGCTCGATTACTACCCTCTTTTCTCTTTGTGCACACTCTTCCTTGGAGCACCAATCCATTTCCTGTGCTTTAGCTGAGCAGATTACTTACACTCAGTATCCTTGGTTTATCATCTAGACCAGATGCATTTTTGTCTCTCTGTTGGATATTCCCACATCAAATATTCCATTAATATTTGGGGCAGACATTGTTTTCCTTCATCCACCTTTGCTAGAGAGGTAAGAAAAACAAAATACTTATCTTCCCAGCCTCTCTAGAGGCTAGGTACCCACGTGATACACTTCTGGCCAATAAGACACAGCAAAAGTCTGCTAGAGGCTTCTAGGATAGTTTTTGCCTTACTGATGAAAGATACAGATGTATTTGACACTCCTTTGTTCTCTTCCTTCTGCGTGGAATTACTACCTAAAGCCTGGGCCTATGGCAACCATATTGTAATCCCAGAAGGAAGGGCCAGGAGAAATACAGACTCCAGTTCTGACTTTGTTCGGCTTCTGAATAGATCAATAGTTGCCTACCTTCAGCTTTTTTGTTGTCAAGAAAAACACACCCTATTTCTAGAAACCACTCTTTGTTAGGTTTTCTATCATTTGCTGTCAAAACTATCCTTAACCTAACAAGTTGATATTCAGCTTGTCTAAAACTGACTTCATCTTCCTTAACTTCCTTTTCCATTAGTTCCTCCTCCTTACTTTCCTGTTTTATTAATGACACTACCACTCTCATTCTCAAAACTATGCATCACCTTTGTCTTCCCTTTCCTATGTCCCTTGTTGTACCTAACCAGTCACCAGTTCTTCTCTTGGCCTTTGTATTCTACTGCTTTGTTTTAGGGCCTTATCATCTGGATCTGGATCTTTTCATTGTTTCCTTATCCAATCTGTAAAGCATGATATTTTCAAATCAACTTTGATGTAGCATCTGCCACACCTGGATTCAGATTCTGCCACTTCCAACCCTTTAGCCATGTGATCTTGGTGAAATTATTAATCTTTCTGAATCTCTGTTTCCAAAGCACCAAATGAGACTACAAATATATACTGTAGGGGCTGTGTTGAGATGTGTGGGCTAATACAAGTGTAGCTGCATGCTCTTCTCTAAGTAGAAAGCATAGTGTAGGCGTTGAGAGTTTGGGAGCCAGACCATTTTGTTTCAAATTCCAGTTTTGATTTTATTAATGGTGTAACTTTGGGAAAGTTATTCAGTTTTAGTAGTTGTTTTGTAGATTCCTCAGGATTTTTTATCTAGACAATCTTATTGTCTGTGAATACTGGCAGTTTTACTTATTCTTTCTGATCTTTATGTCTTGTATTATGTATTTTTCTTGCTTTACTGTCTTGGCTAGGATTGCCAGGACAAAGTTGAACACAAGGGGTGAGAATGGACTTCCTTGAACCAGGAAACATTTCTTTTTTCTCTGTTTCCCCTATTTTTAAAAGAGTGGTGTAATATTGGTGTTATTTCCTCTTATAATGTTTTATAGATATCTTCTGACCAGGAGTAGTCTTTGTGGGAAATTTTTTGGTGACAAATTCAATCTCTTTAATACATAGAAGACCACTCAGGTTTTCTGTTTCTTCTGTGTCAGTTCTAATAAGTCGTTTCAAGGAATTTGTCCATTCATCGAAGTTATCAAATTTATTGGCATAGAATTGTCCCTAGTATTCTCTTATTATCCTTTCAATGTCCTTAGGATATATAGTGATGTTTCCTCCTTCAAATCTTATATTAGTAATTTTTGTCTGCTCTCTTTTTTCTTGACTGGGCTTGCTAGGAGCTTCTCAATTTGTTAATCTTTTAAAAGAACCACTTTTTAGTTGATTTTCTCTATTGTTTGAGAAATTCAATGATTTGTGCTTTTTTACCTCATTTATCCTACTAGCTTTGGGTTTAACTTGCTCTCTTTTTCTGGCTTCTTAAAAAGGAAACTTAGATAATTAATTTTAAACTTTTCTTCTTTTCTAACATGAGCATTAAAACTATGATTTCTCACAGTCAGCTCAAAAAAGGAAGCACAGTTATTTCATTATTCAGTATTTACAAACAAAAATTATTTCTGCCAGAGAAGAACAATTAATCGAGCTATTAATATGCTAAGTAAGCATATTAAATAGGATGATACTGGGACCTGTTGACTTCTTCAACCTCGGAGAAGATATTGTGCAGCATGATGAACAATATCCTCCACAAATATCCCAACAGTGAATTCAGCAATGGGTTTCATAGGGCTCTCAATATATCTTGACAGCATAATGCCAAAGGGACATTGAAAGAGAGGATTTCTCCTGGGGGCCAATATGATATACAGATTTTTCATTGTTTAATTTAATCCTGAGATAGATTTTAGGCTGTTTGAGAAACAGATGGATTACTTCTCTTTCAGAAAATTTTTCATAAATACTGTTTTTTCACATCTAAGCTGCTGATAATTAATAAAATTGGGTAGCAATGACTTGAAGTAATATTTTTCAGTAGATACCTGGAGTGCTACTGTTCTGTATTGTTGGGTAGATGAAGAGTTATATGACTCTGGACTTAGCCAAACATGGAGGAAAATTACATCCTCATTTGATAGTCAAACAAGACTATATGTCTTAATGGTGGTCCAGCCCTTCCCTGTGAAATTGTGGGGGCAAGGGTGTATTCTCAAGGAGGAATGTTGGTGCCTCTCTACACACAAATGGTGGTCAAGAGCCTGGCCCCTATAGTTGTTACCATAGAAACTAAGGAACATGTGTTAATTGCACTGAAGCATTCTTAAAAGGAGTAGTATAATTTTCTGAAAACCCTTTTATGGAATCAAATTGTAAGATGTAGGCATATTAACTAGCATGACTTGCTCAATAGGATTATTACCTATAAATTGGTTGAAAGTTCAAAAACCTCTCTTTTAATTAAATGGGGAAGTACTTTTTAAAGGCCCTTAGAAAAGGCTTAATTGTTAGAGATGTTGAAAACAAATAGAAAAGACCTTTGATGGGAAGTAGACATCGCTTGGAACTTGATAATTTGATTCTTGATATTGTATATGACATTTCAATTCTGTTTAAACCTCAGATGAAGGCATTAATGTCTTGCCTGGTGTTCAGGCTCTGACAGCCTTATTCTTCTACTTGTTGATTGGCTACTTATTGAACATGTTACAGAAAAAGTTGAGTTCTTAAATCTTATATGTTTTCTTTATGCCCAGTGAATTTTTTTATATATATAAATTTATTTATGGCTGCGTTGGGTCTTCGCTGCTGCGCCTGGGCTTCTTGCGGTGGCTTCTCTTGTTGTGGAGCACGGGCTCTAGGCGCACGGGGGTTGTGGTGCACCACGGCATGTGGGATCTTCCCAGACCAGGGCTCGAATCTGTGTCTCCTGCATTGGCAGTTGGATTCTTAACCACTGTGCCACCAGTGAAGTCCTTATATGTTTTCTTTAAACAAACCTGAGATATAAGAAAGTTCTATCTCTCGGGTCCCTTGCCGAGACTACTTTTGTCACTCCTCTACCTTTCTCTTTCTCCCTCTGTCACACTCCTTTCCTCCTTCCTCAACCCAAATGTGCTGTAAGAAAAGGATATGATCTTAGTCCTCTCCTTTCCTACTGTTCATTCATTCGTTCAGAGATTTTACTCTCCACTTTCCATGTGCCAGACATTCTTGCTGGGGATAGGTTATTAAGAAAAACTGACGTGGATCCTGACCTCATGAATTTACATATTAGTTGGGAAGACATTAATTAATTCAGTCAGTCCTTCAAAAAACTATTTGTTGAGTACTTACTGTATGCTGGATACTGTTCCAGGTGCTAAGGAATACAGTGGTGAACAAAACAGGAGAAGTTAGGTGGTAAAAAAGGCTATGAGGCCAAAGGTAAGAGGATATGGAGTCAGGGAACAGACACATCTATACTACAGTGGCAGATAGTGATAAGACTAATGAAGGAAAACAAAGTAGAGAACAGGGGAAGAAATTGAGGGGTGGTGGTGTTTTAGGGAGGGTAGGCAGGTTTTGGCAGAAGTCAAATATGATCAAAGACCTTGAATGAACTGAGAGACCATCTAGTATGAATTTACATCAGTGTAATCCATGCTTTACTAAATAGGTGGTTGAGGTATTTTAGAGAACATGGGTCAGGTAGTGCCCTTTTGTTTGGTTACAAGGCCTTATTTTGAGAAAATACCTGTAAGATAATAGAAAAAAATATATATATTGATTTCTGTCCCCTGTTCCTGGCACTGAGCTCCTAAAACTCTTGTCATTTCCTAAGTGACAAAAACACCAGGAGCATCTGTTGTCCTAATGTTTGTCTCTGACCCTGTTCCTGTTGCAGGGCTCCTGAAACCCTTGTAAATTTCTAAGTGATCAAAGTACTAAGAATGTCTTTTGTTCTACTGACGCAACTCTGGGTGGGCATCTAGATGGCTCCTGGATGGGGTCTGGTCACCAGAAAGATCAAGCCATGATTAGAAGCTTAGAATTTTCAGCCCTACCCACCCCCCATCCAGGGAGGGGAGAGGGGCTGGAAATGGATTTAATAATTGATCATGGCTATGTTAGGAAGCCTCCATAAAATCCCAATAGTAGGGGGTTCAAAGAGCTTCCAAGTTGGTGAACACATCCACACCCGGGAGCATGACACACCCCAACTCCATAGGGACAGAAGCTTCTGTACTCGGGACCTTCCAGACCTCACCCTATGTATCTCTTCACCTAGCTGTTCATCTATATCCTTTATCATATTCTTTAGTAAACTGATAAATGTAAGTAAGTGTTTCCCTGAGTTCTGTGAGTTCCTCTAGCTAACTAATCGAACCTGAGGAGAGGGTAGTTGGAACCTCTGATCTATAGCTTGATTGGTTAAAAACACAGGTGATGGGCTTCCCTGGTGGCGCAGTGGTTGGGAATCTGCCTGATAATGCAGGGGACACGGGTTCGAGCCCTGGTCTGGGAGGATTCCGCATGCTGCGGTGCAACTGGGCCCGTGAGCCACAACTACTGAGCCTGTGCGTCTGGAGCCTGTGCTCCGCAGCAAGAGAGGCCACGATAGTGAGAGGCCCGCGCACCGCGATGAAGAGTGGCTCCCGCTTGCCACAACTAGAGAAAGCCCTTGCGCAGAAACGAAGACCCAACACAGCAAAAATAAATAAATAAATAAATAAATAAATAAAAAGCCAAGCATTTGAAGCCCTTTTAAAAAAAAATTTAAAAAAAAAAAAAAAAAACCACAAGTGATAACCTGAGTTTGCCACTGGAATCTGGAATAGGGGTGAGGGGTGCAGCCTTGGGGGACTGAGCCCTTTACCTGTGAGATCTGATGCTATCTCTGGGTAGATAGTGTCAGAACTGAGTTAAATTGTAGGACACCCAGCTGGTATCAGAGACTTGCGTGCTGTTTTGGTGAACTCCCCTACCACGTTTGGTGAGCAGAACTGGCAGAAGTGAAGCGTTCTGTGTGAGTAGTAAAGGAGACTCAGAGGAGAGAAACACGGTAGGGAAGAAGGAAGAAAGCTGAGTTTTTCATTTATAGTACCTAGAGCATATTATTGCTTTTGTGGATGTAATAGACACAGGTAATTTCAGAAAACGGTGAAAAGGATAAATTCTGAAATTTTGGTTTATCCTTCAAATATTGTTATTTAAAGATATTTAAAATGCTGTTCATTTAGGTCTTCATTATATTAATTTTTGAGAAAAAAGAAAGCTATCTCTAGAGAATTGATGAGCACCATACAGATCAGGAAATGTACTATCATTTAAATGAGTTTCGAAAGTTACTGTGTATATGTTTTTTGTTGTTGTTGTTTTTTTAACATCTTTATTGGAGTATAATTGCTTTACAATGGTGTGTTAGTTTCTGCTTTATAACAAAGTGAATCAGTTATACATATGTTCCCATATCTCTTCCCTCTTGCGTCTCCCTCCCTCCCACCCTCCCTATCCCACCCCTCTAGGTGGTCACAAAGCACAGAGCTGATCTCCCTGTGCTATGCGGCTGCTTCCCACTAGCTATCTATTTTACGTTTGGTAGTGTATATATGTCCATGCCTCTCTCTCGCTTTTCACAGCTTACCCTTCCCCCTCCCCATATCCTCAAGTCCATTCTCTAGCAGGTCTGTGTCTTTATTCCTGTCTTACCCCTAGGTTCTTCATGACATTTTTTTTCCTTAAATTCCATATATATGTGTTAGCATACGGTATTTGTCTTTCTCATTCTGACTTACTTCACTCTGTATGACAGACTCTAGGTCTATCCACATCATTACAAATAGCTCAATTTCGTTTCTTTTTATGGCTGAGTAATATTCCATCGTATATAGTGTATATGGTTTTGACCATGAATGCTGATGGCTGACTGATAGTGGTATCAACATCCCCATCCTACTGATGCACTTTTTGGTTTCATAGTTAACCAGTTTAGTTTTATCAGTGATGAATTTGTCTGGTACCTCTGTGGGGTCAGTGTTCTCTTAAGACAAGCCTCTCAGACAAATATACACCAGAGCAAGAAAATGGTCCTGAAAACCTATAAACTCTAGCAATTTTCCATGTTGAGGATTTGTTCACTCTCTTAAACAACTTTTCTATCATTATTCTACCATCTGCCTTTTGATAATGTTTTGTATTGAATTCTTATATTTTCCTCATCAACTAATTAGATGATATGGCAATATACTTATAAATTTTTTCATGTCAAGAACTGAAGACAGCTTAAGAGTAGTTAAGTGTCTATGTTGATGTTAAGGTAGTTGCATGCAGCAGACTCATTGTAAAATCTTCCTTGGTGGTACTTGAAGATCTGATTTGTGAGAGTTAGAGCTTTCTAATCAGTAACCAAGTTTTACATTTTATTTATGGAAAATAATTTAAATACTTAGACCAGGAATCCCTATTTAATTATCCAGGTCATCAGAGCATAAATGGGAAGCCCCCTATTGATATAAAAATGTGCAATTACAGAGAATACTGACGGGACCATATAATAAGGTGGCTTCATCTATAGGGCAGATCTCTGAAGCATGGCCAGACTTAGAGGCCAACTGGTTGACTGGGAATAGAAGACAGTTTTATTGTGGTCTTTCATCTTCTGTACATTATCAGCTTGTGAATGCTCCTTATCTTTTCCTCAGTTGAATTTTCCATTATCTTTATTGTTTTGCTTCATACCTTTTCAGCACTTCATGGGATATTTATCTTAACAACTTTAGAGGCTCATTTTAGAATTCAACATTCAACAGATTAAGGATATTAAAGTTCATTTAAAAAACACCCGTTGTATTTAGGTGGTTAGTATGTTTTTGGCCTCTATCATTGGAAGTAGCCAAAATAGCCACAGGAGAAACAAACAATGACACTGCCCCTCAGAGAAGCTTACAGAAATCAAAAGTGGACATTACTTAAGCCTGATATTGTTTGGGGTTACCTGAAAGAGAATCATAAAGTAGTCAAATTGCAAAATCGAAATAATTAAAAAATTTGTATATCTTATTCATCACTTTTAGGGAAAGAGTATAGGCATTAGGGAGAACTGAGAGTGAACAGTAATAAAGTAAAACAATAGGATGGAATGATTTTTTAAATGCTGGAAAATTATCTAAAGGGAGCGTCTCTTCTTTCCATTTTAGTTTGGCTATCCTTGGTTTTCTTTTATTTATTTACTTACTATTGATTTTTACTTGCCTGTAAAGAATTTTGCAGCCCAATTCTGCCAGCGAAGAATGCCTCTACAAATAGAATAGCATTTGAATTTCTTTCTTTTGAATCGGGACAAGCAGCAGAGGCATAAAATTGATGTTATGCGCTGACCTCTACTTACAACTATATAGCAGAAACTTCATCGACAGGAGTTTTATCTTGTAGGACTTCTATTGAATGAATTAAAAGAGATTTTAAAAAGTGAAGGGTGAGTAATAAAGGAAAGTATAGGAGAAAAGAAAAACATGAAAAAGTCCCACCGTTGTTTAGATGCTAAAGCAGGCATCGGAGACGGCAGCACGACTCCTTGGTGTGACACGTGAGCAGTTGCTCTCACCACGTCCTTTTCTCTCCTTTGGTTTGTGAGAGCAGTTGCTGACTTGCGGCTGAGAGCTGACAGTAGGCACACACACCCTGCTTCTTTTTGAGAGTGTTACAAGTTGACACGTATTGACACGTCTTTCTCCTTCCCAGAGGGAATGACAGGAGCTTATGAAAGGTAATGAACTGTGATTTGAAGTACATTTTAATTGGGGGCAAATCAAAGCATTTCTGGCTTATAATTATTAATTTATTTCTGCAAACCCTATCACCAGGAATAAATGGTCATAAAATTTTAGCGTGTTTACCCTACAGTAGTTTTGGTGTGAGTATTTTTTTAACCTGTTTGAGCTCATACTTTAAGATTTCATGCCTCTTAAAATTAACCTTATAGGATGATCATTTTCCTAGATTATTAAAAATTCTTTGTAAATATAATTTTTATTGGCTGAAATCATGGATCATATGGCATACGTTTTTTTCTTATTGTTGGACTATTAAGACATATAAAAATGATTGTTGCTGTTATCAGTGATGCCATCACCTTTTATATTCAGTTTTTTTTTTTTTTTTTTTTTTTTTTTTTGCGGTACGCGGGCCTCTCACTGTTGTGGCCTCTCCTGTTGCGGAGCACAGGCTCCGGACGCGCAGGCTCAGCAGCCATGGCTCACGGGCCCAGCCGCTCCGCAGCATGTGGGATCCTCCCGGACCGGGGCACGAACCCACGTCCCCTGCATCAGCAGGAGGACTCTCAACCACTGCACCACCAGGGAAGCCCATATATTCAGTTTTTCCTTTGTTTTAGATTACTTCCTTAGGATAGAGCTATCCATAGAACTAAAATTAGTTAATGTGTGTGAAGAGGTCTAAGAGCTTTGATACATATCTTCAAATTACTTCTCATGAAGACGGTAAGATAGCTGCTATTATCTGTGTTTTACAAATAAAGGAAACTGAGGTTTAAAAAAGTTAAATTATCGGTCCAGGGTCACAAGGCTGGTAGGTGCCAGAGACCAAGTTGGGATGAAACCCCATTGCCTTTCCACTATAATGGTGTTTCAAGTATGTTCCTTGTAATGTTCATAGACAGCACAAGGAAAAAAAAGGCTCATGATAGAAAATGTGGGAAATGTTATTTGTGTCTTCTTTTTTTTTTTACCATCTTTATTGGAGTATAATTGCTTTACAGTGTTGTGTTAGTTTCTGCTGTACAACAAAGTGAATCAGTCATATGTATACATATATCCCCATATCCCCTCCCTCTTGCATCTCCCTCCCACCCTCCCTCTCCCACCCCTCTAAGTGGTCACAAAGCACCAAACTGATCTCCCTGTGTATTTGTGTCTTCTAACAGCCCTAATCCCAGCACACCTCCTCAGGGCATACCATTTCCCAAATATTTTGGCCAATTACATGTTTTCTAAATTATAATAACCTCAAATTACCCAGATTTCTGAAAACCTGCTGAAACAAAGTTGATCAGACTGCTCTGTTTTAGAACACAAGATTAATTTCTGGATATACAACAATAAACAAATGGCTGAAAGCCAAACAGGATAGTTATTTACAGTGAGTCTTCAGTTATTCAGCATCATAGAGAAGTTAATTTCAAGTTTAATTGGAATAAATCTCAAGTTTATCCCAATTAATCCTCCAAACAGTGTAATTTAGTAATTCTGGTGGAAATGGTATTTAATGGTATTTATAAGTGGTATTTAATATAACTCCTTTTCTAAAGTATGCTGAGTATCATTTTCCTTTTACTTAATTACTAAGGCTCAATGTATTGAACACGTTAGCATCCTGTATTATAATATGGTGATTTTGAAGTACGTGGATTATGCTTCAATACCAAATGCCCCAGTGTTGCTTTTTTTTTTTTTTTTAAGTTCTGCCTTTTTTTGTTTTACTTGCCTGACTCTTCCCTACCGCCCAGAAGCTGTCGCTCCTTGCTTGCTGCCCTTTAGGTGTCTGTCCCATCTCCTTCCCTTGCACAAACATAGTATCCTGCTTCTGATCCTTTGGACTTAGAATCCAGGTTAACCAAGTTTATTGGAGCTGTATGTATAATATGAGTGTGTACATTTTGCTCCCGAGGATTTCTCTTCTGAGTAAAGTGTATGAATATCAGAGTTTTAGTATTTTTAGGCCTCAATTTTGGTTATACAAAGCCTTTTAAGCTTAGGTGCTACATGATCTCACTTCTATGATTTTGTTTTATTTATTTATTTATTTATTTATTTATTTTTGGCTGTGTTGGGTCTTCGTTTCTGTGCGAGGGCTTTCTCTAATTGTGGCAAGCGGAGGCCACTCTTCATCGCGGCGCGCGGGCCTCTCACTATCGCGGCCTCTCTTGTTGCGGAGCACCCGCTCCAGACGCACAGGCTCAGTAGTTGTGGCTCACGGGCCTAGTTGCTCCACGGCATGTGGGATCTTCCCAGACCAGGGCTCGAACCCATGTCCCCTGCATTAGCAGGCAGATTCTCAACCACTGCACCACCAGGGAAGCCCTATGGTTTTGTTTTAAACTGAGATTTCCAGATAAATATCCTCTGAATAGTTGAGGAATTAAGGTAGGTAATGAGGTAATTCCTTTAATCAACACATATTTATTGAATCCTTAGGAAACACTTTCTAGGTGCCTAGGATTCTTCAATGCGCAAAACAGAAGAGCCCCACTCTCATATAGCTTATATTCTAACAGTAGAAATAGGTTAAAAAAAAAACTGTAAACATGAAATAAAGTATATGTTATGTTTGGAGGTAATATGTTATGGAAAAAAGCAATAACAGCAAAAAACAAATAGAGACCAGTGAGAGATCAAGTGTGCTAGTGGGGGTGGTGTAGACTGTAGTAGTACATAGGTTGGTTAGAATATGGTTTACTGGAAAAGTGTAATTTTAGCAAAGAGGTAAGGGAGTTAACCAAGCATATGTTTAGGGTAAGAACATCCCAGCAATGGGAGCAGCCAGCGCAAAGGTCCTGGTATGGGTGCGTGTGTGGATTGCTCCAAGAACAGTAAGGAGGCTATTGTGGGTAAAATGAAGTGAGCCAGGGAAAGAGTAGGGGAGGAAGTCAGAGAATGAAGGTAGATCATGTAGGGACTCGACAGCTATTATAAAGGGCTTGGCTTTTACACTGAATCAAATAGGGAGCCACTGAAGGGTTTAGAGCAGAGGAATGACATAACCCTATTTGCATTTTCACAAGATCACTGTGATAGCAATATTAAGAAGATGCTCTGGGGGATGGGGCAATGATAGAAGAAGGCAGACTTTTACTAGGAAGCTCTTGCAGTAATCCAGGTGAAAGATGATGGTGGTTTGGATTAGAGTGACAGCAGTGGGAATGATGAGCAGAGGCAGGATACATTTTAGAGGTAGAACCAATAGAACTTGCTCATGAATTGAATGTGGGAATGTGCGAGAAAGGGGAGTCAGGGATAAATCTAAGGTTTGGGCAATTGGAAGGATGGTGGGGCCTTCTGTTGTGATGGGGAAGGCTATAGGTAGGGCAAGTTTGAAGGGAAAGGGGAGTGCAATTTTGGACGTTTGGAGTTTGAGAAGTCTATTAGACATTCAGTTGGAGATGTTGAGTAGGAAATTGGATATGTGACTCTGGAGTTTGGAAGAGAGGTCTGAGCTGGAGATAGAAATTTGGGAATCATTAATACATAGATGGTACTTAAAGCCGTGACATTTGGAGAACATCAAGGAAGTGACTGTTAAAGAGAAGAGGACCAACAGTTAAGTCCTGCCATCTTCCAACAAGTGTTCAAGGGGAGGGGCCGTCAAAAGAAGCTGTGTAGGAGTGACTAATGAGGTAGGAGGAAAACAAGGGAACGTGGAATGTGTCTTGAAAGGCAAGTGGAGACATTTCCAAATATTCATGTAGATCATGAAAAAACATTGGGAAAAAGAAAGACCACAATCCGGGTTTGCATTTGAAGTTTTATATTTTATAGATGACACGGCTAATAGGTCTACTTTTCCAGCCTGGTTAGCAGTTGAGTGAGTTGCACACTCTGTGCCAGTTCTTGGAATGTTGTTTTGAGGAAGACAGCAGGACTGAAAACAAAAATAAAATATCTCACACACAAGGTGCAGGGCAAATGCATAGCCTGTGGCTTAAACTAGAATGAGATCATCCACCTAAAATGTAGGAGAATGGCAAAGTCCAGGTAAGGAAAGATGAAAAATCATGCTATAGCGGTGTGGAGGACAAGTGGTAGGATAATATGAATGCAATTATGAAAACATAGAGTGTTATTTTTCAGAAACAGTTGGAGAAAAGGGCAGGGAGTCAACATCACCATGATAAATACTGAACAGCAAGGGAGCAAATTACCACAGCTGAGGCATGCGGGCTGCTGTGAAACTCAGAAGTGATGTTATCAATAAAGGCAGAGTTGGGAAGTGATTAACAAATAAACAACATATGGCACATTGGTTGCCATGTCCCTGGAAACATCTCCTCTCTGGAGATAGTGTGCCTCTGTAAATGAGTTTCTGGTTGGTGCACATTTGCTTTTGATACATATGGCAGTTGTGAAATTGTAACTACCCCATTACAAATGCTGCTAAAAAGATAACTATAAAGTTCTGGGTCTGGACAAATGGACTCCATTCTCCTTATTTCTCCCACTAAGTGCAACTATAAACCCTGGACATTATATATATATAAAAAAAAAAAACAGGAAAAGACTCTACATGATGGAGAGAAGGCAGACTGGCTTGGGATCTCTCTATCTGAAGAATCACATAGTGGTGTGTTCCTTGAGTTTTCTTTTTGCCTCATGTATCCCAGACTGGGTGCTGGAGGAGACAGTGTTCCAGAAATGCCAGTCAACACAGACAAAAATTATGCCGCAAGAAAAGCCTGTTGTCTCCAGGTTAAGAAAAGGGGTAGCTTAGTAAGACAGAAAACTTTTAGATAATAACTGCTCTACTTTAAACAAACACCACAGAGAAAACTGCGGGCGTAGTCCCACTCCTATCAGCAAAGATCAAGCGTGGAGTCTATACTTTCACTGTTGCCTGACTGTGATGAAGCAGCTCTTCCCACCTAGATTTTAAAGTAGTTATCATAAAAATGCTTCAATGAGCAATTATGAACATACTGGTAAAAACAGAATATCTAAGCAAAGAAATAGAAAGCCTTAGCAGAGAAATATAAGAAATAAAGACCCAAATGGAAATCTGAGAACTGAAAAATATACTAACTGAAATTAAAAACTCAGTGGATGGCTCAACAACAGAGTGGGTAAGACAGAGGAAAGAATTAGTGAACTCAGAGATAGAACAATATAAATTACCCAATTTGAACAACAGAGAAAATAGACTGAAAAAACCCCAGAGACTCAGGGGTCTGTGGCAGTATAACAGAAGATCTAACATTCGTGTCCCTTAGACGATTGGAAGGAGAGTGGAAAGAGAATGGTGCTGAAACATTGCTAGAAGAAATAATGGCTGAATATTTACCAAATTTGGCAAAAGAAATAAACCTACCAATTCAAGAAGCTGAGTGAACCCCAACCAGGGTAAACCCAAAGAAATCCATGCCAAGTCAATCAAACTTCTGAAAACTAAAGACAAAGACAAAAACAAAAAACAAACAAACAAAAACTTAGAAGTAGCAAGAGGGAAAGGATACCTTACCTATAGGGGGAAAACAGTTAGAATGACAATGGATTTCTCGTGGAGCCCAGAATGAAGTGGAACAACATTTTTCAAGTGCTGAAAGAAAAGAACTGTCAACCCAGATTCTATACTCAGTGAAAATAACCTTCAGGACTGAAGGGGAAATCAAGACATTCTCAGATAAAGGAAAACTAGGAGGATTGTCAACAGCAGACCTACTCTAAAAAAGTGGCTAAAGGAAGATGAGAAAAAAAGGAATCTTGGAATCTCAGGAGGGAAGAAGGAACAATAGAAAGAGTAAAAATATTCGGCCCAGGAGAAAAGTGATTGAGTTAAAGCTGCATAACCTGAAAACAGAAATGCACGAGGAGATCAGCGGATACTAGAATGATAACCCTCAACGCAAGTGCCCTGCAGTTTCCACTGTCTATACAAAACATGCTGCTTTTTCCTATGTACCGGTATCTCATCTTTTAAAGAAGCCATCCAAAGATACTCTTGCACCACCCACTTAGGGTATATGAGTGAGGTTAAATGATGAGTGTGTACGGTCCCTTCTGTTTCCTGTCTTATATCCAGCAGGAATATAAGGGAAGAGTAGGACTCCTCCTTTTTCAGCCGCCCCACATGCAGACTCACCTACTGAGGTATAGACTACCCTCACCTTGGCTTCCCCTGTTTCTTCTTCCAGACTGTGGGGTGGGTGGTACCTTAATCACTGACGACTACACTCTTTACGGAGTCCCGAAAGTGGTTAAAAAATGTTCTTTGGTCAAGGGACCTCCCTTCCACTCAGCCCTCATTCTCACTCTGTCACTTCAGCTGATAATTATTAATTATTAACGAACTGGGATTTTTGGAATTCCGGAGGCTGAATTTGTCTGTAGAAAGAGGCCTTCTCTCTGGGACGGGGGCTCCACTTGTCCCCCATTAGAAACAGTGGACAGAAGAAGAGGTGGCCAATAATGGACACTCCCAGCTGGTGAGCGACAACTCCGTCTCCCCCTGGCTTCAGGCTTCCAACATCCCTACCTTGTATTTGGACCATATCACCATCTAACACAAGATCACAGATGGGAATCTCTTGATGTGAATTGGGCAGTGGACATCTTTGCCTGTGCATTGATCCACTGTCTTAGTTGACGTGCAGATAGAGAAAGGACAAGTGGACCAGCGACAAAACCTTCGCTCTGCACCTGGGAGACCTCTGCTCTGAGTGACTGAGGGATACACAGCGAGATAACACGGTGCCTGTGAGACCATGGAGGCCAGTGTGCGGAATGTCAGTGTTTCCTTCTAGTTAGTAAAGAAGGAAAGGCTTTAACTTATTGTTTTGAAACCAAGATCTCCCAGAGGAGAGAAAGAAAATAATTTTTGAAAGGGTTCTTTATAAAACCTTTGTGCTATGCATACGAATCCATTAACCTTATGTAGAGTAATACACTATGTGTGACCCTAATGCCTGGGGTTCATTCTTGCAAAGGGAACAGAGGACATGCTTGGGACCCAGACACGGAACGAGTAGTCAGAGAAGTGTTTAGCATATTTTCATACGTGGTATGAAGGGCTACGTCAGGCTCTGAGAACATAAACAGGGGTCCTGAGTCTGGGAAATCAGATCAGATTTCCCCAGAGCAGGTGGCATGAAAGTAGTAAACAGAAGCAGGAGTGGATGAGAGAACAGCAGAGGGTCATATGTATTCAATACATTGAGTATCATCTCATCCAGGTGATGCATTCCCTGCTCTTGAGAAGCCCCCATTTATCCAGGAATACATAAATTGTGAATTGATTATTTTGACGCAGTGACATATAGATTAGGAAAAAATGACCCATACATTTCTATGGCTAGATAATACAGGCAGATCTTTTGAAGGAATTTGTAATAAATAATTAATGTTGACTATCCCAGTTTTATGTAATGAAAATATTATCTAGTTTGTCCTTTTTTTAAACCGTTTTTTTTTTTGTTGGTATATGTTACAAAATTTTAAGTGTATACATTCATGTCCTTTTTTTTTTGGTGTTTTTTGATCATGCTAAGAAAGAAACTCTGTACACAAATGAATGGAAATACCACTCAACTTGTAAAAAGCAATAGTAACTACCATTACATGGTTCAAGTCTTTCTTATTCACCCTTAAGCACACTTTCTCTCCTTACATACTTACTCCACAAAATTTTACTTGTGCCAAGTAAAATTTTACTTGGTGGTTGAATAAACATGGAACCTGCAGAAGTACATTCCAAAAATCCTACATTCCTACATAGGTTGGTGAATTCCCTGCTTTTATTTTGTTTGGTTTTTCAGTGGAAATTCAGTCAAATTGTAGATGTGATCTTATCTGTCCAATAAAAAAGGGCAAGAGTGAGTACAGATCCTGTGAGATACAGCTGGAAGTCTTCACTTTGGATGCCTGTGGAAAGGACCTTAATTTAAGAGCATCCCTGGCTGAACGTAGGAAAGTATTGACCTGCCCTTTTTGTGGGGACTCTTTTGGAGAGTCATGCTCTGGGATGCATGGACACGGGATCTGTCTAAGGTGCCTCTTCCTTGGTCGTGGAGACCGACAAAAGGCTTATTATCTGTCTAGAGTGTTTTCAGTTTGGTGGAAGAAGCAAATTGGCACTAGGCAAAGAGTTGGAGCTGGCACTGGACGATGGCCAGTGAATTTGCCCTCATGGGGAATTTCTATGTGACCATGTATTCATTTCCTCCAGCTGCTGTAGCAAATTAAAACAAACTGGGTGGCTTAAAACAGTAGACATTTATCATCTTACAATTCTGGGGGTTAGTAGTCCAAAATCAGGTGTCAGCATGGCTACGCTCCCTCCAAAGGCTCTGGGGGCGTTTCCTTCCTTGCTTCTTTCTAATGGTTGCCAGCAGTCCTCTGCTTCCATCAGAACATGGTCTTCTTTCCTTTGTGTCTGTCTCTGTGCATCCTTTCCTCTTCTTATAAGGACACCAATAACATTGGATTTAGGGCCCACCCTAGTTCAGTATGACCTCATCTTAACTAATTCCATCTCCAAAGATACTATTTCCAAAAGAAGTCACAGTCTGAGTTCTGGTGGATGTGAATTTTTGAGAAACACTCTGCAACCTGGTATAGACAGTGATAGAAAAACTCAGGAAAGAAGTGACCTGTTCCGTTTGCCTGAACTATTTTGAAGACCTCTGTTTAATATTCTATAAACCTAACTTCTGTTTCAGTTGTATAAGGAGAGAGAGAACCAAGGTGATATTTTTGTGCCCAGTGCCTTGCCATCTCTCAGATACAGAGGATCCAGATCAACAGATCAACATGGCCCCGGGGAGGTTGGTAGTGAGATGAAAATGTTTAGCCCATGTTGAGTATGCGGTGCTGAAGTTCTATGTGTATATGACTCTGGATCCAGCCATGGCCAATGACTTCCTCATATCTTCTAATGATATGAGGAGCATCAGATGTGGGTATGTCCAGCAGAGTTGACCAGAGAACCTGGAGATATTCATCTCTACTGCTTGTGGACCGGGTTCCCTTCTCTTCTGGCTGCCACTGTTAGGAGGTAGAGGTGGGAGAGACAGCTGAATGGGTTGTGGGTGTCTGCAGGGAATCTACATATTGTTAAGGAACTTTCCCTGTATCTTCAGACCTTGGGTTCTGGGTTGTGAGCTGAAGGGGAGGACATGAAGTAGCTGTCAGTTCTGAGCCCTGGTGTAGCCAGACTTGCAGAAGGTGGGTATTTTCCTGGACTGTGATCTGAAAGCTATTTTGTTTTTCAGTGCCCCATGTGAATTAGAGTTCTTGTCCCTTTGCAGTGGGCTTATCATTTCTAATTAAATAAGATATTTTGCAAATTTGTTATATGCTAGAATATTTTTAATTCAGTTGAGGAACTGCATTTTTACTTTTATTTATATGTTTATCAAAAACAGCTTTATTTATTTATTTATTTATTTTTTTTTTTGCGGTACGCGGGCCTCTCACTGTTGTGGCCTCTCCCGTTGTGGAGCACAGGCTCCGGACACGCAGGCTCAGTGGCCATGGCTCACGGGCCCAGCCGCTCCGCGGCATGTGGGATCTTCCTGGACCGGGGCACGAACCCGTGTCCCCTGCATCGGCAGGCAGACTCTCATCCACTGCGCCACCAGGGAAGCCCAAAAACAGCTTTATTGAGATAGAAGGTCATACAATAAAGTACACATATCAAAATTATATACAATTTGGTATGTTGTGGCTTATGTATACATTTATGAAACCATCACCACAATCAAGATAGTGAACAAACTCACCACCCTAAATTCTCCCATGCCCCTAATATTCTCTGCCTTCAGCCACTCCCCACCCCCTCTCATCCCCAAGCAACAACTGATCTTCTTTTGTCACTAGAGATTAGTTTGCGTTTTCTAGAGATTTATATAAGTGGAATCATTCAATAAGTAGTCTTTTGTGGGTGGCTCTTTTCACTCAGCGTAATTGTTTTGAGATTTACCAATGTTGCTGTATGTATCAACAACTCATCTTTTCATTTCTGAGTAGTACTCCATTGCATGGATATACAGAATTGGTTCTCCAAACATCTGTTGATGGACATTTGGATTATTTCGAGTTTGGGGGCTGATACAAGTGAAACTACTATGAACATTCATGTAAAAAATATAGCAGACAACTTACCATAGAGAAGTGTAAAAATAAAATATGTACACCAAAGAAGCCATACTATTCCCATTTTTCCAGAGAAGCTGTTCTGCAAAGGTTCCCTGTGAGCTAGTTATTGCTAAAACCAGGTAACATTTTTAGATCCTTATATTTTATTACTTCTGTAGCATAAGACTTCTTGACCATCCCCTCCTGCCGACTCCTCCACCCTTAGCTTCCATCACTTTGTTTCTTCTAACTCTTCCCTAGCCAATACTAACTCATTCCCTGTCTTTGTTATAGTGCCTACATGTGTGTGTTCCTTTTTTTTTTTTTTTGTCATTTTCTTCTTTAGTGTTTCAAACTTCTTGTTACTGATTATTGTTTTCTCTTTCTCCTTTTCCCAGTTTGTGTTTGAAATTCATTGATAGCTGACTTAGAGGTAAAATTTTTAAAATTCTTGCACCTTTCATGTCTATGGACACTTATTTCTAAGGTGTTGAAAATTTTTTAAAAAGGAAGTTGGCAACATGATCACTTGTCTTTGTTTTCTGAGAAAGCAAAAAAATAAAAAAAGTGTTCCATGGGGTTCCATTTACAGCTTGTTTTTCTTATTAGGCAGTTTTCTCTCTCTGAACGATCTTGTTTCCCTCGTGGATTTGACTGACATGTGTCTGCTGATGACTCCCAAGGCTGAATCTGTAGCCCAGCTCTGCTGACTTCAGGCTTCCTGATAGTTCTGTTGTCTCTTGCTGTTGAAAATTCATAACCAAGTTTTATTTGTTTGTTCATGTGTTTGTTTTTAACCTTCAGTCAGCGTCCATGTGAATATATGTTTAGTCTATACCATTATAAGGATTTGGGGGAAATCACTTACGTTCCTACTTTCATAGAGCTGCTGAATCGCGTTAACCTCTGTCTTTCAGCCAGTTCAGCCATGCTTTTTGAGCACAGTACTATCTGTTTTATGATGGAATTGTTTGATAGGAACATCTTTTCAGCTTATCTGCCTCTTTTTTGGCCAAAAAGAGATTTGAACATAGCTGTTGGGCAGTGGTTTTTTGTTGTTGTTGTTGTTGTTTTTCACCACATTTTCTTCTATCCTGTGAGTTTCACCTTCCAAGATAATTCTGAAACCACCCACAAGGAAAGCTACAAGCAAATTTCTGCATTTTCTTGTTTGGTTTAGTTTTTGATTGTCCTGCTTTTAGCCAAGTCTGCTGTCTTGAGCTGCAAAAATTCTGGCAACTTTCCTTCAAAGTGTGCATAATTGGCTTTTGGATGTTGTTATAAAAGTCGTAGTTTTGTGTAGTTATAGCTCACAATTTTCCCACCCAAGATATAAAAAGGTTTGGGCTCATTTGTATCTCCACAAAGATAAAACCTCTCTCTGAAATAAACATATAAATACATCCTGTGTTTTTTGGATCTACTTTTGTGTGTAGCACGAAATGACTGTGGTCTGGATCTGCCAGCATCTTCACTGCTGAGTGCATCGTGGAAAGCTTACAGGGTGACATGAGGTGCCACGGTCTTCAGTGATTCATGATGTTTTGATGCATGTGTTTTTTTTATGGGCTAGGACAAAATGTACGCACTGTGTGTGCACAGACAGGTCCAATTCTCTACCCCGTGAAATCTTGGGAGCTATTAAAGTCAGGGAGCTCAGGGTCATTGAAAGAATGCATGCACCAGCAGGCAGTCATTCCTACCAAAAAACACATTGAATCCATTTTAAAATGTAAAGAAAAAATACATCTATCATTTAAAAAACTCTTAGTTTTGATTGGAGTTATGTTATTGGGATACTCTCTAAACAGAAAATGGAGCTACTTTTAGTTTTGTGTTTATAAACAAAATATTTGACTTACCACATTTTTGAGCAGTTCCGGTAGGAAGTTGCACTAATTTGTGGGAGCCGGTAGGGATTTTTGCAGCCAAAAGGGGGGAAAAAAGCTTCTATGGATTCATCAAGAAATCACACTTGCTGGCATGAACATTCAGGCGGAAGAGTGCCAGCTGTACGAGCTGGTGACGTTAGCATAATCAGTTCTCGCTAAAGACGTTGCTCACTGTTCCTGCACTGCAGTGCTGCTGCTGGGGATTCCCGTCTAACTCTAAAGTACCAAATGTGCAGTATTTTTGCTGCACATAAAAATATTTATGGCCTCCTGGTTTTCATGAGAAAATGTGACATTGGCCAATATGGAAAGCCAGAAACCTACTACATATTCATGTGATAAATCCTTTTAAAAATTCAAAAACGCAAAACTTTTCTTCTCAGAAATCTTTCGGTAAAATTGATGCTTAGGGTAGAAGCATCCTCTTTATCCTGCAGCTCTCTGTGCATCCTCACACAACACTGAATGCCACCTGGGATGATGAACGCTGCCCGGAGAAGCACAGACATAGCAGTAAGGGACACGGGCTTGGGATCACCATTTCCATTTCCTGTATGTAAATGTAGAACAAATCTTTTAAAAAAATTTTATTGAAGTATAGTTGATTTACAATGTTGTGTTAATTTCTGCTATTCAGCAAAGTGATTCAGTTATACAGACATACATATATCTATATTCTTTTTCATATTCTTTTCCATTATGGTTTACCACAGGATATTGAATATAGTTCCGTGTCCTATAAAGCAGGACCTCATTGATTATCCATCCCATATATAATAGTTTGCATCTGCTAATCCCAAACTCCCAATCCTTCCCTCCCCTTGGCAACCACAAGTCACAAGGTTTTCCTGATCAAATACAAGACACCCAGTTAAATTTGAATTTCAGATAAGGGACAGCACATTTTAAAGTATTAAGTATGTCTTAATTATTACAATAAGACATATCAGTATGTATACTAAAAATGTATTCATTGTTTATTTGAAATTCAACTATAAGTGGGTGTCCTGTATTTGTATTTGCAGAATCTGGTAACTCTAGGCTTACCACACTCTTCACACAAAGGATGCTGTTTAGGGGTGGGAGATCCACTTCAGCAAGGTGCTCGGGGAGTGGATTAATAAGCTGCTCATGACTGACCACAGATAGTTTAACTTCCTTCTAAAGGGGGTGGCACCAATTGAATGTAAGTTTAGTTTTTATTGGCACTGTTCTTGGTGGTGTGTGTATGCACAGCCACTTTTGTTTGTTGAGCAGGATATCTCAACAAATCTGGGCCATGGCTGAGCTGCTTGAGGGAACAGAGGCCATGGCTGAGCTGCTTTAGGGCTGCCACTGGCTTGTCCTCCTCCTCTGCCTTCCTTGAAGCTGTGCTCAGCCTCTTTGCTAAGTAAACAGTGAACCAATAGTCGGAGAAAGTGTGTAGTGTCTCCCAATTATCAGCCAGCCTGGGGCAGTCACACATCTCTGGATGGCCCTGATTGAAAACATGGTGGTGAAGAGTGCAGTCAATAGACCAGGTTCCAGTTCTGGGCTACCCCCACCAGCTAAGATTTGGGGGAACTTACTGAGTACTTCCAAGCTCAGTTTTCCCCACCTGCAAGATAATAATACCTACCTTATAAGGCTAATGGGAGGATTACATGAATTAATATATATAAAGCAGGTACATTGATTGGACCCTAATAAGAACAAATAAATGCCAGTTGCTAATTTTACTGCTATTTCCCAAAACACAGTGCATATGCAAGGTTATATTATAGTTGTTGACCAAAGGGTCTTTCTTATTTGAATGTTCACAGTTTGAGGAGAGGGAATATGTTCTGTTCATGTGTATCCACAGCATAATGACATGGTGGCATGCAGTGGGCACTGGGTGAGTGTTAAGTTGAAGAAAGTTGACATCTATGGTCCCCGTGGATTTAGGAAATAACATCCCTCCCCTCCTATTGGTTCCTTAGCAGTCATACTTACAGAACCAGTTCTCTAGGTCAGAACTTCCTGAGAAGTTACGGTCTTTTATATGTCTCAGAGACTGATTCCCTCAGCCTTTGGGGTGGCCTGAACTTCAGCAGATGGCTTGGAGCCATGTATCAGTTTATCCCAGTAATTTTCTGTGAGGGCCATGAATTTAAAAAAGGTTGGGAGGCACTGTTCTAGGCTGTAGAACATTCAATTGTTATGAAATAATCCATGTAGTTTGGTCCAATTTTTAAAAAATAAAACAGTTTTATATTTTAGCTAGCTAGTGTGCTAGATAAAGATTTATCTAGCGTGCTAGATAAAGCGTGCTAGATAAAGATTGGAAAGATATACAGTGGATTGAGGTTGTTTGGGGAGGTTATAACTGTGGGTGATTTTTTTCCCCTAATGTTTCCTCCAAATGCATTTCAGTAATTAAGAGAGGATAAACCCTCATAAATGTTATTGTAAAAACATTTTTAAAAATATTTATTTACATGCACCTACAGGTAAGTAAATGGAAAGGCCTAACAATGATGTAAGGTGGATACAGTTGTTATATTGTAAACAACAGAGCAGCCTTCGGTGGGGGTAAAATAATTTTACACATTTAATTCATGAAGAAAAATGTCTCTTTCTCAAGGAAAAGTAAAAAGCTGTTCATCCAGTAGAAAGTAATAATTGTTGAAATTCAGTCACTAATGCAAAGAGATTTTTTGAGTTCAGAGAATAAAAATAAACGTTTAAAATAGAATAAAAGTTTATTTTAAAATTCATTACAAAATGACTTTATGAATCAATAATTCATTAAATACTTAATATGTTTGTTGAATGAATAAGTGAATAACCAAGCACCTACTACGTGTCAGGCACTGCACGAGTCATATGTGGTCCTATGCTAAAGTTGCCCAGGGTCTGGGGGAAGAGTCAACTTTGTTTCCTTAACATTTTGTGTTCTTTATTCACTTGTACTGGTTGTGTTCTAAACCCAGGATTACTTGTAGTGAATTGCAAGGACCTTCTTTCTAAGTCTGCTCAGCACCCACGTCTTCCAGGAAATGTCAGTAACCACTCTTTGATCTCTTTCTTGGATTAAACTCATTAGGTTGACTTCCATCGGAATGGCTGGATTGTTCTCCCTTTTTAGTAATCTTGGCCCACCCAGAAATGCAGTGCCAGTTTTTACACATTTACATTGGTTTTTTTCAAGTGCTGAAATGAATTTATTACTGATACGATAATGTTACCGAACCAAACTTGGGTCCACTTGCCCGTGCTGTAAAGCCAATCTACTGACACTGGTTGTGGTGAAGGAAAGTACAGCATTTATTTCAGGGCACCAAGCAAGGAGAACAGGCAGCTCATGCTCAGAAGACCTGAACTCCCTGATGGCTTTCAGGGAAGGGGTTTTAAAGGCAGTGTGAGGGAGGGAGCTGCAGGGTGCGTGATCAGCTCGTGCACAGTTCTTGGATTGGTTAGCATCAAGGTGAAGTTTCAAGCATCACCAACCATCTGGTTTCAACCAGTCCATGGTCTATGTTCTTGTGGTCAGCAGTTTTCCTCTGGTGGGGCTCTGCTTCCTGTAAAAACAGCTTAGGAATGTGTGTCAGGCCTTTGTCCATACCTTTCAGGGAAATGGGAGTTGGGTGATTCTGCTATGTGGCGGATTTACAGTCTAAATTGTTACCAATTTCCCGGCCCAACAGCTGTTCTTTGTTTCTACATCTTCATATTTTCTAATCATTAACTGTTTTTTTAAAAAAGTATTTATTTTATTCATTTTATCTTTGGCCATGTTGGGTCTTCATTGCTGCGTGCAGGCTTTCTCTAGTTGTGGCTAGTGGGGGCTACTCTTCATTGTGGTGCTCGGGCTTCTCACTGCGGTGGCTTCTCTTATTGAGTCAGCCTTTTATTTCAAAAGACAAGGGCACAGGGGCTTATACACAGTTTCAATAATTAGCCATGTTCTCTCTTATAAAGGTAACAATTATTCTTGTAATATATAAAATAGTATATGTAGTTTAAAAAAGGTACAATTCATCTAAGTAAAGTATTGTCACAACTTTTAAGAAAAACAAATATTTCTTTTGAAAAAATGCAACAATTAATGACAAGGATAAGTCAAATTACTAACGTACTCTAGTAAAGAGGCTACATTTGCATCCTGAACTGCATGTGAACCTGCACAAGGGTTACAACTGTGGAACACTCCAATCAAGACTAGTCCTTAAAGGACCAAGCAGGGCACCAAATTATGAAAAGAGCCAGAGGCTTCCTGATAAGGAGTCTGCCAACCAAAAAATTCATTTAATTCTGTCATTAATAACAGTGTTATCTGCACCTGTAAATACTTCCTTTACTCCTGCTAGAAATGACCATAACATTTCTAAGGGGGAAAAACACATTCTTAGATTTATTTTAAGCCATCCATGAGGAGGTAGGATCTGGGGGAAAAAAAAACCTGGACAAGTTAATGGCTATATCAGAAAGCCTGCAATATTAGATCTTAATGGAGACAAAACCAAAAGGTGCTAATAAACTTAACAGTCCCAGCCACTAGAGTTTCTCTGCTCTATGAGTCCATCGTGCCTCCTCAGAGCACCTGACTCAGTGAAAGAACGACCACAGGAAGCACAGGAGTGTGGTTTCTCTCCAGTGTGGCTGCCCTGATGGCCTTGCAGGGATTCCAGCCGGGTGAAGGTCCCTCCATATTCAACACAGTAGAAGGGGTGCCCTCCACAGTGTGTTTGTCGGTGTCTTTTGAACCAGACCAGCTGGACAAAGGCCATACCATATTCTTGGCACTTGTATGGCTTGTCCTGTGGATAGATCACCTTATATTTGGATAGAAGGTTTGGTTTGCAGAAACCCTTACAACAAACAGGACAGATGTATGGTTTGGAGCCTTCCTTTTCTGTGTTTCTGTCATCTGAGCTGTGATGGTTCAGGCGCACAGTGGACCTGCGAGAGCACTCTGAAATGGCTGTGGGAAAAGGTACATTGGTTTTAAAGATCATTCCTGTTGGCTTGGCACTTTCTTTCCCATAAAAGTTCACAGGTATCTGAAAAATCCAGATCTTTTTCTGTATAAGATGTTGTATTAGTATTAGAAGGACCCAATATTGTAAGCAAGTGATCATGCCACATGATAACAAACCGTAATTAAACACATATAGAGAACTTACTATATTAATTAAATAAAGCTGCAATAAAAATGATCTGGCAGCTTTCCTGATTTACATATGTGTTCTTGGACAGCATTGTAATTAGGGACAAATGGTTCATATGATGTTCAAATAAATGACTATAATTAGGATTGCTTTCATGCAGTCAAGCCACATTTTTAGTTTTCCTTATTCAATGTACCCTTTCATCATCTTCGCACACCCAGTGACGCTTGCAGATGAGAAAAGACAGTCCGGAACCTTACTCATCAACAGCTGGAGGGCCTTGGTTCTCCATCTCTCCCTGCTCCGGCCTTGAGGGTCCCTGTGTCCTCTTCCTGTGCCTCCCCTGCCATCCCAACGCCCACACTCCAACACCAACACCTTTTCGATCAGAGCTGTGTCCTGCTCTGGTCCTGCTGTCCTGGAGCTGCGGAACAAGGCTGCAGAAGCTCTAAAGCCAGAAGAATGGGGATTACCTAGTGACATCGGGAGGGAGACAAACTGATCACATAATCACTGTTCAGTGACTATAGGAATCGGCTTTGCATCCCTGATGTCTAGGAGGGCACCTGCAGAAAGGTAAAATGAGGAAGGCTCTCCAAGTAAGGGACGTGTATAATGTATTGTCCAAACCAGGATACTTTTGAGAGTGAATAGGGACACTATTAACAGTTTCACGGGAACTGTAGGTATAAGCCATGACTTACAAGTCCCAGGAAAAACTGGACTTAGTGTCACCTTACTTCTAAGTGGGCATTGCAGGGAGAAGGGGAAGAGAGTTATGGCTGTTGTCACACCTGAATGAACATGACAAGTGGAGCCCTAAAGCTCTATTTAATTAGTCTCCCTACCTTTTATTCCTTTCTCCTCCAGTTCACTCCCTGCTAGCAGACTAATTTTCCAAAATGGTGGCTCTGATTTTTTCCATCTCCTTAAAATCTCTGCTGGTCCCCCATGGTTAGCAGGATAAAGTCTGTGCTCTCACTGGCTGGCATTCCAGCCCTGCCCTTCATAGGGGTCCAATCTTATTTCTTAGTTTTACTCTTTGAGAAGCCATTGGAACTTCAAACCATTGGATCTACTGGCTACTCTTGGCCTATAATTTCTTACCTCCATGGCTTTGCTCATGCTTTAGCATCCTGGTACTTGGAAACCTTCTACCCTCTGTTTGTGCTTATACAATTTCTGCCCATTCTCCATGACCCAGCTCAAATTTCAGCTAAAATGCTGTGGGAAGCTGACAACTGGAAGAAAAAAGTTCTCCGTGAAGCCTTATCTACTCATTCTTTCTCATCTAGCTCTGAACCCCTAGGAGTCTCTATATAGACCTCTGTGTACCGCTATGTGGACCCATATGACTGCATTCATCCTTGCATTTTCATCACTTAGATAGAGGTCTTAGATCCTCTTAGAGATCAGAAGTTGTTTTAGGGTAGAATCAAAGTCTTATTCTTCCTGTAATTCTCAGAAAACTTGACATTGTACTTTGCACTTGGTTGACATGCAGCAGACTTGTTGAATGAAAGAGATTAGAGCCTGAAATTCAGAATTCTGATGCCCTTTATCTCTGCTTGGGTGAAGAAAAACTGTAGGACAAAGGTACTTCCTGTTTTGCTTGCTCAGAGACTTGGGGCTGGGATGGGTGTGAACATCTGATTCTTGCTGGCCCTGAGGACTGGTTCCCTATTCCTCACAGGAGGACTGTAGGAGGTGGACCAGCCATCTGGCATTTGGGAAGTCTGTTATGACCTCTCAAGCTAGAGCTTGTGTCTTTGGTGTAGACGGGGAGTCACAATATCCTATTACTAAATGGACCATACATGACTATAATAAGACTCCTTTCTGATATTGGTGTTGGCCAGCTACTTGTCCTTTGGGAACTCATTCTCTAGGCATCTTACTGCCTGAGTAGTCATAACTGCTGGATGCAATAATTCAAATCTTGCCTGAAATTATATGCAAGGCCGACTTTCTTTTTATTAAGTCAGCATTCCAGATACCAGGCTACCTGGCCTGGACTATTAATTCTGATCACTTTGAAAACTAAAATGACTAACAGCAAAAAGAAAGAATGTCAAATTGAATCTTCATCCCGAACTAATCATAATCCCTGCCATATGTCCTTGGCACAAATCATGTTGCTGCCTGGGGCTTTTCATTCTCTGCAGTGAGGCATGCTGGAAATTTGTGTTGGTGAGGACTGCTCTTGTCATTTTACACTCTGAAGGGGTACCAGAAGCAGTTTCCCAGATGAATGAAATTCAAGGCATCTGTTTTCCCTGGCATTTGTAGTGTTGAAACTATGGAAATGAGGTGTCTTAGACTTGGTGGGTATGACAAAAGGTTTTAGTCTAACAAAAGTTTGTCAAGAAATTATATTAATATTTTCTCTGCTCTCCAACTCTAGATTTATTTAACAGTCTACTCATTATTAAAGCCTGAGCACTGTGAAAGGAGAGTTTGACTATATCTGTAAGAACTGCATCCTACCATGCATTAAGAAGTGTTTGGTTTACTAATAACTTTAGCTGATGGGACCCTACACTATATAATCTTTAGTTTATAGGCCATGGCCAGCTAAACCATACAGAGAACATCATTCCAACCAAATTCCTGAGTGCATTTTGCCTTAGCAACCGATCTGGAAGGCCCAGTCTCATTTTGGTTAAGATATTTAGATTCTGAGCTGCAAAGTAATGATACGGCAGCATTTGACATAGTACTCTGATTTATTTTTACTTATTATTTATTTATTAGCTCAGTAAATAACTCCTCTTAGAACCTAGGCTTTTCTAAAGATGAACAGAATCTCAGAGATAATTTAGGTCCACAGCTTCCTTTTGGATATGAGGAAGCCAAGGCCCAGGGAGGTTAAGCAACTTGCTCAAGGTAGCACAGCTTGTTAGTGGTAGTGATAATGTTAAGTGACATAGTATCACTTCTACCACATTCTATTGGTCACAGGGTCAGCCTAGATTCATTAGGAGGGGAAATAAGTCCCACTTCTTGATGGAGATAATGACAAAGCATTTGTGGTATCTTTAATACACCATACTCATAAAGTAGAAATTTTGTTTCATAATGTTTTTGACTCTGGAGGTATGTACTGCCATTTTAATTGGAAAAATTTCAGCCATTCTGTCCTCAAATATTTTTTTTCCTCTTTTTTTCTTCTGAGACTTCCATATATATTAAACTCTTGTTATTATCTAACAGGTCATCAAGTCTATGTTCATTTTTTTTAAATCCTTTTTTTCTCTCCATGTTTCAGTTTTGGATAATTTCTACTCTTTGCCTTAAGGTTCACTGATCTGTTTTTACACGGGGCCCAATCTACTCTTTTTTTTTTTTAACATCTTTATTGGAGTATAATTGCTTTATAATGCTGTGTTAGTTTCTGCTGTATAACAAAGTGAATCAGCTATATGCATATGTATATCCCCATATCCCCTCCCTCTTGCATCTCCCTCCCACCCTCCCTATCCCACCCCTCTACGTGGTCGCAAAGCACTGAGCTGATCTCCCTGTGCTACGCAGCTGCTTCCATAGCTATCTATTTTACATTTGGTAGTGTATACATGTTAATGTTACTATCTTACTTCATCCTAGCTAACCCTTCCCCCTCTCCATGTCCTCAAGTCCATTCTCTACGTCTGCGTCTTTATTCCTGTCCTGCGCCTAAGTTCATCAGAACCAGTTTTATTTTTAGATTCCATATATATGTGTTAGCATACGGTATTTGTTTTTCTCTTTCTGACTTACTTCACTCTGTATGACAGACTCTAGGTCCATCTACCTCACTACAAATAACTCAATTTTGTTTCTTTTATGGCTGAGTAATATTCCAGTGTATATATGTGCCACATCTTCTTTATTCATTCATCTGTCGATGGACACTTAGGTTGCTTCCATGTCCTGGCTATTGTAAATAGAGCTGCAGTGAACATTGTGGTACATGACTCTTTTTGAATTATGGTTTTCTCAGGGTATATGCCCAATAGTGGGATTACTGGGTCATATGGTAGTTCTATTTTTAGTTTTTTAAGGAACCTCCATACTGTTCTCCATAGTGGCTGTATCAATTTACATTCCCACCAACAGGGCAAGAGGGATCCCTTTTCTCTACACCCTCTCCAGCATTTATTTTTTGTAGATTTTTTGATGATGGCCATTTGGACTGGTGTGAGGTGATACCTCATTGTAGTTTTGATTTGCATTTCTCTAATGATTAGTGATGTTGAGCATCTTTTCACGTGTTTGTTGGCAATCCGTATATCTTCTTTGGAGGAATGTCTATTTAGGTCATCTGCCCATTTTTGGATTAAATTGTTTGTTTTTTTGATATTGAGCTGCATGAGCTGCTTGTATATTTTGGAGATTAATCCTTTGTCGGTTGCTTGGTTTGCAAATATTTTCTCTCATTCTGAGGGTTGTCTTTTTGTCTTGTTTATGGTTTCCTTTGCTGTGCAAAAGCTTTTAAGTTACATTAGGTTCCAGTGGTTTATTTTTGTTTTTATTTCCACTTCTCTAGGAGGTGGGTCAAAAAGGATCTTGCTGTGATGTATGTCATACAGTTCTGCCTATGTTTTCCTCTACGAGTATTATAGTGTCTGGCCTTACATTTAGGTCTTTAATCCATTTTGAGTTTATTTTTGTGTATGGTGTTAGGGAGTGTTCTAATTTCATTCTTTTACATGTAGCTGTCCAGTTTTCCCAGCACCACTTATTGAAGAGGCTGTCTTTTCTCCATTGTATATCCTTGCCTCCTTTATCAAAGATAAGGTGACCATATGTGCATGGGTTTATCTCTGGGCTTTCTATCCTGTTCCATTGATCTATATTTCTGTTTTTGTGCCACCATACTGTCTTGATTACAGTAGCTTTGTAGTATAGTCTGAAGTCCGGGAGCCTGATTCCTCCAGCTCCATTTTTCTTTCTCAAGACTGCTTTGGCTATTCGGGGTCTTCTCTGTTTCCATAAAAATTATGAACGTTTTTGTACTAGTTCTGTGAAACATGCCATTAGTAGCTTGATAGGAATTGCATTGAATCTGTAGATTGCTTTGGGTAGTATAGTCATTTTCACAATGTTGATTCTTCCAATCCAAGAACGTGGTATATCTCTCCATCTGTTTGTGTCATCTTTAATTTCTTTCATCAGTGTCTTATAGTTTTCTGCATACAGGTCTTTTGTCTCCTTAGGGAGGTTTATCCCTAGGTATTTTATTCTTTTTGTTGCAGTGGTAAATGGCAGTGTTTCCTTAAATTCTCTTTCAGATTTTTCATCATTAGTGTATAGGAATTCAAGAGATTTCTGTGCATTAATTTTGTATCCTGCTACTCTACCAAATTCATTGAGTAGCTCTAGTAGTTTTCTGGTAACATCTTTAGGGTTCTCTATGTATAATATCATGTTATCGGTGAACAGTGACAGTTTTACTTCTTTTCCAATTTGAATTCCTTTTATTTCTTTTTCTTCTCTGATTGCTGTGGCTAAAACTTCTAAAACTATGTTGAATAAGTGGTGAGAGTGGGCAACCTTGTCTAGTTCCTGATCTTAGAGGAATTAGTTTCAGTTTTTCACCATTGAGAACGATGTTGGCTGTGGGTTTGTCATATATGGCCTTTATTATGTTGAAGTAGGTTCCCTCTATGCCTACTTGCTGGAGAGTTTTTATTATAAATTGGTGTTGAATTTTGTCAAAAGCTGTTTTTGCATCTATTGAGATTATCATATGGTTTTTATCCTTCAGTTTGTTCATATGGTGTATCACACTGATTGATTTGCGTATATTGAAGAATCCTTGAATTCCTGGGATAAACCTCACTTGATCATGTTGTATGATCCTTTCAATATGCTGTTGGATTCTGTTTGCTAGTATTTTGTTGAGGATTTTTGCATCTATGTTCATCAGAGATATTGGCCTGTAGTTTTCTTTTTTGGTAGTATCTTTGTCTGGTTTTGATATCAGGGTGATGGTGGCCTCATAGAATGAGTTTGGGAGTGTTACTCCCCCTGCTATATTTTGGAAGAGTTTGACAAGGATGGGTGTTAGCTCTTCTCTAAATGTTTGATAGAATTCTTCTGTGAAGCCATCTGGTCCTGGGGTTTTGTTTGTTGGAAGATTTTTAATCACAGTCTCAATTTCAGTGCTTGTGATAGGTCTGTTTATATTTTCTATTTCTTCCTGTGTTCAGTCTCGGAAGGTTGTGCTTTTCTAAGAATTTGTCCATTTCTTCCAGGTTGTCCATTTTATTGGCATATAGTTGCTTGTAGTAACCTCTCATGATCTTTTGTATTTCTGCAGTGTCAGTTGTTACTTCTCCTTTTTCATTTCTAATTCTGTTGAATTGAGTCTTCTCCCTTTTTTTCTTGATGAGTCTGGCTAATGGTTTATCAATTTTGTTTATCTTCTCAAAGAACCAGCATTTAGTTTTATTGATCTTTGCTATCATTTCCTTCCTCTCTTTTTCATTTATTTCTGATTTGATCTTTATGATTTCCTTCTGCTTACTTTGGGGTTTTTTTGTTCTTTTTTCTCTAATTGCTTTAGGTGTGAGGTTAGGTTGTTTATTTGAGATGTTTATTGTTTCTTGAGGTAGGATTGTATTGCTGTAAACTTCCCTCTTAGAACTGCTTTTGCTGCATCCCATAGGTTTTGGGCCGTTGTGTTTCCATTGTCATTTGTTTCTATGTATTTTTTTATTTCCTCTTTGATTTCTTCAGTGATCTCTTGGTTATTTAGTAACACATTATTTAGCCTCCATGTGTTTGTATTTTTTACAGTTTTCTTCCTGTAATTGATATCTAGTCTCAGAGCATTGTTGTTGGAAAAGATACTTGATATGATTTCAATTTTCTTAAATTTACCAAGGCTTGATTTGTGACCCAAGATATGATCTATCCTGGAGAATGTTCCATGAACACTTGAGAAGAAAGTGTATTCTGTTGTTTTTGGATGGAATATCATCCAACAGAAAGTGTATTCTGTTGTTTTTGGATGGAATACCTATAAATATCAATTAAGTCCATCTTGTTTAATGTGTCATTTAAAGCTGTGTTTCCATATTTATTTTCATTTTGGGTGATCTGTCCATTGGTGAAAGTGGGGTGTTAAAGTCCCCTACTATTATTGTGTTACTGTTGATTTCCCCTTTTATGGCTGTTAGTATTTGCCTTATGTATTGAGGTGCTCCTATGTTGGGTGCATAAATATTTACAATTGTTATATCTTCTTCTTGGATTGATCCCGTCATCATTATGTAGTGTCCTTCTTTGTCTCTTGTAATAATCTTTATTTCAAAGTCTATTTTGTCTAATACGAGAATTGCTACTCCAGCTTTCTTTTGATTTCCATTTGCATGGAATATCTTTTTCCATCCCCTCACTTTCAGTCTTTATGTGTCCCTAGGTCTGAAGTGGGTCTCTTGTAGACAGCATATATATGGGTCTTGTTTTTGTATCCATTCAGCCAGTCTATGTCTTTTGGTTGGAGCATTTAATCCATTTACATTTAAGGTAATTATCAATGTGTATGTTCCTATTACCATTTTCTTAATTGTTTTGGGTTTGTTTTTGTAGGTGTTTTCCTTCTCTTGTGTTTCCTGCCTAGAGGAGTTTCTTTAACATTCGTTGTAAGGCTGATTTGGTGGTGCTAAATTCTCTTAACCTTTGCTTATCTATAAAGGTTTTAATTTCTCCATCGAATCTGAATGAGATCCTTGCTGGGTAGAGTAATCATGGTTGTAGGTTTTCCCTTTCATCACTTTAAATATGTCCTGCCACTCCCTTCTGGCTTGCAGAGTTTCTGCTGAAAGATCAGCTGTTAACCTTATGGGGATTCCCTTGTATGTTATTTGTTGCTTTTCCCTTGCTGCTTTTAACATTTTTTCCTTGTATTTAATTTTTTATAGTTTGATTAATATGTGTCTCGGCATGTTTCTCTTTGGGTTTATTCCCTATGGTACTCTCTGTGCTTCCTGGACTTGATTGACTATTTCCTTTACCATGTTAGGGAAGTTTTCGACTATAATCTCTAAAAATATTTTCTCCAACCCTTTCTTTTTCTCTTCTTCTGGGACCCCTATAATTTGAATGTTGGTGCAGTTAATGTTGTCCCAGAGGTCTCTGAGACTGTCCTCAATTCTTTTCATTCTTTTTTCTTTATTCTGCTCCCTGGCAGTGATTTCTACCATTTTATCTTCCAGCTCACTTACCTGATCTTCTGCCTCAGTTATTCTGCTATTGATTCCTTCTAGAGTATTTTTAATTTCAGTAGGTGTGTTGTTCATCACTGTTTGTTTGCTCTTTAGTTCTCCTAGATCCTTGTTAAATGTTTCTTGTATTTTCTCCATTCTGTTTGTGAGATGTTGGATCATCTTTACTATCATTACTCTTAATTCTTTTTCAGGTAGGTGCCTATTTCATCTTCATTTATTTGGTCTTGTAGGTTTTTACCTTGCTTCTTTGTCTATAACATATTTTTTTGTCGTTTCTTTTTTTTGATGGGTGGTACTGTATTCCTGTCTTACTGGTTGTTTGCCCTGATAACATCCAGCACTGGAGTTTGCAGGCAGTTGGATAGATCTGGATCTTGGTGCTGAGATGAGGACCTCCAGGAGGCCTCACTCCGATTGATATTCCCTTGAGTCTGAGGTTCTCTGTTAATCCAGAGGTTTGGACTCAGAGCTCCCACCACAGGAGCTGGGGCCCGACCTCCAGCCTGGGAAACAAGATCCCACAAGCTTTGAGGCCCAGTTAAGAAAATAAAAAATAAATAAATAAATAAAGATAAAAAAGAGCAGTGCAGTGTCAAAGAATAAAAATCAAAATTAAATTAGAAGGATTAAAAAGCATATTAGGAAAAATCAAACTATAATTGAAACAACTGCAACAAGGTAAAATAAAAGCACAACAGAGAAAGGAAAGAAAAAAAGGGGGGGGACAAGCCAAAAGGAGGGAACAATAACAAAGTATAAAGAATAAAGTAAAATTAGAAAAATAAAAGATTTATTTGGACACATAAAAATATAAAAGCATCAACAACAATGAATCTACAAGGTAAAACAGAACCCCAATCTAAAAGAGGAAAAAAGAGGGGCTTCCCTGGTGGCGCAGTGGTTGAGAGTCCGCCTGCTGGTGCGGGGGACACGGGTTCGTGCCCCGGTCTGGGAAAATCCCACATGCCGTTGAGCGTCTGGGCCCGTGAGCCATGGCTGCTGAGCCTGCGCGTCCGGAGCCTGTGCTCCGCAACGGGAGAGGCCACAACAGTGAGAGGCCCGCGTACCACAAAAAAAAAAAAAAAAATAATGCCTTGGCTTTGGGGGCGGAGTTTAGGCAGGGGTGGGATTTAGGGTGGAGCAGGACCTAGGCGGGTGGGGTGGTGATGTTTGAGCATGGGGCGGGGCCTCTGCTTAGGACCTGCGTGCAAGGGGAGAGGCAGCATGTGGAAATGAGGGCCTCTGGAGTGTGGAGTTCTGGAGTTTGGGTGTAGGGCCCTGAGTAAGGTGTGTGGGTGGGGTTTAGGCCCAGCTCGTTGGAGGGGGCCTCAGAGGGGGTCTCCAAGTGTAGCGGTTGGGCCCTGGGTGGGGGTGTAGGGGCGGGGCTTGGGCTCTGCTCGGCAGGAGGGAGGCTCCAAGGCCAGAGGATTAGGCCCAGGAGCCCAACAGTCTCCCCCGGCCTAATTGGACAGGGAAAGCACCAGCCTTTCCCTTCCCTTCCTCCGCATCCCTCCCCCACCATCTTCCCCAGGATCTCCCCCGTCACCCCTGGACCCCTAACCGTGGGTGGGTCCCACTGGGTGTAGGAACTCCTCCCCTACCCCAGCCCCACCTCAGGGGTGCTGTCCCAGCAGTCTGTGCTTTACTTTTGCTCCTCCTTCCCTCCCTCCCACTCCCTCAGGACCCGCACAGCTGGAGGTGGCCTAGTTGGGCAGAGGATCAGGCCCAGGATCTCCGCAGGTTCCTGGGAGCCCAAGTGGGCAGGGAAGACCTGGCCACGCTCCCTTTTGATCTTCTGCCCTCCCAGTGGTTCCCCAATTTCCCCCTTCGGGCATGGGATCCCTTCCCCTCCCCCAGCCACCCCTCAGGGGCGCCAGTCCCGTCCTGCCTCCACTTCTCCTCCCCCTTCACTCCCCCACACCCCACCTCCTACCCGGTTGCTGGGGTTTCCTCCCGTCCCCTTAGGTGTCTGTTGGTCCCCCACTGGTGCCTGGTACGTGCCCTAGTTGTGAGGAGACGCGAATTCCGTGTCCTCCTAGTACGCCATCTTGACTCCGCCCTCCCAATCTACTCTTAATCCCATCCAATGAATATTTTTTCTTTTCATATTTTGTATTTTTCAGTTTTAGAATCTTCATTTGCTTCTTTTCTGAGAGTATCTGTTTCACTACTGATATTCCCTATCTCTTCACTCCTTATGCTAATCTTTTCTTCTAAGTCCTTAAACATATTTATAATAGCTGTTTTAAAGTCTTTGTTTGGTATTTTCACCATCCCTATCATCTCTGGGTCTGTTTCTATTGACTCTTTCCTGATTATGAGTCACATTTCCCTGTTCCCTCACATACATGGTAATTTCTGATTGTATGCTAGACATTATGATCCTCTCAAATTGAGAGTCTGGAGTTTGTTACTTTCTTTAAAGCATGTCACCTTCTGTTTTCATAGGCAGGTAACTTATTGACCAATCAGTAGGTTTCTATTGAGTCTTGTTTCTTTTGAGACGTATTTTTAAGCCTTGCTAGGGTAGTTCTAGGTTTGAGGCTAGAATGACCTTCTTTGAGTCTCAGTTGAATGTCCAGGGTGATGGGTGGGGTCTGTCCACTCTGGCTGGTCAGGACTGCTATATCTCTCAGCACTGTATGACTTCCAGAATCTCCATTCAGCTTCTACTCCCCAGGAGCTATTGCCTCCCAGGCTTCTCCATGAGTACTGGTCTGCACATTTGCAGCTATTGAGTCAAGAAGACCCCTCTGCTAACTTTTGGAGCCCTTTCTATGAACTGCTTCCCTCTCTCTGGTTCACTTCACTGCAGATTTCATCTACTTCAGCATTCCTGAATTCTAATTACTGCCCCACTAGCCCCATGAGACTGCCATGCTCTACTTGGGCTCTCCCTCTCTGCCTGTGTTCCAGAAAGTATCTCCAGGCAAGGCATCAAGGTTATTGTGTGGATCACCTCTTGTGCTTCTATTCTTCCTAGGATCATAGTCCTGCATTACCTGTTATCTAGAAAAGGGTCTGCTAAAACTGGGCAAGCCCATACTTTGATTTTGTATTTGTACCAAGACAAATTACAGCACCCTGAGTCTGAGTCAAAAGGTTTCCCTCTCTCTTTTCACTAATAAATGCAGGATCAGCCTTTTTAAAAAAAAATAAATTTCATTTATTTATTTATTTATGGCTGCACTGGGTCTTTGTTGCTGCATGCGTGCTTTCTCTAGTTGCAGCGAGCGGGGGCTACTCTTTGTTGTGGTGTGTGGGCATCTCGTTGCAGTGGCATCTCTTGTTGTGGAGCACAGGCTCTAGGCACACAGACTTCATTAGTTGTGGCGCGCAGGCTGTAGAGCACAGGCTCAGTAGTTGTGGCGCACGGGTTTAGTTGCTCCGTGATATATGGGATCTTCCCGGACCAGGGCTCGAACCCGTGTCCCTTGCATTGGCAGGCAGATTCTTAACCACTGTGCCATCAGGGAAGCCCTAGGATCAGCCTTATTTAGATATTAGCAAGGCTGGTCCTGGCCTCGGCCTGAAGACAGGCTTTTTCAACAGTCCAAAGAGCCCTGGGCCCCAGAGCTGGCGTAGCTCTCTCGGTAGGACAGATGACACACTGGTCACCTGCAAAAGAGAGGTGGAAGTATTCTGACTCCTCCTGTTGCTCTGCTCAGGGCCAAAATGGTGGCCCCTGGTGACCTCCAGTCACAACTCTCTTATCTCATTTGGGACCCTGGGGGGCCGTTTTCTCTTCACTCTTTTATAGAGACATAAAAGCAAGTGGGCATGATTTCTAAATAGGGAGATATCAGGCCAGAAATGTGCAGACTTAACACGTTCTGCTCCCTGGTGGCTGACATGCAGGCCATATTTTGGAAGAGTCACAGAGGTCATGGTGTACCTTGTGACAGTCTCAGCTGTGAGGATAAAAAGCTGCAGTTGCACCTGGGGTCCATCAAGGGGATTTTTTTCTGAGAGTCACCCTGAACATGGGCAGAATCAGTAGACGAGAGAGAATTTTGGCAGTTGGTTGAGTTGAGGGGTGCGCTCATGTGTATGTGGGAGTGGCTGGGTGTGTGTGTGACGTTAAAGGAAAAGACGCTGATGCTGTGGTTGAGAATCCGCCTGCCAGTGCAGGGGACACGGGTTTGAGCCCTGGTCCGGGAAGATCCCACACGCCGCAGAGGAGCTAAGCCCGTGCGCCACAACTACTGAGCCTGTGCTCTAGAGCCCGCGAGCCACAACTACGGAGCCCGCATGCCACAACTACTGAGCCTGCGTGCTGCAGCTACTGAAGCCCGCACGCCTAGAGCCCATGTTCCACAACAAGAGAAGCCACCGCAATGAGAAGCCTGCGCACCGCAACAAATAGTAACCCCCACTCGCCGCAACTAGAGCAAGACCCCGAGCAGCAACGAAGATCCAACGCAGCCAAAAATAAATAAATAAATAAATAAATAAATGTATATTAAAAAAAAAAAAAGGCACTGAGTCTTGTTAAAGGTAGTAAGCAGACTTTATTCAGGGCCATTGAGTCAGGCATAGGGACTACCACCATAGGAGTTTGCAGCGGGGGAGAGAGATTGGGCTCAACTCTGAACACAGCATAGACAAGTGGCAATTTACAGCTAAGGAGCAAGGTGTGGGGGGGTGGGAGGAAGTCAGTGGCTGGAAAATTAAGAGGAAACATCAAGGGTAAGGAGGATTCTGGCTAAATTGACCCGACGGGATTCTTGCTGAAGACAAGGGTGATCCGATATCGTCGGGGGGATGACGGAGGATGAGAAACCCAATCGGATATGGAGGGTGGTCAGACATCAGGAGTGGGGAGGTTATGGTTAAACTGACTCTTTAGCAAGGTTCTTGCTAAAACTGCATTTTACAAAGAAGTACACAGTTGGGTCTAGGAAAAGGTTCAGGAGTCTGACCACAGTTTGGTCAACAAAGAATCTTTATCCGTGTGTGTTTGTATGAGTTTGTACATATACAAACTGTGTGTCTGCATCTGTGTGTATACATCTCTGTACATATGGATATGCATGTGTGTATCTGTGTGTGTGTGTGTGTTAAGAGGTTGGTAGGTAAGAAACTCATAGGGAGAAAAGTCAATAGAACAGGTCTCTAGGGAGAGGAGCCCTACTGACACACCACATTTTTTAGGAATAAATGATGCAAAAATGGTGGTACTATAGATGTAAAAAGAGAAACAAGAAAGAACTGATTTTAGGAAGAATTTACAATAGTGCCTTCATGAAGTCTTTGTAGAACTTGCATCCATCAGTGATATCTGTTCTTCTTCTGAATTCATATTTCCTTCTTTCCTATTTTAATTGCACTCCTTACTATATTTCACCTTGATAATTGCTGTATGTGTACAATTCTCCCTAACTCAGTTTGAACTTCCTCAGTGCAGGAACCATGCTCTTTGTATCACCTGAGTGCTTTCTTCTCTCATACAGACACGCAGATTGAATGAATGCATTTTCAACACCTTCTTTCTGAATTTTGTTGACGTTGTTGGGAAAACTTGTAATTAGTAAAGAGTCAACATTTCAGTATTCTAAGTGGTTAATAATCATATAATTAAAGTTAACATGATAAGTGGTAAACATCTTGAGCTTCAAAGACTTTTGATATATCCATGTCATCATTGGCATTATACACACATGATTTTAGCATACTAATACTTACCTAGCCTCTGTGTAAAATGTTTTTGCTGGAAAAACAGGGTTCAGAATACCTGCTTCATTTAACAGGGCTGTGCGATGAACATTTCAAAGCCTTTTAAAAAGTTAATAGTGTTATGAAAAGGACGAGATTATCAGGTACGTATTGTTTGAGATCTTACTGTTATAATAGAGAGAGAAAAATATACATGCACACCTATCTATAAACCCTTCCAAAAATACAAGAGAATTCTAACATATGTTTTTAAGCACTTTATTTGTTGCTTTCATCAGATACTTCTTTTAAAAGGTCTTTGTGGCTAACGATGATGACGAAGCTGATGGTACTCATAATAAGAATAGCTTCTGTAGCCCTTTATAATTTATAAAGCTCCCATGTATTTTCTCGGACTTAACAGTTCATTAGGAGTGGGGACTAGCTCTCTATAACCATAAGTTACTGTTAAAGCACAAGGAGACAAAACAAACTGCAGTCGTTTTAATGCAAATGTATTTATTTAGCATTACACCCAATGTTCTGAAATACATTTACTGATCTTCAGAAGACATCTGGAAATTTAGAAAAAATACAAGTGAAGTAGTTGAGGAAATTAAACATTATATACATTGCCACAACATGACGGTACTGTTACAGCCTGTTATTGTCCATTTCTTGGATGAGCCTTCTGTTCACGACTATGGGAAGGCAGCTGGGCAGAGAGCACTTTGCCTCCCTTCCCTCCTTTCCTTTCCCTCTTCATCTACTTCCTGCACGCCTCCCACAGGTCTGACTACTGGGTGTTGGGATCCACTGTCCTGAAAGGTCCCCCAGAGATTCTGTGGGAGGTGAGGGGAGGAGGGGGGGCTTACTCAGCAGATTGGTGAGGGTGGGGCCCACCTCACGGCAGAGGATTTGCGTATTGATTATCATATAGTCAAGCAACAGAAGTCATCTAAGAGGAGATGTTTTGCTGATTTTATAGTTATTGTACATTTTTCCCCACAGATGCCTGTGTGTTATTATTTCGTGCTCTGACTAATCCAGAAACTGGTTAATTAGTCCCTAGATAATCCCGAGCTGACTGAATTAAGATTTAAGAGCACATTAAATTTTCACATTGCATAATACACGTGGGCAGCACCTGGAATCCAGAACCTTTGCTGCCCCTCATACACCTGACTTTGGTAGTTTCCATGTTTGCCTTCTTTGTAGTAAAACAAGGTGCAGCCCAGAACATTGTGGGTACCCATGTTACAGTACTTACCATACAGTATTCTAATTTTGGTTATGTGGCTCCCTTCCCCAGTGGATTGTGAGCTCCCGGTGGGTAGGATTGGTGTGTTGCTCACCTCTGTTCTTCCAGTGAAAGGTATCTAATGTAAGGTAGGAAAGCAATACAGTTTACTGAATGGATAAATAAAATGAATGTGTATTCATGAAAGGTTGTGTTTGGTGGAGAGTCATTTTATAATTCCGTAGATTTTGATAATTCATATTGCAAAGTTAAGTCTTGTTTATTTGAGTGCCATTAATTTGAAAGGTAGATGTGATAAAAAGTTATAAATAAGTTGTTAAAACCACTCCTTTCAAAATCATAAACACATTCTAATAAAATTATCTTTTTTGTAATGCTAATAGGCATTATTTACCATTACAATTTATATAATACTTAAAAGGATTTTATTTTATCGACAATGGTTTTAGTTTGTGCCTTTTTAACTTAGATGGGTTAACCTCTGTCTGACCTTGCTGTCTGATTTAGACAGTTTTCAATGACGGACAGTAAAATTCATCCTGAAGAGCTAAAGAACCATGAGAAGGAAAAAACAAAACAAAGCAGGAAAACAGTGATTCAGTAGTTAATAAAAAATAAGATCCAAATAGTATTCACCAAATGAATGGATAGAAGAATGATGGTATCTCCAAGAAGACAGAAGTTGCATGCATGACATGTGAAAGAGTAAAATAATGTGATAAGATTCCAAAAAGAAATGATATCAATTGGACTTAAGGATGAGAACGTTGTAAGAAAAAGCTCTGTGAACGAACTGAACCCTAAGCTGGTCATAAGGAACTGAGTCAGGGTGAGAAAAGACTTTGTGTCTGTATTAGTTTTCTATTGCTGTGTAACAAATCACCACAACCTAGTGGCCCAAAACATCACACCTTTATTACCTCATCAGTTCCATGGGGCAGGAGCCTAGGCATGCTTGTCTGCGTTCTCTGCTGAAATCAAGGTGCTGACTGGGCTGTGTCCCTATCTGGACTTGGGGACCTCTTTTGAGCTCACTTGGTTGTTGGTAGAATTCAGTTCCTTGCAGTTTGTAGGACTGAGGTCCCTGTTTTCTTGCTGGCTGTCAGCCAGGGGCCTCATATATTCCTTGCCATGTAGCCCTTTTGCTACATGGCAGCTTCCTTCTTCAAGGCCAGCAAAAGAATCTCCTACTTTGGGAGTTCCTTGGTGGCGCAGTGGTTAAGAATCTGCCTGCCAATGCAGGCGACATGGGTTCGATTCCCAGGTCTGGGAAGATCCCACATGCCACGGAGCAACTAAGCCAGTGAGCCACAACTACTGAGCCTGCGCTCTAGAGCCCGTGAGCCACAACTACTGAGCCTGCATGCCACAACTACTGAAGCCCGCGTGCCTAGAGCCTGTGCTCCACAACAAGAGAAACCACCGTGATGAGAAGACCGCACACCACAATGAAGAGTAGCCCCTACTCGATGCAACTAGAGAAAGCCTGCACACAGCAGCGAAGACCTAATGCAACCAAAAATAAATAAATAATTTTTTTTTAAATTGAAAAAAAAAGAATCTCCGACTTCTTCTACCCTCTTTTAAAGGACTTGCTTGATTAGGTCAGGCCCACTTGGGAGAAATCTTCCTTGTGATTAACTTAAAGTCAATTGGTTAGGGACCTTAATTATATCTGCAAAATCTCTTTAACTTTGCTTTATATTGTAACATATCATGGGAGTGATATCTCTACACTTTTCCCATATTCTATTGACTAAAAGTAAATTAGAGCTTCTGCCTACCCTTAAGGGGATTATATAAGGATGTGGGTCATTGGGGTCATCCTAGGATCCTGCCTACCACAGTGTTCTTTTGTAAATGATTCTTTCTACTGCTGTTTAAACATGTTTTGGTTTCTTTTTACATCATTATTGGAGTATAATTGCTTTACAGTGGTGTGTTAGTTTCTGCTTTATAACAAAGTGAATCAGTTATACATATATATATGTTCCCATATCTCTTCCCTCTTGTGTCTCCCTCCCTCCCACCCTCCCTATCCCAGCCCTCTAGGTGGTCACAAAGCATGGAGCTGACCTCCCTGTGCTATGCAGCTGCTTCCCACTAGCTATCTATTTTACGTTTGGTAGTGTATATATGTCCATGCCACTCTCTCACTTTGTCCCAGCTTACCCTTCCCCCTCCCCGTATCCTCAAGTCCATTCTCTAGTATGAACATATTTTAAATGTGAAGTTTTAAGAAAAAGTGATTTAAAACATGGGTCCTGGGTGTCAGAGGGTTGGCTAAGGAAAATAACTTCTCTGAACTTGGAACTTTTACTTAGGGCACCAGATGTACGCAGTTATTAAGGAAAGGAGCGTAGAGTGAGCTATAATTAGAGAAACCTGCATCATCATTTTGAAATACTGCAAGAGCTTCCTGACAGGTCTCTTAGCTGTTGGTCTTTACACTCTCCCACCTGCCTTTACTTGCAGTCAAGGTGATCTTTCCAAAATGTACATCCAGTCATGCCACCCTCCTGCTTCAAATACTTCTGCTGACTATTAGATGGAACCCAAGTTCTCCAGGTTCCTAGGCAAGGACTGCCATGCCCTTCAGCTTGCTAGCCCAGTACATGTTTCACGTGCTGTTCATTCACACTCAAATGAGGCCGTGGCCGGAGGGGTTAAGAAGTGGAGATGGATTTGAGAGACACTGAGTTGGTAGAATTACCTGGACATGGTGAGAGAGGACGAGCCTGCTCCATGCATGGCAGTAAGGAGTGCAGGTGCAGTGGCAGGTGTCGGAGAGAAGGTGAGTCCAGTTTGAGGTCGCTGTAGAACGTCACGTCCAAGGACTTCTTGTGTGCTTGGCCCTCTACTGAGTACCATGGGATCTATGAAGGAAGTACCAGGCATGACCTCTGCAGAGAGGAGAATGTATGTGGCATTAGGAAATTATAGATTCCCAAGAGAAGTGGGGCAACAGAAGGATTATCACCTGTGGTAGGTTACAGAGGTGGGTTGGTAAAGATGTCCATTAATAGCTGAATGGAATTTTCCCCACTCCATGAACGACAGAGAAAACATTGCTTTTCATAGTTTCTGTGGCTTAAATGTTTAAACAATGGGGGAGACATTATTAGGACCTAATTTTGGGGTGCCCACAGAAAATCTCAGGAAGAGAGTTTTCATGCTTGTCCTGGTTATCTCACATTAACTCTGCCTTTCCAAGTGTCTTTTGTCACTTGGCCTCACACAATCTGGTTATGAATCTTGAAGTTCTTTTGTGCTTGTTTTGGTCTGTATGGAAGTATGTAAGTGTTTTTTTTTTTTTTTCTGCTGCTTTCAGTTTCTTCTGGAGAGTGTTGGGCCAAAAATGTTTTTAGGCCTCCCTGGTCTGCCTTCCTAATATGGAACATGCTCTGGGGAGAATGAACAGGATGGGATGCTGCTTTCCTTCCTGATGGAAGATGGATTCTAATCTCTACCTCTTTTCCTGTGTAACTAAGTAGAATCCACCCTATCAATGTCCAGCCAATTTCCAGCTCATCTGGTCCTTGTGATCCCCCCTCCGGTTGACTTAAATGTTGCCATTGCTTTGGGCCTGCAGGCTAGTGCCAGTGCTTCTGTAGCGGAGCCCGGTGGGGTTCACACGGCTGCTTGCTGTGGCTGGGTGTTACCCCTGCTCGCGCCAACACTGCTTCCCATGAAGTGCGTTCCACTGGTGAGAGCTTTCGAGGGTAGCTCTGCCAGCCACTGCACCTTCACTGCTTGGGAAATGCTTTCCCACCGGACACTCAAAGGCTCTCAGTGAAAGTTGTCTGCACCCCTTTATTAACTGTTGAAATTCTAGCACCTGTTTCAGAGCCCCTTGACTTTTGAGAACATGGCTTCTGGTAGGGAGTTGATAAGGCCCTTCCAAAGGGACAAGAGGTGGAAAGAGGCCCTGTGCCCAGCGTACTGTACCTTCCCTGGGAAGCCTGAAAAGCTCTCAGCTCTTCCGGACACTTGGTCATCTCATAAACTGGCACTAACGCATCCGGATTTTCCTCCCTCTTCCTTGGGAAGCAGAACTCAGGCCCTTTGAGTAGAGGTTAATTGGGAGGCCCGCCGAGGTCGTAAGCAGATTCTTCGAATCTAGTTATCTTGGGCCTGAAAGTGTGACAGGGGTGGGGGAAGAGCCTCTCAATTAAACTCATGAAAGCTGTGTCTTAGGTCTTCCCCTTAGTGACAGGTCACCTGCTCATGTCCTCCAAAAATGTGCCTCTCTCATGGTGGGATCTGTCTTCCTCTGATAATGTCCCAAGTTCCTTGGACTCTGGCACATGTAGTCCTGACCTCTATGTTAGTCTAGGTGATGCTGTATTAACAACACTCCCCCTCCCCCAACCAAAATCTCGGGGCTTCCCACAGTGGCGGTTTATTTGTCACTTAGACAAAGTCTCCATCTTGTGGCTGTAGCATCTGAAGCACCTGCCTTCTCATCAGTTTCCTAGGGCTACTGAAACAAGAGACCACACACTAGGTGGGATAAAACCACAGAAATGTGTTCTCTTATGATTCTGGAGGCTAGAAGTCCAGGATCAAGGTGTCGTCTGGGCCAAGTCCCTGTGAAGGCTCTCAGGAGTATCCTTCCTTGTCTCCTTCCAGCTTCTGGTGGCTGCCATCAATGCTTGGTGTTTCCTGGCTTAGAGACGCGTCACTCCTGCCTCTGCCTCCGCCTGCACCTGGCCATCTTCCCTGTGTCTGTTTCCAAAGTTCCTTCTTTTTGTAAGGACACCAGTCCTTGGATTATGGCCCACTCTACTCTAGTGTGACTTCATCCTAATTTGATTGCATCTGCGAAGACCCTATTTCCAAATAAGGTCACACTCATGGGTACCGGGTATTAGGGCTTTAGCATATTTGGGGGGAGGGACACAATAACCCATCACACACTGCAGAGTTGTGGCTGAGGCTGGCTCTTAACAGTTTCACCTCAGAAGTGATGCGTGCCAGATTTGTTCACAGTCCACTGGCCAGAACGTGGCTCCAACATAACTACAAAGGAAGCCGGTAAATGTCAGGGAACACATGGGAATTTGGTGAGCGTTACCTGTCTCAGTCACATCCTGGCCCTCCTCATTTCCTCTGATCCCAGAATGTTCTGGGGCACTTAGGAGGTGAATATTTTCTGTATAACATGACATATCTATCAAAGAACAAATAGACCTGGAAAATGGCTCCAAGAAAAGAAAGAAAATAGTTTAGATAATCTGTAAAACTATCCCATTTTTGTTTAGTTCTCCAGTTCGTCTTAATCCAGAGAATACAAAACGATGGTCAACAAGTTGGATCTAGTCCATAGATATTTTGTGTGTGGCCCACACAATGTTTAAGAAATGTGAACAAACGTCTAGATATCTTTCCCTGAACAACTGAAATATATGACGTCTGGCCACGTGTTTCCACAGAAAACCAGTGATTAGGAAAATAGCTGATAAGGCCTGCTCCCTGTCGACAGTCCCACCTCTGCAGTTTGCAATTTGTCTTTGCTTTTACCACTGATTTTGTATAGTAGAGATTTTTTTCCTTATATTTGCCTCTTTGTACAATCATTTACTTTACCTAATAGGCCCCGGCAGGCATTTGTGTTTGGGACCTCAATTTTGAGTAAGTATAGCCATCTGTAAAGGAAAACTCCTCCTCCTGTGTTTCCCTTACCCTCATGTTACTACCATACTCCCTACACTTCTGATACCAGGTGTGTGGATTTTCCACACATTACATAATTCTGTGAAACCAGCGGGCTGTCCTACAATTCAACTCAATTCTGACACTGTCTACCTGGAGATAACATCAGATCCCACAGGGCTCGGTCCCACAAAACTGCTCCCCGCCCACACACACATGCAACTTCAGATGTCAGCTGCAAGTCCAAGTTGTTATCTGTGCTTCTGACTGACTGACTATAAATTGGAGGTTTCCACAAACACCTCTTTGAGTTCGATGAATTTGCTAGAGAAGTTCACGGAACTCAGTGAAACAATTAACTTGCTAGTTTTACTATGAAAGGGTGTAGCTTGGGAACAGCCAGATGGAAGAGGTGTACAGGCAAAGTATGGGAAGGGGCATGGAGCTTCCATGCCCTCTCCCAGTGCCACTCTCCCCACATTTCCGGGTGTTCACCAATGCTGAAGTTCTCTGAACCCTGTTGTTCAGGGATTTTTATGGAGTCTCCATTACTTAGGCATGCTTGATGAAATTGATCGGCCATTGGTGACTGAACTCAATTTCCAGCCCCTTCGCCCCCACGTCAAGGGGTGCGGCTGAAAGTTCCAACCCTCTTATCACATGAGTGGTTCTCCAGGCAGCCAGTCTCCATCCTTAGGTTACCTAGGAGTTTTCCCCAAATCCCCTCATTAACATAAACTTGGTTGTGGTGGAAAGGGGCTTGACACCCATTTCACTTTTATGGCTCTTAAGCATTTCAGGAACTGAGGACAAGAGGCCAAATATTATAACTGAAGAGGCCCCTGTGGCTCTCATATAAGAAATTACAAGAGTTTTAGGAGCCCTGTGCAAGGAACAGTGAACAATTTCTTATTTCTTACTATTTTATATTTTTTATTGTAAATCACAATATCACACCATCTGCAGTATTTGTGATTTAAGGTGAACAGTTGACAAAGGCCTGGAAATACTTATAATGGTTATAGGGGGATAAATATTTGCAGTAAAATATTTGCAATTGGTATATTTGCAAAAATTTGCATATAGTTAGAATAATGCATGTTGACTCAAGTAAGTTCTTTCTGATATAACCTTGTGCCTTTTCTCCCCTTTATAGACCATTAGAACGATCCAGTGAAGATGTGGATATAATCTTCACACGGCTGAAAGAAGTTAAAGCTTTTGAGAAATTTCACCCAAATCTCCTTCATCAGATTTGTTTATGTGGTTATTATGAGAATCTGGAAAAAGGAATAACATGTAAGAAATGCAACTCCAGTGGTGTGTTTTCATGTATAAGTTTGTGCTCATTTGTGGTTACCCTGTGGGGATGGATAGCAAATGGGGTATCTATGTGCCAAATATTTGAGCTTCAGTCAAAGATATGAGGTTGACATTTCCCTCGCCTTTATTTATTCAGTTCCATGTAGGCATTTCCTTAACTCCTTCATCCACAGCATGTAAATGGTTCTTCCAGGGCAGCCTACTTTCCAGATGGAGCTAGAAGGATGTACTGATTTACACATTCAGCAGTATCCTTAGAAATTCTAATATATAATTATTTTCTGTAACCCAAGAAATATGGGAGCCAGCAGGATATTAAATAAGATAAAAGGTCTCTTAACTAATGATAATAGTAATTAAAAAAATTAAAGCATAGCTTATTTTACAATAGCAATGTTTCAAATTAACCTCAGTGATAACGTCTATACCAGATGTGACCAAAGGGGTAGGGAGAGTAAAATGATAGGGTGACGGCTGCATTAAAAAAAAAAACCCAGTATTTTCTCATTAAAAAAGTAGTGCTATTCCATCTGTTGGGATGCTTTATACTGCGGTAACAGAAAACTCCCATCCAGCTGGCTTGAGTAATAACTCATACAAGGAGGGAAAATCAATTACTCATGTGTAAGCAGTCCTGAGGTAGGATGGCTTCAGGGTTGGTTGATTTAGTGACTCAATGACATTATTAAGGTCCCAGGTTCCTCCCATCTTTTTTGTTGGTTTATTTGTTTTTGGTATGCATCCTCAGGTGTTGGCATTTGTACTCAGATTTGTCCCAAATGGTTCTAATACAACTAACTACAGCAGTTGGAGGATCGTGTGCTGATACAAAACATTCCTGCTGAAGGACTATTTCTTGTCTCTTTTTCAGAATCCCCCAGCAGACTTCCTGTATTGTTTCATTGGCCAGAATTGCATCATGTGCCCATCTTTAAACCAATCACTGGCAGAGATCATGGAATCACCATGGCTGATTTAGACCAATCATGGTTACCCCAGTGGAGCTAGGGAAGAAATACGTTCTTAGAATTTGGCCAATTAGAGAGGGGTGGGAACTTGTATAAAATCCATGTTCAGTTAAATAGGAGGAAGGGAGGGCATGATTCTGAGTGGGAACCTATCAGGATCTGTCATAACATCACTGTAGAAAATTTAATAGAAGACAAAATAAAAATCACCTACGATCCCCAAATCCAGAGATTGATATTCACATTTTGTATGTGTTCTTCAAGATGTTTTCCCATATGCACACATGTGAAAACATAGTCATACTTCTATTAAAAAAATCATCCATACGTATGGTTTTCAAACCAATATTTTTATTCTTACTGATAGCGGGAACTTCATTCTTTTAGAGATGAGACTGTTTTCTATTTCTTAAGGCCATTTTCAAAGTGAATCTTCTGTGATGTGTAATGTGAATTTGATTGGCAAATGATAATGTCTTTGGGGGCCAAGAAGTTCATGAAAGGAAAAGCCCTAGCTCTAAAATAAGTCCGTTACAAAGGCTAGGGATAGCAGAGTTCCTCGAGAGGCCAGCTATAAGCTCAGCAATCCCCCATCTTAAGCTTATCATTGCACTTGGTAGGATGCTATTGTTGTTCTTGCCTTTCCACAGCATGTCTCAGTCAGAGAGTTTAGAACAGCTTGTCATCATTAATTATGGCTCCCAGAAGCTTCCTCTTATGCAGTGAGCACTAGCCTTGCCAGAACTTAACTGTCCCACTGAGTTGTCATGTGATTTTTCATTGAGCCACTTGACTTCTGACTCTGTGAAAAGAACTTTAAAATATCAGATCATTCCATCTAGTTATTTAGCTAGGATATTTAAAAGGATAGTTGAGTTTGTATGAGATTTTTGAACCAGTGTTTCAGAATGACTTTCCAAACTACTGGTCTTAACATGGATATGAGAACTAAGGTTCTCTTTAAATAACTAAATGTTTTCTCTCTGAGATTACAAAAGTAAAGCAAAATTAAGTTCAGAAATTTCTGATGAGAATCATTTCCAGAGAGTAGTTAACTCATAATGCCTAAAAGCAGCGAATTTATAAAATAAACAAGAAAATGGACAATGAAAATACAGTAGTTAAAATTTTTATAACAGATTTTATTTTTCTTAATCAGCCATTGGTTAGCTTAAAAGGAGACGTTCTATTCTAGAAAGCATGTTGCTTTTAATATAAATAGATTTGGGAAATTGGGGTGGTGAGCTAGTTTTGTTGAGTCCCATAGTCTTATTAACATGTACCCCATCTAGAGTAATAATTTTCCAAGAATCACAATACAGAGAAGTATATTTAAGATAAATTACAGAGAATACCAGTCAATTCTTCTTACATTCAAAGGATCTTATAGCATTTAGGGTTATCATCCCTTATTGCTGCTCTGTAAATATGAAAGAGTTCTGTTTAATAGAGTTCTACTTCATGGAACGTTGAATAAATAGGATATAGCTTTGTTGATAGAAGAGGGAAAGAAAATTATGGCATGTTCTGGTGGGAACATGATAGAGGAAGGTTGGTAAGCTCATCTAGGTCCAAGTTAGGCTCACAATAACCAGTGAGAAACTATCAGGTTATGTGGTAAAACCAACTTATATTTGGTCTGCTTACATGGCTGTTTCTTTTCCAGTATTTCGCCAGGGTGATATTGGAACCAACTGGTATGCTGTCCTGGCAGGGTCTTTGGATGTTAAAGTTTCTGAGACCAGCAGTCACCAGGTAAGATACCTTATTCTTTTTTTGTCTTAAAGTAAGAGTTATTACTTTTAAACGATACATTATCCCTCTGTCTTGTAGGCCATCAAAATTACATTTTCCAAGCCACTTCCTCTTTCCCACAGTAAGGAGTTCAGCAAGTATGTGTTGAATTCCTTTATTAAGTTACTCAAGAAACATATATAGTGAATGTCTTCCATGATTTGAGTATGGCGCCAGGTGTGGGGACATGAAATGCAGGAGCGCATGGGCTGTTCTCCAGCAGCTTGCTCTCTATTTGGAAAATGCAAACAAGTCCATTGCAGTGAGAAACTTCAGTTACATAAGGTGAAATGTGAGCAAAGGGGAAGGAGAAGCAAGTCTTCCGAGGTTTGTCCTTAGATCCCCCTCTGTCTGGTTTCCTGACTTTTCTCCGTCCTAGAAGGGATCCCCTTGTCAGCCTTTTAAGAGCTCCAGCAATGCAGGGGAAACGTGGTCGGTGCAGTCCCCCAAATATCCCTCACTTTTTCTCTACCTCAACTTGTCAAATGTGGGAGGGCCACTAATACTTTTTTTTCTAAAGTGCAGCACAGGCTTCCTTTATCTTAATTAGTCACCTCTGAGGAGCTTGGCATCCTAGTAGATAAAACTCATATTCTTCTTGCCCTCCACCCCATAATATTTGTGAATTTAAAATTGGACCCAGAGCCTCCTTTCATATCTGCAGTGACTTTTGCTCCGTCATTATTCCATGTGGCCTAAATGTACAGAACCTTCCTATTTAGAGCCAAGAACCTCTCATCTCAAAAGGACACCCTTCTAGAGGCTACCGTCAAGCTTCAGTATGAGAATGTTCCAAGTTTATATTCACATATTCAGGATTCAGATAAAAACTGAAAGAAGAGAATTGGCTAACTACAGAATCAGAAAGAAGTAGCAAGAAACATCAGAGAATCAGTTAAAGGGACAAATAATCTCCAGCCAAGTACCATGTTTAAGACAGTGCTTCTGAACCTTCTCCAGATGTGGCACACTTCGAATGTGAGAAACATTCATGACGTCCTCAACTTGAGGTTTAAATTTTGTAGGAACTTGTGTGTGTGTTGGAGTTGTGGGCAGTTACCATCTAACAAGCGGTTGGTTGGTAAGTGGACATTTGAAGTTTGGAGTATAGGTGCCTGTGTTCCACCCATTGTTATGGACGCTTAGGATCTCAGGCCAGTGCCCAAGTTCTACTTAACCAATAGTGTACCTTTTCTATGCACGAGTGCATCAAAAGTTCCATGAGAAACTGCCTGGACTCTGTGCCCGCTAGCCTCAATGGTACTGTCCCTCTCCCCTCTCTCACAGGGCCAGTTTCCTCTTGGATTTCAGAGCGGCCCAACGGGGGAGGTGGGTTTTGATTCTTGTAAGCTGCCTCCGTTTCCCAGTGGGACTGAGGACAGCTAGCAATTCTTGGATATTTGTTATGTGCTAGGCAGTGTTCTAAGCACTTAATAGGTGTTTACTCCTTTAATCCTCACAATAACCCTATGAGGTAGGTCACATTACTGCTTCATTTTACAGATGAGGAAACTAAGGCCTCAAGGGATTAACTAACTTGCTCCAAGTAACGTAGCTAGAAATTAGGGGAACCAAGATTAAAACCTAAGGACTTAGGCACCTGAACATACGCTCTTAGCCAACCCTCTGTACTATTTGAGTCTGAAGAAACATGATGAAGCATGTGATTTCCCTCCCTCGGCTACTTCTCATCCTTTCAGATCACCCCACGTCCTGCATCTCTGCACACCTTTTACCTGCAGACTGCTGTCCTGGTGGGTCCCCTCCGGCCCTCTTTGCTCACAGCTGCCCCTGATGCTTACCTTCACCCGGTCGCACCTCCATGGATGTGCAGAGGGGACAGGACCTAGAAGAGGATGATTTTCCTTCCTCCTCTGCATGGTCCTGAATGAGTAATGATGGTGTGGGTGGAAAGTTGAAAAGAGAAAGTTGAGGAAAGAGAGGAAAGGGAAGGAAGATGCAAATTAAGGAAGAGAAATGTGAGAAGGCAAGAAATATAAGCAAGAGAGATGAGGAAAGAATTTTAAAAAGCAGAGCAGATGTTCCTAAGGGATGATAAATAACATCAGCAGTGATGTGCTGACACCTCAGATGTTAAAAGCTGGCATGGGCCTTCCCTGGTGGCGCAGTGGTTGGGAGTCCGCCTGCTGATGCAGGGAGCCCGGGTTCGTGCCCCAGTCCGGGAGGATCCCAGGTGCCGCGGAACGGCTGGGCCCGTGAGCCATGGCCGCTGAGCCTGCATGTCCAGAGCCTGTGCTCCGCTACTGGAGAGGCCACAGCGGTGAGAGGCCCGCGTACCGCAAAAAAAAAAAAAAAAGCTGGCATGAGATTTTGATGGTATTAGAATAGTATTTGGCCAGAGGCTGCTGGAGTGTTACACTGGATCGCCATGGGGTGCCAGCCAAGAATAGCTGAGCAACACTTTGTTATTAGCTGTGGGTTTTAAAAAAAATTTTTAGTAAACTTTTAACTTTAGATTTTAGCTGTGGTTTTGACCTCAGCCCCAATGCAGAGAACTTTCCTGAGCTGGGCTTGCTGTTCTCTTACTTTGTTAGGAATTCGTTTTATACCAAAGCTGGCTTATTGCCTCCTCTGTGTACTTCACAGAGTCCAACCATAATGTCCAACCAGAGTTTTCTGAATTGATTTGGAGAGTCACTAAGAAACAAGGAAAACGCATTGACCTCTACATCCTCCAACCCTCCCAAGAGTAGCCTGAGACAGACAGTGATCCTAGCCTTCTAGCCAGCTCTGATGGGCAAGACAGGGTTCCAGCCACACGGAGGGAAGAAGCTAAGGAGAATGAGTGAGATGGCTGAATCTTCTCTCGTGGCAAGTTGCTCAAAGGGGAGAAGCAAAAAAAAAAAAACATTTCTAGCTGCTCTAGCCTTGTAATGGACTCTGGTCTCTGCCCACTAGTGATGTGGCCACATCAGGTCTATGGGTTAGCCAATCAGAGTAGTATCCTTATCCTATGTAAGTGAGGGTTTGCCAACAGGATGCCAAGCAATGCCAACAGGAGATAGATAGATAGATAGAAAGATAGGTAGGAAGATAGATGGATGGATAGATGGATAGATAGATAAATAGATAGAAAGATAGGTAGGAAGATAGATGGATGGATAGATGGATAGATAGATTAGATAGATAGATAGATAGAGACAGATATTTCTTTTAAGGAATTGGTTTATGTGATTGTGGGGACTGCCAAGTTTGAAATCTTCAGGGCAACTGGCAGGCTGGAGATTCAGGTGAAAGTTGATGCTGCAGTCTTGAGTCTAAAAGCTGGAAACTCAGGCAGAATTTCTATGTCACATTGTGGAAGCAGAATTCCTTCTTTGGGAAACCTCAAGGGAGACCTATGTGCTCTTAAGGCCTTCAACTGATTAGATGAGGCCCACCCACATTATGGCAGGTAATCTGCTTTACTTAAAGTCTACTGATTGTAAATGTTAATCACATCTAAAACATACTTTTATAGCAAAATATAGACTGTTTGACTGAACAACTGATTACCATAGTTTAGCCAAGTTGACACACAAAATTAACCATCCTATACCCCTATCATGGGGAGCAAAATGAGATTGGGCAATGGGCCATGGGAGAAGCAAGAAAAGACCTGGAATTCCTAGAGACCAGCAACAGCATTGCTAAGTGCCTTCACGTGTCACACTGTGCTAGGGGTTCCGTGGATATTAACTGATTTCATCTTTAGTTATTCATGTCCTATTTTACAGGGGCTTGAAAACAAGGCTCAGAGACCTTAGGTATAACTTTCCTGGGGCCACACAAATGTACGTGGCTAAATTAAGAATTGAATTCACTCGACATTTCAAAATGAAGCTTACTGGGTTTTACAACAATTCTGTGATTGGTAAAGGAAGATAAATTTCTGTGGCTTATAGAAAAATTTTGGATACCTCCTAGATGCTTAACAAATACCTATTGGAATGTGAGCAACTCTCTAATTTTGTTTACTTCCTGATTTCAAGGTTTTTTCCAATTTCTTTCACTTAGTAAGTCGCCATGCATCATATGAAACCTCATGCAGCAGTATTAATATTTTCGTAGGAAAAAGAATCCACTGCCAGTCGTCACAGTTTTCTGGCTAATTACTACGTTGACCTTTGTCTGCCCAGAGGAGTTGTTAATGTCCGCCACTAAGTAGATAAAGCAGAGTCCTTACTGATCTCTGAATGACAGTTTTATGAGGCCACATTTTTTGAAGTTTGTATTAAATCTATGGGTTTGTTTTTCCCCTGTGTATGTAAATAAAGTTTGGTTACGTTGTGGAATCTTTGCTGGGACTAACTTTATCTGCATATTTTTGGTCTCTGCGGACCAAAAATGTTAGTGCTGGAAAATTCCTGGACAGTGGCTTTAGAGGTACATGGCTATAAAAGAGAAGTATTTCCTTCTTTTTACTGCTTGACTTAGCAAAATAAACTCATTTTAGTTTTATAAAATGCAGGCAAGAAAAAAAAAAGAATTGAATTCACAACTGACACACTCCAAATTTCATGTTCTTCCTGCTGTTCACACACGAAACTAGGTGGGCAGGGGGCAGTAAAAGAAAAAGAAGAGAAGTTAAAAGAGACTAAGAGAGAATTAAGGAAAGAAATGAGGTAACAGCAAAGAGTCAAATCTTCAAAAGTGGTTAGGGCACTTTCTTGCTAGCCTGCCCCTCCATTTCCTTTCCTCAAGGCTCACCCTGCCCTGCATGGCTCTCTTCTCATCTGAGAGTCAGAAGTCAGAGGAGATGGTGGTGACGAACTGCCAACCTTATCTCTGAGTTGTGGCTCCTCAGTGGGGTTTTAGCTGAGCGAGAATGGTGAGAAAAGGGCAGGAATGGCTAATGGTAACAGGGCGCCCACTAGAGGCAGCTTTGTGCAAAGCACTTTACAAGTTGTATTTCACTGGCTATTCCCTACATTGCCTTCCCCGTTCAGTGCTATTATTAGTCTCATTTTACAGGTTACACAGCCATTAGGTGTCAGAGCCAGTTCTTTGTGATTCTAGGGCTCAGATTCTTGACCCTCAGGGTTGTACAGGTGTCATCGGAGGGTGGGAAGGAGAAGGGACACAGTGAGGGCTGAGCAGTTCAGGAATGACGAGTGTGCAGAGAAGCAGCTTTTCCCCTGCAGCTCCTGCAGCCACCCTCCTGCATTTCCGATTCCAGCCCAGAACCCAGAGCTCTACCCCTAACCTCCAAGCCCCCCTGAAGCGTGCTGCTGGGGAAGGCCCGCTTCTCACGCTCTGCTGGGCTGCCCCTGGCATGTGGGCCCTCCTGCACCACCTTTCAGGCCTGGACGCGCACAGCGAAATGAGCGTGGCCCATCCCTTCAAAGGGTTTCTAGGTTAGAGCGTGGGATAGGTGTTGATGGCATGTGTAGGGGGTTGAGAGAAAAGGAGGAGCCTGACTTGGATGATGAGGTGGGTGGTGATGCCACTGATTGAAATAAGAAACACGTAAGGAAGAAAACCCTTCACAGATTCTGGTATAGTATTTTTATGGCATACATTTATTAGGTACTATTGATTTTTGGGGAATTTTTTTCTGAAAAAAATCACCCTATTTCTTCTGTATGATAGGAAGATATAACTATATATAACTTTAAGAATACACAGAGCAGAAGTATTTTATTTGCCTCATAAATTCATGTTACTTTCCTGCCTGTTTCAATATATTACTTTTTCTCCCTTCTCATCATTCCTCTATACTTTTCTGCTCACCAGAGTAAGAAAACTCACTTCTTGCTCTCTGTATGATTGGTTTGGCAGGTTCTTCTTGAATCTTTGGACCTCCCGTGGAGGGCCACACTTATTTCTCATTGGCCATACACTACGAGCAGAGTAGTATTAAATCTCATCATGTGCAAAGCATTTCACCTGCACTCTTTTGTTTGAGCCGCTGTTAGGTCGACCCAGCTGTGTTGCATCTTGCTTAGGTCACAGGTGAATGAGTTGCCCACTCAGGAAGACCCAATGGTAGCCCGTAGAGCTGTAAGTCACCTGACTTCCTTCCCCAATCCAGTGGTCTGCTCGTGCCACGCTGAGGCTAGCCATACGAGGGACCATCTGCTTGGGGAGGAGACTACGGGTATAAAGGGCGCTTGCTCCCAGGCGCTGCCGGTACGCACGCATGGTGGTCACGGGGGTGTGAGGCGTGTTCTTCATCCCCTGGGATCACGTCGATACCCAACGTTATAACAAAGAAAGCCCTTGATTCCGCATTTGGGAGAAGGAGGAAAACAGAAACACGCCGGTGAGTAGTAATATATTTTCAGGCCCTTTTCTGGCAGGGGGAGCGGAGGGGAAAAGCCATGGGGCTGCGGGCAGCCAGATGGCTCGCCTCCTGGTCTTGTTTGGGGTCAGCCCGCCCAGTCAGTTTAGAAACACACGTGTGCCAGCCGGGGAGGCACGACGTGGCGCGCGGATGCTGCCCCGCCCTGTGTCCGCTCCTGGCTCGGGACCGGCACCCCGGGGTACAGGAGCCTGCCGCGCGCTGGCTGGGACCAGCTTTTCTGCCTCTCACGCAGTTAGGCCTACGCTCTGCTTCCCCGCCTTCTCTTCACCTGAGTCTCCCCAGTCCAAGGCCTCGAGCGCGGACCGGGGAAGGGGAGAGACAAAAGCCTCCGGATGAGGAGAGGGATGTGGGCCGTACCTGCCCGAGACCCTCCCCGAGGAGCTGGTGCCACGGTGCTTTCGTTTCTTGCGTTACTGCCTTGAAACCATGGGTGGGCTAAGAACTCTGGGAAGTACATGGATTATTCCATTCCTGTTATTACGGTGAACTTTTAGGGACCGTCCTTGGAAACGCCTTCCTGTAATTTATATTGATTCCACTACTCCGTAAAACAAAACCTACTTGGGAAGTACTCCTGCCCCTGTGTCCCTGTGCGGCTGTCAGAGGCCCCTCTCCCAGCTGCCCAGCCGTTTTCCTGCCTGGCCGTGCGTTGTCTTACCCCCTGAAACTGAGAATGCCCAGCAAGGGGCCCTGCCCACGGACCGCTTCCCTATCCCCGAGTGTCACAGCCTGGCTCACGTGCTCGTGTAGATTTCCACTCGGCAGCACAGATTCTGCTGGGGATATATCCTCCAGTTCCCAGCGAGACCTGTCCCCACCCTCGGTTTCTTACCTAAGCCTATAAGCAGGACGCTCAGGCCTTCAAATGCCCACAGCTGAACTCGTGTGCTCAATAAGCTGCCTGTCTCCGGCGCCTATTTAACTTAACGGGCTAAAAGCCAGAGATTTTACACTCCCACTGGAATGAATAATATCAATACTATGGGTGGAATTTTTCATGTTTAAGTGGATTTCAGGTTAGGAGTGAGCACTGGAGCAAGTTATAAAACAAATATGAAGCTTAAAAACAATAAGTAGTTTTAAAAACCACACTATCTCAGACAATCCCCAACTCTGCGTTGGGGGGGCGGAGAGACAGGGTCCTTCTTTTCTCTGCAGATTTTATAAGTGAGGAGCCTCTTTAGCATGGTAACTATTTAAATCCTAAAAATAAAGTTTTTTTTTTTTTTTTTTTTTTTGCGGTACGCGGGCCTCTCTCTGTTGTGGCCTCTCCCGTTGCGGAGCACAGGCTCCGGACGCGCAGGCCCAGCGGCCATGGCTCACGGGCCCACCGGCTCCGTGGCATGTGGGATGTGGGATCCTCCCGGACCGCGGCAGGAACCCGTGTCCCCTGCATCGGCAGGCGGACTCTCAACCACTGCGCCACCAGGGGAGCCCCTAAAAATAAAGTTTTAAACTAATCTTTACACCAAAAAAGTATAACAGTTTCCCAGTCATATGAAAGAAGAATTTCTGATGGTTGCAGAGCAAATAGAAGTTCATACTGCAAAATAGGGAATGGGATGCTTTATTAATTCATTAAAACTTTTATATTTCTATAACAGACGCTTATTTAAAGTGTTACTATTTACTTAATGCAGTGCACGATGGTTTAAATCAGACCTCTTTCGAAATCCTCAGAGCCACTTAATTGCTGAGTGACCGTAAGCAAGTTAGAGCACGTGTAAGTTAGAGATACTAATTCCTGCCTTAAATGAGTTAATGTATATAAAGCACTTAGTACGAAGCTTGGCAAGGAGCAGGGCTTCCGTGCTTTTTTATTACTACCTTGAAAGAAAAGTTGGTTGCCTAAAGTGGAATGTTGTTGGTTGCAATGTTGTCATTTTACCACAAGAGGGCAGTGCTAGAATAGAAAAAGCAGGAAATGCACTTGGTATTCGAAATGGCAAGTTTAACAATGTTGTTCAGCCATTTCATGGGATCAGAGAATGGGGCTGAGCTTGGCCTTGGTCATCACTTTATTCATCTTTTCATCAGTCTCTATAAAGTTGTCTGGCGATTTTTAGCCAAATTTTTGGAAAATGGTCTCTTACTGGTTCTCTCCCAAAGTAAAATGTGCTTTTTTTTTTTTTTTTTTAACCCTCTGTCTATACAACAAAGATGTTTTTAAGCGTTGTATATTTGTTTGTAAAATTTGGAGGATAGACATGTTTCTCTGTCATGTTGCTTTATCTTTCCCCGTCTTTGTTTTTGTCTGTCTGATTCCTTGGTTCATTCTCATTTCACCCCATTATTTTCAGACCTTGCTGTCATTTAGAAACATTTTCTGAACCCATTTATCAAGCCAATAAAACCTGAAAGGTGCCAAGTCTAGAGTGATTGTAATCTCTTACTACTTGTCTATGCTTAGGTCACACTCTTTGTTAGGATCTGATCAGAGTTTGTTTAGCATCCTGCCTGGGGCATCCGAGTACTGTATTTAGTTTTGTTGCATGTAATTCTGGGTTTGGGTGGAGGCAAGACAGGGCCACAGTGTAGTACAGACTGGCTCTCTGCTGAAACAGGGCTGGCCTCCCGGATTTAGTTATCAGATGCTAATGCGAGTCCATTCTCAATGAACCTTCCAGCAGCCAGCTTGCCTGATCTTGTTGTGCTGTGTCTAACACTGATTCCAGGGAAGTGTTCTCAAAGTAATAGAGCTTGTCTTTGCTGTCTGTTAGGAAGAAAAACACATTTGTCTTAGTATTTTGCCTTCCTGCTTGGTAGTAAATCCTTTAGGCTGCACATATGCCCTAATGCCTTGACAAATTCAGAGATTAGTTTCCATTAAACTTTTATTTTCTAAAAGGACTTGGAGCACTCCATAAATTCCAGGACTAAATTCCAGCTTATGAAATAAACCCAGGCACTACCAAACTTAATGGCAAGTATTGCCTATAGGCCTAAAATAAAAACTGTAAAAATATTTGCTTTGTAAAAATTTGTTTCAGGGTGTACACACTTAAAGGACCAGTTTGTTCCTTGATGTTAACCCAACATGTATCCTAAACAATAAATATGCGGTGAGACAATTAACTTCTTGAGCTACTAATAAGGAAGTGAGTTAAATATGCATGATTAAAAATAGGATACCCCTCAAAGTTACAGGACAGTCAAAAATTGATGTACTTAACACAGAATTCTTCTAATTTATTGTTTTAAATTTCATCAGAATGTCTAACTTGTGTAAATTAGATTTCAGCTGCTGCTCATAGACCTCATGTGCAAGTTCCATGTTTATTAGCTTGGATATCAGTGACACATAACTGTGGGCTTTCTTAACACCATTCCCATGTCCATACTGTAGTAATGTTTATAATGAAACAAACAAATAAGATGCCTCATATGAGAATGCCTACTTTAAGAAAATCCAGTATACTGTAATCCAGACATACAAAGCAGATAAATTAAGGGGTGATTAGTTGCAGTGCAGAAGGATTCTTTGATTTACAGCAGGATTCTTCAGAAGGGTTCCTTTGAATACATGCTCCCCCAGAGAGCTGAAGTGTTTTGCAGATCATTCAAACCACTTGACATCCAGACTGGGGGACAGAGAAACTTGGAATTTAAGTGTTGAAAAAGGCATCATTAATTGGAGATTAACACAAAATGAATAAGAGATTCTCTGTTACTTAAATAGTAGAAAAATACACTTTGCTTTTTAGAAATGTAGATAACCTATACATGTATATAAATATGGTTAAGTCAGAAATAATATTTTCCATTTTTTATGGAGCACCTATGTGCCAGGAACCGTGTAGGACTATCTGTCATGTATAGTGAATTCTGCTAATAATCGAATGAGAAAGATTTGTGCCCATTTCGCAAATGAGGATACTGAGGCTCCTGGGAGCGTTCCACTCAAAGCCCAGGATTAGTAATTGGCAGAAATGAGCTTTGAATCTAGGTCTACAAGGCGCGTCCTCTTCTCCCTATGCTGCCTCCAGGGGATTTCCCACTCAGTGTGGAGTGCGCGGACTCTGGTACCTCCAGGTGTGTGTGCTTTGCCTGATGCTCCCTGCCTTCCAGCAGGGCCAGATTGTTGACATCTTTGTTAACTTACCTAATACCAACTTTTAGGAGCAGAAGTAACCAGACCCCACCTATTCTGCTGAAACACATACCATACCAAGATATTGCTTCCGACTTCAGTTGGTGCCCACCTGGGCAGGAGGAGAACCTGGAAGCTGGGGGCTGCCCACGGTGGAGGTGGGCACCTTCTAGAGGGCATGTGCAGGTGCTGCTGGGCAGGAGGTGGGGGAGGACGCAGGATGTGGGAGCAGCACAGTCCCCAGGTGAGCAGGTGAAGGGCTGAGGCAGGTCTAACATGATGGGTGGGGCCTGGTGATGGGCAGGGAGGCAGGAAGCAGGCTCCGTGGTGGAGATGGGTGGCCAGGCTGACGACGAGGCCCGGTATTAGAAGGGTGCCAGAGAGGAACCGGGGCCTGGGGAGTGCTGTCACAAGGAGGCAGTCTACCACTTGGAGAAGAATTAGGATACCGGCAGGTTATCGGGACAGAGACGCAGAAAGATAGAAACCCAGTTTCTCCAACTGATGTAGGAGCTCCGTTATTAGAACGGGGCACAGGATCAGAGTGGGCAAAGCAAAAATGCAGATGCGATTCTTAGTTTCTGGCTTTGGTTGCTTGCATTTCTCCTGAGTAAGAGGATCGGAGCCCCAGCCTGGAATGGATTTGATCCTCTAGGTGAGGGTCAAGTGGGCCCCAGTATTGGGATTAGAGGGTTGGAGGGGGAGCAGTGCCGAATGTTTGGTATTTTCCTGGTGATTTGGAATCATTAGGTATTCAATCTGTGAATTGGCTGATTGAGAAAAGAACTTGTATGGATTAAATTAATAATTAATCTGTTTTCCTACTGAACCTTAGAAAGAGGTTCTTAAATTTCATATAATAATTCAGGAAGTATATGGGAGGTAATTAGATTGACTAGTTTCTAGTCTCAACTCTTCTACCTGTTAGCCACACTGCACAAATTACTGAACATCTTTGAGCCTGATTTTCCTCAACCTATAAAATAACAATAATCCCAGTGTTGCAGGATTGCTTTAATACTACCGTCAGTAAGAATATCTCTATTAAGCATTTCTCTTGAGTCAGGCATGGTGCAAAGCACTTAAATACATTATCTCCTTTAACTGTTGTGAAGAATTAATGAGACATCATAGTCAAGACACCTGGCCCAGTGCATGGCCTATAGCACTCCACTCACACATGTGGAGATCCACGTGAATACCGACGCACAGGAGGATGAGTACTATTAAGGGTGACTGGGTAATTAAGTTTTTAGAAGGTAGGAGGAGTGATCAAGAGGACTCACAGACGAGAGAGAGCTGGATCAGATTGCAGGAAGAAACCAGGTATCATATCAGTAATGTGTCATAGGTAATTCTTTTTTTGAGAGCCCATCACTTCTAGTTATGTAGTAGAATTGGCCTTGGAGACCCAGGATGCTTTACTAACACAATGAAGTCTTCTCAGGTGTCACCCAAGGGATATTGCACTTAGGATGTGTCTGATGCAAAGCAGTCAGTGATAAGCTGGTCTCTGTTGCTATTGTAGAATCTCTCTGGGAATACTGATTAGGCCCAGTACTTCCCCAGGGGTCTCAGTGTAACTTGGGACTCAGGGCCACATTTAGCTAACCCAGTCTCATGTTTCCCCAGAAGCTAACCTGGAGACAAGGATTTGGCTGCAAGTGGTTTTTATGGAGGAAACCCCAGGAAGTGTCGTAAGGGAGTGGGAAGTTGACAGGAGGAACAAGGAATGCCTATAAAAATGTGTAGATAAGGAGTTCAGCTATGGGTAACTGGTCTCACTCCTTCCGGGGGACCCTCTAAGAAACTGGGAAGGGTAGGAAGCCGGCGTATTTATCTTGCTACTCTCGTGCCTCTTTGGAAGATACACCTTACAGGCATTAATTGCCCAGCACTCTGCCCTCAAGTGGAGCAATGCAGATGAAAGGGGAAACCACCAGTATATGTGGGAACTGTCCAGAAACCTACAATTGCCTTCGAGGGTAGGGCTAGGGTGGGAGAAAGGGGTGGGGGAATCTGGCAGGACTCCAGCAGCATCTGCTAAACCCACCTACATGAAGACACTCAGATTTTTAAATCGTCATTTCATATTTGAAAGTCCCCCAGAATAAATTGCCATCTTAATGTAAAATGGGACATTCCTTCACTGTTGATGTTTCATAGTCCTTGCCGATTGCTTTCTTCAGTCTTTCTCACTGTAAATATTTCCTTTCAGGTAACCTTTCTGAACATTAATCTGCAATTGAGCAGAAAATAAATGTCTGAATAGTCCCTATCTAGTAAGTATTGAGACATGAGCAGATCTCTAGAGGATGTGTGAGTTTAAAGGAATAGTAGTGTTACCTTCAGAAATGGGCACTTGCAACTGCAGGCAAAGGCATGCATTTAAGCATCTCCACAGGGTTTCAGGCTTGGAACTCTGACCTGCAGGGATCTGGTGAGCTGGGAGTGTGCACTAAAATAAGAGTGCACTCTGACTCACATTCCTGTGGCTCACATTTGTCCTGCCTTTCAACTTATTGGTACATACTGAGCAACCATATCGGTTCTGCTACCTGAGAGAACATTTGAATGTAAATGTCTTTATTTGGTAATTATTTTCTAAGCACATTGCAGGTCCCCGCCTGGAATTCAAATGCAAACAAGGCCTCGCCCCTAGGGACTATAAAGGTAGTGATTCGGGCTTCCCTGGTCGTGCAGTGGTTGAGAGTCCGCCTGCCGATGCAGGGGACACGGGTTCGTGCCCCGTTCCGGGAAGATCCCACATGCCGCGGAGCGGCTGGGCCCGTGAGCCATGGCCGCTGAGCCTGCGCGTCCGGAGCCTGTGCTCCGCAATGGGAGAGGCCACAGCAGTGAGAGGCCCGCGTACTGGCAAAAAAAAAAAAAAGGTAGTGATTCATCTTTAGAGTGAAGATGTTCTCCTTAGGACTTTCTTCTTCTTCCCTGTGCCCAATTATCCCAGTTGCCCAATCCACACTTCCCAAATCCATTCAGATGTCTAAGTAAATTTGTCCTAAAATACTGAGTCTGCTGAAAGTCAAGTGTGAAGTTGCAATTAACACTTCTTTCAGGTGAGGTTTCATAGTCCTACTTTCAAAACCATATCTTATATTGGTGACTCCCCGTCCTTACATTTGAGAGGACGGAGTATGAAGGAGGAGATGAAAGCAGGTCGGATCCCCCACTCAGCTCTGGTGGGAGAGCGTGGGATTCTGGGAATGAGCCCAGGTGCTGGACGGAATGACGGGGGCTGGTGCCCCTCTGCACAGAGGTCCTGACGCACGGAGCTACACTGAGAAGGGCACTTGGCAGTACTAACATGACTAAATGTTGTTACGTGTGAGCAGGCAGGTGTCATGTTAAACTCTCTAGGGGAAATCCAAGAATAATCTCAGTCTTTTGTCATCATTGCAAGAGCTGCTCGCTAGCAAGAAGATGGGCTCATGCGACTGACTTTCACAGGCTGTGTCTTTGTATACCTTTTGGTGACACATGGTGACAGGTGTCGGGGATAGGAGTTGAGAAATGGAGAAGACAACTTATTCCGTAAAAGTCTACAGCAAGCTCACAAATAACAGATCTGCATAGTTCTTGTGCATTATACTTTGTAGCTAATCGTAGATAATTAAGCTACACGGATAGTGGCAGTGGTAATACGTATGGTTCATCCCTGTCAGGTTTTAAAATAGAAATTTACACTGGAGGATATAAATTAGGCTAAGAGGATTCTTTCTGAAGGGTCCAGATGATTAAAAAAAAAAAAAAAAAAAGGGCTTCCCTGGTGGCGCAGTGGTTGAGGGTCCGCCTGCCGATTCAGGGGACATGGGTTCGTGCCCCGGTCTGGGAGGATCCCATGTGCCGCGGAGCGGCTGGGCCTGTGAGCCATGGCCGCTGAGCCTGCGCGTCCGGAGCCTGTGCTCTCCACAATGGGAGAGGCCACAACAGTGAGAGGCCCACGTACCACAAAAAAAAAAAAAAAAAAAAAAAAAAAGATGAAGTAGGCTAGTGGACCTTTAAGCGAACCTGTAGTCTAAAGAATTTGTGGAAGCCTGTGATTTATCATAATCCATCTTGTGTTTTTACTAGATCTTGAAAATTACTCAGAAGTATCTGACATGCTGGGTATTGATATTTCAGCCCTGGGGATATTTTTCTGACTGAGTTTGTTAACAGCTGCCTTTCTGGAAAATTTATTAACAGGCCATTTTTATGTTTCCCCCTAATCTTTCATTCTCTTCTGAGATATTATTGATTTTATTTTCCTGAACACAGTTTTAAATGGTAATATCTGTGCAGAAGCAATTTGCTCTGGTTCAAGGAACTGGATTCTTATGGGCATTTGTCTTAGTAATGTGATTACAAAGTCACTAACTTGATCTTAATAACATTTGCCTATTATCGTGTATTAGGTGCATGAAAGGAAAACTGTACTTTCTAACTCAGGATTACCCTTGTGTATCTCCCTTAGTTGATAACACCTTTTGCAAAATTAACGTCCGGGTGAAACTAGCTAGGATTAAATCCAAGTATCATCGCCCATGTTGCATGCAGAAAGGAAATTACTTTTTTAGTACACCTTACACTTTTAAATCATTGATTCAGGACATTTTATCAGCTAGCCACACAGCACTTCACTGGGTGCTGCTTTTACTCTATTGTGGCTGAGGGGGGCAGCGTGATACAAGAAGCTGGGAATCTGTAGTCAGATAGTCACAATTGGAACCTGGCTGTGTTACTTGCTATCTGTGTGAACTCGGGCCTCGCGAACCCACCATTCTGACCCTCAGTTTCCTCATCTCTTTAAGACAGACTGACATTAACAGTATTCCCGTTCCGGTTTCTTATTTAAATATCGTAACTGTACTCTCTCACTAAAAAAGCTGAGTTCATCTTCAAATGATTTCCCCCGTTTTCTTAGAGCGAGTAGTCATATGAAAAGATAACCATGTCTGCAGAAAGACGTGCACAAGATTGCTAGCAGCCTTATTCATAATATCCCCAAACCAGAAACAACCCAAATGTCCACGAATAGGAGAATGGATAAGCACATTGGGACATACCCTTGCAATGGAAAACTATTCGTCAGTGAAAGGAAAAAACTACTGATCCACGCAGCAACATGGATAAATCTTACAGACGTTATGTTAAGCAAAAGAAGCCAGACACCAAAGAGGGCATATTGTCTGATTCCTTTTACGTGAAGTTCTAAAACTGGCAAAATTCCTTTACGGTGATAGAAATCAGAGTATCAGTTGCCTCTGAAAGGAGGGTCCTGACTGGAAAGGGGCATAAGGGAACTTTCAGGGGTGATGGAAATGTTCTGTCTTGCCTTGGGTGGTGATTACACGGTGTATATACTTGTCAAAACTTGTTGAACCGTGTAAGTGAATTGTGTTATATTGTATAGAAATCAGTTGACCCTTGAACAGGACGGGTTTGGACTGTGCGGGTTCACTCATGGCGGAGTTTTTTCAATAGTAAATACTACAGTACGACATGATCTGTGGCTGGTTGAATCTGCTGATGTGCAGGAACCACAATATACTCAGATTTTCTACTGTGTGTGCGCAGGGCTGGTGGTTGGCACCCCTAACTCCCCCCGCTGTTCAAGGGTCAACTATATACTTCAAAGAAAAGACAACTCATCCACTGGTAAAATGTTTGCTTTTCTGATGACCAGTGTTTTGGATTCTCAGGATGCAGTGACCATCTGCACTCTGGGAATTGGGACAGCCTTTGGAGAGTCCATTCTGGACAACACTCCCCGCCATGCGACAATTGTTACAAGGGAAAGCAGCGAACTTCTCCGCATCGAGCAGAAGGACTTCAAGGCACTATGGGAGGTGAGCCCCAAGGCTGCTTTGTTAATTAACGTGGTTGCAGAAAAGAAAGAGAGCTGCCACATGGATAATGGCATTAGAGTCAAGCCTTAATGTGCTCTGTTCTGAGCCGGTGGATGGAATTTAATTTTCAAAACTTGTTTTTGAAATGAGTGAGTGAAAAAGCCATTTTGACACAAGACATCTTTCCTTTTTTTTTTTAATGTAGTGCTCGCTCAATTTTCTGTGGTTTGACATACATTATAATTATTTCTTGAATGACCATAGAGTGTTTTATGTATAGAGTGTTTTACGTATTTCCCCCCTCCTATTCCACAGATATATTCTTAACTAGGGAACAAAATACTTTGACATTTTCTTTGGCATTTTAAAAATCATCATTGACATGTTCCCTGGGAAAGTGGAATGAATGGGGTTAACATCTGCCTCATTTAAATGCTTCAAAAAATGATGTGCCCTGTAATAAGGTATGGGAAACGAGGGACATAAAGATGGCTGGTTACTTGCCAACTTCAAAATGCACGGGTAGCACAGCAGTGGATGGAGGCAGCCGATCCTGGTGGCTTGTGCATTTCCCGCTGCTTACCAACGCCCTTTAGGGTACCACGCTCATTTACAAGGAGGATGGGGAAGAAATCATCTTACATGCAGTCATGGTAAATGGAGTGCTTAGAAAGGCCCTTGCATCCTTTACGCTCATTCCTCTTCAGTTCTTCAAGCTTCTGATTTTTACCTGTGGCTGTTCCTTATCTTTGTCCTTGGCTCAGTATGTCCAAGCGTTAACCCATCGAGCTGGCAGCTTCGCCACTTGTCCCAGTGTGGCTAAGATTTTAAACTTGATCTAAGAAGAATTTTGTGTCATCAAATAGTTTCCTCCAGAGCCAAACAAATGACAGATGCATTAAGGGAGCAAACCTGTAGGTGAATGAGTGATGCTTTGCCTTGAAAGTCCTGCAAAGCCTTGGAAGGCCTTGGTGGTGAAACCTGTTACTTTTATTCTTGGCAGTAGTGAATAAATTGCAGGGTGACTTGTTTGAAATGTTCCTCTTAGAAAATATTAAAGAGCTCCAACTGCTCTGTAAAGTTCAGAGACAAAAGCGAGTTTTAGGAAGGCAGACAAAGCAGGTTTGCATGAGGTGTGTGCGGAGAGGTTTTCTGTCAATTAAAAGGGACCAAGCTTGAGGCAAATAAGCCGCTTTTTGGATCTTTCATTTAAAAGGTGAACTGAAAAGTCTTTTCCAAAAAGCAAATTCGGAAGACTGGTTTAAGAACAAAAATGACTCCTACTTGTGATGTATGTCATTAGAACTGCTTTTGTCTGTGATGACTTATTCAAGTTGCTGGTGGAGGATGGTTTGTGGCAATATTTAAAATTTTATTTTAATTAGGAGGCCTCGGTGCTGTGAAGAAAGTTCCTGAGAAGTTGCTACCTGTGAACATTTTTTAAAATTTATTTTAAAAAATGTCGGGACTTCCCTGGCTGTCCAGTGGTTAAGACTCTGTGCTTCCACTGCAGGGGGCATGGGTTCAATCCCCGGTCAGGGAACTAAGATCCCGCATGCCGTGTGGCATGGCCAAAAAATAAAATTATTTAAGAAATTTTCAGACGTTCGGAAAATCAAAAAGGATAATACAGTGAAAGACTATACACTCTCACCTAGTTCAGCAGTTGTTAACATATAGCCATATTTGCTTCATCTGTTTTTGCTGAACCACTTTAATGTAAATGACAGACATCACGACATTTCATCCTATATATTAGCATATTTCTCCAAAAAATCAGAATATCCTGCTACATACCCATAATACCATTATTTCACCAACAAAACTAAAGATAATATACTAATGTCATCTATATCCAGTCCACAGCTCAAATTTCCCCATAAATATCCAGAAATAAATACATTTATTCCATAAGTATTTTTATATGTTTTATTTCAAACCAGACTCAAATAAAGAACCATGTGTTAACATTTGATTGTTAGGTCTAAGTCAGTCTCTCTCCCCCTCCCCCCTGCCCTCTCTCTCTGTCTCTCTTTCTCTGTGACACTGACTTGTTAAAAAGGCCAGGTCAGTTTCTCCCAAATTCGAGGTTTGTCTGATCATTTTCTTATGGTATCTTTTTTTATACCCCTACCCCAGGGTTTCCTGTAAATGGAAGTTAGAACTAAATGTTTGACTAGATCAAGCCAAACACTTTTGGCAAGAAGTCAAAGGCGACACTGAGTACGTTAGGATGCTCTTAATGTCTGGATGCCTCACTATAAGTGATGCATTGGTTTGATTTGTTTGATCCCTTGGTTGGATTGTATCTGAGTATAGTTTAGGGCTGTTTTTCACAGAGATTTCCCTTAGAGGAAAATTATTAAATGGGGCTATTGATGTTGAAGGTGGTCCTTAGTATCCCAAACCTTGCCATGTGATTTTGTAGCTCCATGGGTCCAACCCCTCATCTGTAACCTCAGAGCATGATTCTCGTCTTCCCTGTCAGTGACTTAAGTGAGCTGAAAAGGATGGAGAGAGTTTTTAGACTGACCTCTTATTTTACAGGTTGGGGTTTGGAACCTCATAGTGAGCAAGAGATTAGTAAGATATTTCATTTTTATTTACCTGTTCATGCAACCAAGCACAGAGTACAAATAAGGTGCTCCATCAATGTTTTAACTGGCTAAAGTGAGAATGCAAGGAACTCCATTATCTAGCAACCTGTGTGAATCAGAACTTTATTAATGGGCACACTTGTGCATATACAGTACATGATAATCCTAAGAAATTGTGGAATTCTGAATTACCTTCCAAGTAAAGAATTATCTAGCAACCTGTGTGAATCAGAATTTTATTAACGGGCACACTTGTGCATATACAGTACATGATAATCCTAAGAAATTGTGGAATTCTAAATTACCTTTTGAGGAAAGAAAATTGACTTATGTTTATTCCACTATTCATTTATTCACAAATACTTAATGAGAATCTCCCGTGTGTCAGGTCTGGCTATAGCAATGAAGAAGATTGACAGGACTCCTGCTCTCTGGGCCAGGGCTTCTGTTCTACTTGGAGGAGAGGGAAAATAGACTAGCAAGTCAATAATATTATTTCAGAGTATAATATATCATTATCATTAAGTAAATTCTATTTCTGTTCTTTGAATATAGGTGATCCATTGATGGCATATGTAACACTAATCTGTTAGCAAAAAATATTGGATAACCAGAACACCTATTTCTTGATTATGTCAGATAACAGAGTCTATAATGCAGCCATTCATTACACTGGTACATAATATATGTAAGCGACATTAAAACCCAAGCTCATGCTGTCAGCTGAAATTTAAGTTAGATCTGGTAGCCAAATATCAAAAGGGAAGGATGACATAGCTTCAGGATTCAGGTAGAAGCCTCCCTGAACCATGAAATGGCAGAAAGAAGGCAGCAGAAAGGTAAGCTGGACACTGCCTCTCCCATCAGCATGGTAAGGAGCTCACTGTTAGGCCATAGTTCCCACACGGTAGAAATTAGATCATCTGAATCATGGGTCTAAATTTGCACGTTCATCTCATTTGCCTGCTTACTTTTGAGGAATGTCATGGTGGGCCCATTGTGTGGCAAGCTCTCAGATTGCGGTTTCCCTCCTTATCTATGCCTTTGATGTCACTTAAAGTGGTTGACAAGGACCAGGAATCTGAGTTACTTCTAACCAGGAAAATTATGGTGTGTAATCACTAACAGGTAGCACAGTCTACAAGTAGCCCTTTAGTAGGCTGAGCGAATAGGCTATTTGAAATCTTACACTTGAGACTTTAATGGCAACAGAGCTAGGTAACCCTGCTTCCTTTCCTGACCAAAGGCAAGTTTCCTCAGCTCTCCGCAGATACACACCCAGAGAACTACACCTGAGATTTTGAAATCCTATTCAATTTCATCCCCAATACTCTTGCTTTATGTTGTCTATTATGTTGTAAGTCAAATTGGTAGCACCCAGAGTATTTTTTTAAATTATTGTCATAAATGTGACCAGAGGCATTATTTCAGTCGTCTATATAAATATATCAAAAAAAAAATATTCCCCAAGATGTAACTGAGGTAGCGGCTTGATGCTTTTCTTTGTACCCTATATCTTTCCTAATGAAGACTTTCTCTCCTCTTTCCTTTCCATGTTTCAGTTGCCAATTTATGATCATATTTGAGGGAGCTGGGATCTCCATCTCAAAGTCAGGTCATATTTTCTTAGCTTAAGTGAATTACAGTAAATTTATTCCGAGTTGGTCAATAATACTTCCCTCTTTTCATGCCTCTTTGATATTAGAACTTAATAAAAAATATTAACTAGGGTATAAAACATCTCACTTTTCAACAGCATCTCAGGAGGGAGAGTGAGTGAGAGAGAAAGGAGAAAGTTATGTTTTTGAATTTCATTCAGAAAAAATTAATTAAAAAGTCTTGGAGTACCATTTTTTAGTTCTTGAGAATTGTAATTTAAACTCTTTGACCCTAGTGGCCTTGCATACCCTCAGTAAGGAAGTTAAACGGCAAAGTAGTTAAGTGTAGGCTTGGGAGTTTTAAGCCGTGATAATCTTGGATCAAGTATCTATGGTTGCTGGTGGCTCTTGGAATAAATAAATACTGATTTACTGTCCAATTCCATGCATTTCTTCCCAGCAAATATAGTCTAATGTTTCCAGTGGTTAGAACAACGACAAGGAGTATTTTTTGTTTGCTCCCCGACTTTGTCTAATATCGTGGATGAAGATGCTTTTAGGTTTGCAGCATGTTTTGTCACCTTTACATGGAATATTCCAAGTACATGGACTTGTATGAGGAGATGAGTCCAGTGTGTTCAGAGAAGTAGATTGGAAAGTCACTCTCCATCAAACTCATAAAAGACACCACTGAGAGTCCTTGCACTAGTGATCTACTACCTGCGTTCCAATTGCATGAACATCATTCTGGCCAAAAACTTTCCTTCACTGTGGGCTGTGTTTGAGCATGTGCAAAATAATACACACATGGGAATGAATTCTTTGAAATTTAAAGACAACAATGAAAGTAGAGTCTTTAGAAATAAAAGCAATTATTTTAATTTTGTAGTCTGACCCATGCCACAATAAAAGTGGTTTCTTAGCTGTAATAGTTACCCAGAAGCTCTTGTGATTTTATTCTAACCAGGACATACAATATCACAGAGAACCGTTGCTTGGATGTAATGATTGATCCCACAGAGTTTATTCCCCAAATGTGTCTGTGGCCTCAATAAATATTGTTGACTGAAAAATTTTTTTATGCTTTCTGGGATATAAACTGGTAAGAATAAGAAATATGTGCATGTTTCTGCCTTAGGAAAAGAATACAATTTGTAAACAAGAATATTTCTAAGAGTAGTGAATATTGTCAAAGAAATATTTTTACATCTATCTCTGTTCCCTAATTTTCAGTGTTTTATTTCTCGATTCTACCAGATACGTTGGCAGTGGTTGGACTGAAAAGCTTTTTAGCTATTTCTGTTTACTGCCTCTAGGACTATGCAGGGAGAAAAAGCCCTTTTCCATTAATAATCTTTCAAGCCACTATGAGAATAGGAATTATTGAAATTACAGCAGCTTAGTCTTTGCTGATGCACTTTAAAAACCATATTGGAGTAATATACCTCTCAGGCATCTGCTCCTGCTTGAATAGATTTGATGTTCCTATCTGTCTTGGGCTGTCAGAAAAATTAAAGTCCAACGCTTAAAACATAGTATCTTAGAACATAAAAATCTCAGAAGCCCTTTGGGTGGGTTTTAATACTTTATTTAGCATGCAAACAATTTCAGGTCGTTTCACTTTTGTATTAATGGTAGGCTTTCGAGGTAGACCGGTATTTCAAGTAAACGTTTAGTGGCCCTGGGTATTGAGGTTGAACTGCATGACCCATCCTCAGATGGGCAGCCCCTGGCCTGCCTGTTAATGTACAGGGACCCACCCCCTCATCTGAGGCTTAACTGGAACCTAAAAGCCAAGGGACCTGCTTTCTCCCAAGTCAGAGGCCTGTACTTACTTTTGGCAACTTTGGAGCTTGTACTGTAGGGTTACTTCCCAGGCCAGAAATTTGCATCAAAGGGCTAAGAAAAATACATCCAAAAATAAACATGAAAGCCAAGACTTCATGCCAGGAACTCCAGCCACACACATCCTGTTGGCTGGTTCTCTTGCCTCTCTCCTCACTGTTCTGCTTCTTTTAAACGGAGCCGGAAGCCTGCTCCGGTGACTCGGACCTCACGTCTGCCCCAGGGTCTCACTCCGCTGTCCTCAAGCTTTTCCATGGGATGGTGAAATGATTCAAATCCAGAAAGGAAGGGAGTGAAGTTACTAGGAGATAAGTAAAGTTAAAAATAATATATGTATATATAGGAAGTCTTTTCCTATTGCCTTTGACTGCCTGAGCTTTCCTGAAGAACCACCAGCCCCGGTTTTCTCCCTGGACTGAGATCCTCTTAACAGTAATACATACTAACAGGAAATAATCAGCGATGAAGGTGCATTTTGCTGTCCAAATAAAGCACAGCTCTTCACTGGATGTCTGAGAACACTGAGAAAAAGAAAAAGAAGGACGTATGCCCTACCAGGTCAGAATGGGTCTTTTTCTATTCTTTAGTGGGGAGATATTATGTGTCACCGTTTGCAGTTTAGTTCTAGGAATTATACTCTAAAACATCTCTGGCTTTTGTAAGTATGTTCCACCAGACGTAAATATGTACCACGGCATTGACATAATTTGATTTCTTCTTTATTTGTGTGTGGGGGGGAAGTGGTGGCTCATCTTTCTCTGATTGTGAAGGATATGTTTGTTTAGCCTGATGATCTTAAATGTTTCTAGGAGATAAAGATATTTGTTCATAAGTAGGCAGAGTTACATTTATCACATTAATATTAAATATATGTATTTATCTGGTGAATGGCATATATTAAAAATGAAGTTGGGGGCAAGGAAACAGATTGAGAGTGATGGTATTTCACCCTCTGGATGCCCCGGTAGGGCACCTTGCCTGCAGCTCTCAGACTATATGAAGTCCTTAGTGTTGATGGGAATTCTGTTACATTATTGATGACTTGAAGTCCTGCCAGCTCCAAAAGCTGTGATCTCACTGTTTCTCAGAAGATGATCAGGGGGTCTGAACAGATCAAGGCTTGGCTGGCAGGTGCCAGGAATGCCCAGATGTTGTGGGTAGGCTTGCTGGCAAGGTGCTGGTACTGCTTCTGAGCTGGTATTCCTTTGGGTGTTCATTTCGGGAGTGTGCAGTGGTCACTCACGTCTTTTAGGAGTCGCTGTTGGTGGAGGTTTTGAAACCCTTCCCCTGGCTGTTCATTTACCTGCACGCTGTTGACACCTCCCCCCCGACCCTGTCCCTGCACTCTAATCTTGCAGTGGCCCTCTTCACTGTCTCAGCTCACCTGCCAGGCTGCATGCCTGCTAAAAAGCTGCTCGACTCAATGTTAATTGATCCCACTTTGAAAATTTCATCTCTCGAAGCTTCTGTCGTATTCCACAAACATAGTTGGCTCCCACCATGGGGAGGTGCAAAATGCACCACATCTGTCTTCCTGGTTTACGATCTAGTGGAGAAGACAGACAAGCATAAACACAAATCACCCTGATATCAGACAAACTGAAAAGTACCATAAGATAAGACACAGGGTGCTGAAGGACATATGGGAGAGGGCAGGGAGAGATTCATTTCCACCCAGGCTATCATTTCATCCAAAGACAAAGAGATCTGGTGAATTCTTGTGTGGCTAACAAGGCTGTTTTTCAGCCTCCCTAAAGGATTGGGGTCACTTGACCAAATTACAGTGTTTGAGACAACCTTGTCCCAAGGGACTGACCACACAGCAGAGGCAGGACTTCCTCACTTGTGCTGTGCTGCCTGCTGCCTTCTCCTCCTGTCCCGCACCCCTGGGCGGGCTTGGTTAGGGGTCTGCCTGCCCTCTGACGGTGTCATGTGTTGTATTTCCAAATGCCTGGCTTTGTGTTTTGTTTATTGTTCAGTCATCATCTGGAGAAATCTGTTCTGAGGTTTAGTGGGTCCCCAGGGCAAAGGCAGTTCTAGTTGGGAAAACTTTTAAGAATTTGAGACTCTCGGAAGGAACACGTGGTATGCGCTGGGGATATTGTTAAGCTCTTTATGTGTCAGAAGCCCTCTGGTCATGGGACTTTCCTCCTCTCATCAGGCCAAATTCCACTCCTGTGTAGTCTACAGGCCACCGCGGAGAGGTTAGGGCACAGTCACTGGGGCAGGGTGTCTGACACCGAGGAAGGAGCAGCAGGAAATCCTGTCCCAAAGTCAGCAGCTCCGAATTCCTGCAGTCTTGCCCGGGGTTGATCTCACTGACCTCAGTGTTTTGAGCTGTCTAACTCAAACCAATAAGTGCAAGACAGACCTTCTAAAGGCTATTGATGTGGTCGAGTGTTCTGGCCTGAAATTCGGATCTATTCCTGGTTTAACCCGACTTTGCTGAATGCCCTTTTGGAAAGCTCTCCAGCTTCCTAGGCCACCTGTTTGTAAAATAAATGTACCTTTACTGACATCCTGCCTTGCTGACAGCAGTGGTTCAAGTTAATGTTGAATGTTAGGTGCCTGATGAGTTGAAACATTTAGCGCCTCGTCCTCATCTTTCGGTTTGCAAATTCAAGAAGGCAGAGCCACAAATTATGTGGATGAAAAGGATAAAGTATAGGCAACAGTTCATTTTGTATCAAAATACATTTGAAAGGCAAGAATAACTTTTTGTTATCTTTCATTTATAATTGTAATTCTTTTTTTTTTTTTTTTTTTTTTTTTTTGCGGTACGCGGGCCTCTCACTGTTGTGGCCTCCCCCGTTGTGGAGCACAGGCTCCGGACGCGCAGGCTCAGCGGCCATGGCTCACGGGCCCAGCCGCGGCATGTGGGATCTTCCCAGACCGGAGCACGAACCCGTTTCCCCTGCATCGGCAGGCGGACTCTCAACCACTGCGCCACCAGGGAAGCCCTATAATTGTAATTCTTAAAACTGGTTCCACATTAGAATTACCTGGGGAGTTATTACAAAATTCCCGTGCATGGGCCCTCTCTAGACCAATGAAACCAGAATCTCTAGAAGGTGGGGCCTGGGCATCATAGCTTCTTAAAGCTCCCCAGATGAATCTGCCGAGAACCCCTGTCCTCCAGCTCCAGGCTCTGGTATCCACCCTGCCGCTTTGCACCTGCTGCTTCTCCATGTACCTGGCTGGCATCTTTGCCCAGTGCTAAGGCTCTACAATTGAATGATATGTTGGTTCCTTACTAGTCTGTGTAAAATTTTCCCAGTGTAATTATTCCTTCCCCCATACAGACATTCTGCTTCCAAACTGGGGTTTCTGCCAGATGTAAGTGATAATGGCCATCAGTACTTTAGAAACAGAGTGAGGGGGATTGATTTGAAGCTTTGTGATTAGAGGTGACCTCTGTGGTCTGGTTATTAAAAGTGCGAGAATAAGGTGCAAAATCACCCCCAAATTCCAGTCCTACAAGCACGCATTCTCTTAGTTGTCAGAACAACGGTGTCATCATACATCACGTACTTCCTGGAAAATTCCACTGTGCCCTTGTGAGAGATAAGAGTGAAAAAGGCAAATAATGTCTTAGTATTATTATGAAGAGAGTTTTGAACTCATGGACTCGCTGAGAATGTCTACATCCACCTCATCCCTGGACTATACTTTGAGAATCACTTCTTTAAGATAAATTCCCCAAAAAAGTTTTCCCATGAAAACTTTTATGGCTCTTAATAAATATGACCAAATTTATTTTCAGTGACTTTTATCCTGCCACCAAGAGTATTTGAGCATGCCTCTTACATCCAGCCTTGGTTAGCATGACCATTTTATATACATTTATATATATGTGTGTGTATATATACTTATATATGTTTATATATTTCCATCCTATTGTTATCATGTTTGATTACTGCTGGGATGGTAGGGATTTTCTTAAATATTTCTTTTTTTTAACATCTTTGTTGGAGTATAATTGCTTTACAATGGTGTGTTAGTTTCTGCTTTATAACAAAGTGAATCAGTTATACATATACATATGTCCCCATACCTCTTCCCTCTTGTGTCTCCCTCTCTCCCACCCTCCCTATCCCACCCCTCTAGGTGGTCACAAAGCACCGAGCTGATCTCCCTGTGCTATGGGGCTGCTTGCCACTAGCTAGCTATTTTATGTTTGGTAGTGTATATACGTCCATGCCACTCTCTCACTTTGTCCCAGCTTACCCTTCCCCCTCCCCATATCCTCAAGTCCATTCTCTAGTAGGTCTGTGTCTTTACTCCCGTCTTACCCTAGGTTCTTCATGACCTTTTTTTTTCTTTTTTCTTCGATTCCATATATATGTGTTAGCATACGGTATTTGTTTTTCTCTTTCTGACTTACTTCACTCTGTATGACAGACTCTAGGTCCATCCACCTCAATACAAATAACTCAATTTCGTTTCTTTTTATGGCTGAGTAATATTCCATTGTATATATGTGCCACATCTTCTTTATCCATTCATCTGATGATGGACACTTAGGTTGCTTCCACCTCCTGGCTACTGTAAATAGAGCTGCAATGAGCATTTTGGTACATAACTCTTTTTGAATTATGGTTTTCTCAGGGTATATGCCCAGCAGTGGGATTGCTGGGTCGTATGGTAGTTCTATTTGTAGTTTTTTAAGGAACCTCCATACTGTTCTCCATAGTGGCTGTATCAATTTACATTCCCACCAACAGTGCAAGAGTGTTCCCTTTTCTCCACACCCTCTCCAGCATTTATTGTTTCTAGATTTTTTGATGATGGCCATTCTGACCGGTGTGAGATGATATCTCATTGTAGTTTTGATTTGCATTTCTCTAATGATTAATGATGTTGAGCATTCTTTCATGTGTTTGTTGGCAATCTGTATATCTTATTTGGAGAAATGTCTATTTAGGTAATCTGCCCATTTTTGGATTAGGTTGTTTGTTTTTTTGTTATTGAGCTGCATGAGCTGCTTGTAAATTTTGGAGATTAATCCTTTGTCAGTTGCTTCATTTGCAAATATTTTCTCCCATTCTGAGGGTTGTCTTTTGGTCTTGTTTATGGTTTCCTTTGCTGTGCAAAAGCTTTGAAGTTTCATTAGGTCCCATGTGTTTATTTTTGTCTTTATTTCCATTTCTCTAGGAGGTGAGTCAAAAAGGATCTTGCTGTGATTTATGTCATACAGTGTTCTGCCTATATTTTCCTCTAAGAGTTTGATAGTTTCTGGCCTTACATTTAGATCTTTACTCCATTTTGAGCTTATTTTTGTGTATGGTGTTAGGGAGTGTTCTAATCTCATACTTTTACATGTACCTGTCCAGTTTTCTCAGCACCACTTATTGAAGAGGCTTTCTTTTCTCCACTGTATATTCTTGCCTCCTTTATCAAAGATAGGGTGACCATATGTGAGTGGGTTTATCTCTGGGCTTTCTATCCTGTTCCATTGATCTATATTTCTGTTTTTGTGCCAGTACCATACTGTCTTGATTACTGTAGCTTTGTACTATAGTCTGAAGTCAGGGAGCCTGATTCCTCCAGCTCCATTTTTCATTCTCAAGATGGCTTTGGCTATTCGGGGTCTTTTGTGTTTCCATACAAATTGTGAAATTTTTTGTTCTAGTTCTGTGGAAAATGCCAGTGGTAGTTTGATAGGGATTGCATTGAATCTGTAGATTGCTTTGGGTAGTAGAGTCATTTTCACAATGTTGATTCTTGCAATCCAAGAACATGGTATATCTCTCCATCTATTTGTATCATCTTTAATTTCTTTCATCAATGTCTTATAATTTTCTGCATACAGGTCTTTTGTCTCCTTAGGTAGGTTTATTCCTATATATTTTATTCTTTTTGTTGCAGTGGTAAATGGGAGTGTTTTCTTAATTTCATTTTCAGATTTTTCTTCATTAGTGTATAGGAATGCCAGAGATTTCTGTGCATTAATTTTTTATCCTGCAACTTTACCAAATTCATTGATTAGCTCTAGTAGTTTTCTGGTAGCATCTTTAGGATTCTCTATGTATAGTATCATGTCATCTGCAAACAGTGACAGCTTTACTTCTTCTTTTCCAATTTGGATTCCTTTTATTTCTTTTTCTTCTCTGATTGCTGTGGCTAAAACTTCCAAAACTATGTTGAATAAGAGTGGTGAGAGTGGGCAACCTTGTCTTGTTCCTGATCTTAGTGGAAGTGCTTTCAGTTTTTCACCATTGAGGACGATGTTGGCTGTGGGTTTGTCATATATGGCCTTTATTATGTTGAGGAAAGTTCCCTCTATGCCTACTTTCTGCAGGGTTTTTATCATAAATGGGTGTTGAATTTTGTCGAAAGCTTTCTCTGCATCTATTGAGATGATCATATGGTTTTTCTCCTTCAGTTTGTTAATATGGTGTATCACATTGATTGATTTGCGTATATTGAAGAATCCTTGCATTCCTGGAATAAACTCCTCTTGATCATGGTGTATGATCCTTTTAATGTGCTGTTGTATTCTGTTTGCTAGTATTTTGTTGAGGATTTTTGCATCTATGTTCATCAGTGATATTGGCCTGTAGTTTTCTTTCTTGGTGACATCTTTGTCTGGTTTTGGTATCAAGGTGATGGTGGCCTCGTAGAATGAGTTTGGGAGTGTTCCTTCCTCTGAAATTGTTTGGAAGAGTTTGAGAAGGATGGGTGTTAGCTCTTCTCTAAATGTTTGATAGAATTTGCCTGTGAAGCCATCTGGTCCTGGGCTTTTGTTTGTTGGAAGATTTTTAATCACAGTCTGAATTTCAGTGTTTGTGATTGGTCTGTTCATATTTTCTCTTTCTTCCTGGTTCAGTCTTGGCAGGTTGTGCATTTCTAAGAATTTGTCCATTTCTTCCAGGTTGTCCATTTTATTGGCATAGAGTTGCTTGTAGTAATCTCTCATGATCCTTTGTATTTCTGCCATGTCAGTTGTTACTTCCCCTTTTTCATTTCTAATTCTGTTGATTTGAGTCTTCTCCCTTTTTTTCTTGATGGGTCTGGCTAATGGTTTATCAATTTTGTTTATCTTCTCAAAGACCCAGCTCTTAGTTTTATTGATCTTTGCTATCGTTTCTTTCATTTCTTTTTCATTTATTTCTGATCTGATCTTTATGATTTCTTTCCTTCTGCTAACTTGGGTTTTTTTTGTTGTTCTTTCTCTAATTGCTTTAGGTGCAAGGTTAGGTTGTTTATTTGAGATGTTTCCTGTTTCTTAAGGTAGGCTTGTATAGCTATAAACTTCCCTCTTAGAACTGCTTTTGCTGCATCCCATAGGTTTTGGGTCGTCGTGTCTCCATTGTCTTTTGTTTCTAGGTATTTTTTAATTTCCTCTTTGATTTCTTCAGTGATCACTTCGTTATTAAGTAGTGTATTGTTTAGCCTCCATGTGTTTGCATTTTTTACAGATCTTTTCCTGTAATTGATATCTAGACTCATAGTGTTGTGGTTGGAAAATATACTTGATACAATTTCAATTCTCTTAAATTTACCAAGGCTTGATTTGTGACCCAAGATATGATCTATCCTGGAGAATGTTCCATGAGCACTTGAGAAAAATGTGTATTCTGTTGTTTCTGGATGGAATGTCCTATAAATATCAGTTAAGTCCATCTTGTTTAATGTATCATTTAAAGCTTGTGTTTCCATATTTATTTTCATTTTGGATGATCTGTCCATTGGTGAAAGTGGGGTGTTGAAGTCCCCTACTATGAATGTGTTGCTGTCGATTTCCCCTTTTATGGCTGTTAGTATTTGCCTTATGTATTGAGGTGCTCCTATGTTGGGTGCATAAATATTTACAATTGTTAAATCTTCTTGGATCGATTCCTTGTTCATTATGTAGTGTCCTTCTTTGTCTCTTGTAATAGTCTTTATTTTAAAGTCTATTTTGTGTGATATGAGAATTGCTACTGCAGCTTTCTTTTGATTTCCATTTGCATGGAATATCTTTTTCCATCCCCTCACTTTCAGTCTGTATGTGTCCTTAGGTCTGAAGTGGGTCTCTTGTAGACAGCATATATATGGGTCTTGTTTTTGTATCCATTCAGCCAGTCTGTGTCTTTTGGTGGGAGCATTTAATCCATTTACATTAAAGGTAATTATCGATATGTATGTTCCTATACCCATTTTCTTAATTGTTTTGGGTTTGTTTTTGTAGGTCTTTTCCTTCTCTTGTGTTTCTTGCCTAGAGAAGTTCCTTTCACATTTGTTGTAAAGCTTTAACTATTTCTTTACTGATTATACTTTCTCTTTCAGGACATGTTACTCATACATACATTGGCATTTACTTATCAATTTATGTGAATGCTTTATGCTTTATTTGATCAAGACATTAACCTTTTTTTGTAATTCCTGCAAATATTATTATCTTGGTCTGTTTTCATTTTTCATAATATTTAATGTACATAAATTCTAAATCCATTAAATCTACCATAATGTTCCATAATTACCAAAGGTTTCATCGTACATAGCAGATAGCATATTAAACAAGGTGCTCATTAATAAATGAAAATTAATAAATTAAAATCCTTACATGAATTCCTGGTAATAGTAATTGTAAGCATGTTCATAATCATCCTAGTGAGTCCTGGTATTGCTAATAAATTTTTAGAGATGTTTTAGCACTGTTGGCAATTAATTCCTTCAAATTATCTTTCTTGCTTTCTGCTTGTTGCTTTATATTTTCTTCTTCCTCATCCTGGCCCCTTCTCTAGACTTCGCTTAGGTCTGAAATGTCAAACTTGTCTTTTCTCCCCTCCAACTATTTATTCAAACTTTCAAACACTCAGAAAAGTTGAAAAATTTTTTTCTCTCTCCATATATATATTTACATTCCTCTGTGTGTGTATATATAGACACGAATACATATGCTCATATGTTTGTTTTGCTAAACCATTTGAAAACATGTTATTGATACCATGATACTTTACTCTTCAGTACTTCAGTTTAACTTTGTTCCCCTGCTCCTTCTTGTGCTAGCCAGTCTCCCTTTACAATCAACTGTTTATTTATCTCTTCCTTTCCAATCCCATCCCACCACCGCTGGCGTCTCGCCTCAAGTTCAGCCAGAATAAGGGAGGCAGTGCAGCGTTTAAAGGCCGTGGACTGGAATTGGCTAGATCACGACAGTCCTGGCTTTGCTTCCCACCAGCTCTGTGTCCTCAGGCACGTTATGCAATCTCCCTGAACCTCCTTCCTCATTTGTCAAAAGGGGGGTACAGTAATCCTATCACACATGGCTGGAAGAAACGATATGATCTCATCAATCCCTTAGCTCCAAAGAAGCATCCAGTAAATGCCTTGAGAGACAGTGAAGGATGGACACACAGACAGAGCAGAAGTTCAGACACACGTGCCTGCTCAGACACCTGGTGCTGCTCTCACTGCTGTCTGGGGAGAAGTGTAAAGTATCTACCGTGCCTTTTGAAATTCTCTAAATTTGTCCCTGTATCCTTTCCCAGCCATATTGCCTCTACTAATTTGTACACGTACTTTTATCAGCGTAAATCGTGTCAGCAAGCATATGTGGTGCATCCACTAAATGCCAGGGGCTGCTCTAGGTACTGGGACACAGACCTGAACAGAGTGTGCCCCTCAAGGAGCTCACAGTCTAATGAAGAGAAATATATGAAAATAAATCTTACCATATGAATAGGTATGAGCTACAACAGAGGTGCATGCAGGGGCTGGAGGTGGGAGTAGGACAGAGTATCTGCCAGGGGAGTCAGAGGGTTTCCAGAGAAAACCTCCTCTGTGTGTTGTCATCATGAGGCTGATAGGAGTGTGACGGACAGAAAGATGCCAGCTGGACGCAGGCTAAAGGATACAGGTGCTGCAGACGGAACATGTTTGTGTTCTGAGGGGACACAGGGTCATAGCAGCCTTCCCAGTGCGAGGGCTATCTTCTCTCATCCCCAAGTTCTTCATGGAGACGAGAGCCCACTGGAGCCTCCTGGCCTTTCTTGAGAACAGAACAGGGATGTTTTTGTTTTTAATTGAAGCCTGGTTGATTTACAACATTGTGTTAATTTCTGCTGTACAGCAAAGTGATTCAGTTATACATATCTACATTCTGTTTCATATTCTTTTCCATTTTGGTTTATCACAGGGTTTGAAGATAGTTCCCTGCGCTATACGCAGGACCTTGTTGTTTATCCAACCTATATATATAATAGTCTGCATCTACTAATTCCAAACTCCCAACCCATCCCTCCCCCACTGTTCCTCCCCCTTGGCAGCCACAAGTGTGTTTTCTATGTCTGTGAGTCTGTTTCATAGATAAGTTCAATTGTGTCATATTTTAGATTCCACATACAACTGATATCATATGGTATTTGTCTTTCTCTTTTTGACGTCATGTAGTATGATCTCTAGGTCCATCCATGTTGCTGCAAATGGCATTATTCTTCCTTGTGGCTGAGTAGTATTCCACTGTATACATGTATCACATCTTCTTTATCCATTCATCTGTTGATGGACATCTAGGTTGTTTCCATGTCTTGGCTATTGTGAATAGTGCTGTGAACATGGGAGTGCACGTCAGAACAGGGTTTTTATCTCCTTCCCCTCCCTGAAGCCCTCCTTCAGTTTTTCCAGAGACTAGCTTTGTACCTGTTTGCTCCCTGGAGCAAAACCATGTAACAAGCCCAGAAGTGTTACCTAAGAGACTGAAGTTCACATCCTCAGTGAAACAGCACCTAGCAGACCCCAGCTTCAGGTCTGCTAACTATTACTCCCACCCTGCCTCCCAGTCTCTTTGCTGTGTGTTCCCTTTGCTTCCAATCATCTCTCTTCTCCACCTGTACCATGATCCAGCCCAGACGTTGTCTCCTTTCTAACGTCTCCCAGACCACCTTCTCTAGATCAGGTGAATAACATCAGGAAAGAGGGACGGCAGCCCGTTCACATAGGTCTTACCTATTGGCAGCTCATTTTCTAAATCAGGTCTGCCTGTGAATGGAAGGCTGGGAGGAGGCCGAGTTTCCTCCTGAGGAGTTGAGGGTCCAGATGATCAAAAAGAAAAGGACTCCGAGAAAGACAGGTTGAGATCAGTTCAGAAAGGCCAACATCTGGGATTGCTCCAGTTAAGGGAAAAGGAAGGCTCAGAACGCTGCCATTCTTCAAACAGACCAAGAAACCTGGAAGTTGAGAGCTGCTGGGGCTGAGAGAGCCCTGAGCAAGAGGCCAAATGTTGCTTCAAGACTGACGCAGAGGAAGCTAAGGACTGTTCTAGGCATGCTGAGGGGTCCACTTGGCTTCTGCTGTGTTTGGAGACCTGCAGGGCTTCATCAGCTGGGGCTTTCACTGAGGGCTCTGCTGACCCTGATGCAGCAAGAGTTCCTAGTGACCGTCAAGCCTGGGTCCTTGGGTCACAGAGGTGTTGATGAAGATAATCAATAAACAATCAATAATAAGAATAGAAAAGAGTTTTATTTGAGCCAAACTGAGAATTAGCCCAGAAGCCAGCTTCCCATATAACTCTGAGAAGCCGCTCCAGAGAAGCAGGGTTTTCAGCACAGTTTCATATCTTGTCAGAACAAAGAACCTTGAACAAGTCAGGGATACATTTCTTCAAGGTTTCAAAAGCAAACAAACCAGACTAGCACATATACAGCGAGTCAGTGTGGCCTTGGCACCTGGGAAGGGAGTCTTATCACTGAAGGAGAACCAGCATTGGCATCCCAGAAAGGGAGGCATTTAATCTTTATTTTTAATATGGACATTCTTTTCTTCTGGTCAATGCACCTTTTTCTTTAATAATTAAAGCAGATGTACAATGTATGTGTGATAGGCCTCAAACAGGCTGTTTTAGTTAGCATAAAATTCAGGTTAACTCGTGTATAAGCCAGAATGACTTCCCTCTATCTCAGTATGTGAAAATTTCTTTTATCAAAGGCATAGAGTGTTCCACTGAGTCTTTCATCTGTGTTCCCCTGGTACTTGGGGGAATCTTCTCCAGTCTCAGGTAAGAGGCAGGTGAGCCCCCTAGAGCATCATGTTTGAGGGGTCCATGACATCTGTCTAAAGGCCAGATCTGATTGACACACATCGTGCTCATTTGTATTTTACATTTACATTTAGTCTCAAGAATATAGTTTAGGTATCCTGAATTCAGTTATGGGGAATTTGGGCATAAAAAGAGCTTTCTGTTTGCTTAGGAAAAAATTAGAGTTAGACCCAAATGTTCGTGTTTTGCCCTGAAGTAATACAGGAACTTATTTAGTCCATTGACACATAGGTCTGTGTGTAGAATGTCAGGAAAGAGGAATTGTCCAGAGCAGGTGCTTCTACTCTGGGATTTGTGATCCCTGGGAGTTCATGGAGTAGCTACTGAGAAACCTGCAAACCTCTGATATTTTTGTGTGTGTGTATTTTTCTGAAAAGAAGGTCCATACTTTCATCCTAATCCAAAAGTGGTGTATTTTTCCAGGGAGATTAAGAACCATTTTCCATAGAATCAAAAGGATCCAGACCAGATTATAAATAAGCATGTTCCTCCTTTATGTGGGAGAATACGAACATTTACACTTAATTTCATGCATCTTTACAGAATTTGTGATTGTGGGAATGGAGATAGAAAAATAATTTTCATTGTGGTTCTAAGGCTTTGCCATTGGTATCCAGAAACTTTTTGTAGTGAAAAAGAAATAATTAGGAAAAAAAATGCCAAGTTTTAGGCTCAAAACAGAAATGCTTTACTTTGAGATTTTCTACCAAAGCCTGTTTTAAAATAGATATTTCTCATTTATGGATCCATCGCCCCTCTAAATAGAGCACATTTGAATATTTTGTATTCAGTTCCAAAATGATTGAACTTTAATAATTTTTCATGGAAATGTGTGTGGTTTGTGTTCTTAGTTCCATACCTCCTCCCCAAACCATCACACTTAATACTGACCATAAAACTAACTGAACAACTTCAGACAATGGTACTTTTATTTATTTTTCTTTTCCTCATTCTTTTTTTTTTTTTTTTTTTTTTTGCGGTACGCGGGCCTCTCACTGTTGTGGCCTCTTCCGTTGCGGAGCACAGGCTCCGGACGCGCAGGCTCAGCGGCCATGGCTCACGGGCCCAGCTGCTCCACGGCATGTGGGATCCTCCCGGACTGGGGCACGAACCCGTGTCCCCTGCATCGGCAGGCGGACTCTCAACCACTGCGCCACCAGGGAAGCCCCATTCTTTTTTTTAAATTGGGGTATAGTTGATTTACAATGTTGTGTTAGTTTCAGGCGCACAGCAAAGTGAATCAGTTATACATATATCCACTCTTTTTTTAGATTCTTTTCCCATATAGGCCATTACAGAGTATAGAGTAGAGTTCCCTGTGCTATACAGTAGGTCCGTATTAGTTATCTATTTTGTATATAGTAGTGTGTATATGTCAATCCCAATTTATCCCTCCCCTCCCTGTTATCCCCTGGTAACCATAGGTTTGCTTTCTACATCTGACTCTACTTCTGTTTTGTAAATAAGTTCATTTGTACCCTTTTTTTTAGATTCCACATATAAGTGATATCACATGATATTTGTCTTTCTATGTCTGACTTACTTCACTTATTATGACAATCTCTGGATCCATCAATGTTGCTGCAAATGGCATTATTTTGTTCTTTTTTATGGCTGAGTAATATTCCATTGTATATATGTACCACATCTTCTTTATCCATTCCTCTGTTGATGGGCATTTAGGTTGCTTCCATGTCCTGGCTATTGTAAATAGTGCTACAGTGAACATTAGGGTGCATGTATCTTTTGGAATTATGTTTTTTCTGGATACATGCCTAGGCGTGGGATTGCTGGCTCATATGGTAGTTCTATTTTTAGTTTTTTTAAGGAAACTTCATAGTGTTCTCCATAGTGGCCATACCAATTTACATTCCCATCAACAGTGCAGGAGAGTTCCCTTTTCCCCACACCCTTTCCAGCATTTATTGTTTGTAGACTTTTTGATTATGGCCATTCTGACCTGTGTGAGGTGATACTTCATTGTAGTTTTGATTTGCATTTCTCTGATAATTAGTGATGTTGAGCATCTCTTCATGTGCTTTTTGGCCATCTGTAGTCTTCTTTGGAGATATGTCTGTTTAGATTTTCTGCCCATTTTTTGATTGGGTTTTTTGTTTTTTGATATTGTGCTGCATGAGCTGTTTGTATATTTTGGAGATTAATCCCTTGTCAGTTGCTTCGTTTGCAAATATCTTCTCCCGTTTTGAGGGTCAGAACGTGGTACTTTTAAAAATTAGCTAGAGCATGGCCCATTATGCAAAGCACAAACTGTCTTATTTTGTTATTTTAGAGAAATTTAATTTATTGAGACTAGGTGATGCATGCATTTGGTAAAAAAAAAAAATCTAAAATTAGAGCAGGGTATATATAATAAAAAGTATATTTTTCTTCCACTGCTGCCCCTAACCACAGCTCTCTTCTCCGGTAGCAACCCCCTGTTTTGGGGCATCTTCTGTAGAATGTTTTATGCAGAGTATTCTCTTTGATTGGTTATTGGGCAAGACTTCCAAAGCTGATATTTGACTCTTCTTCTCAAGCCCTTAAGAAAGAGAGAAAAACAAGTTTTTAAATTTCTAAACATATCAAGATATTTTGAATCGCAGTCTTTACACAAATTGACCCTAAAGTACCTCCCAGGGTTTCAGTTTACTTTCTCCTTTTGCTTTACTATTTCACTACATTCTAACGACTTGAACCTCCTATGGCATTGTCTGATCTTTTAAATTTGAGAACATTATTGCAAAATGCAACTATGGTTCAGATAGAAAATTTTAACCAAGCATGTCTTTGTGGTATAATTTTAATTTTTAGGTATTAAGAAATGATAAGTTTGTTGAAAATTCAAACTAATATACATGCTTAGTAATGTTAAAAGTATAAGAAGTATAAAAATACTTCTTTCAATTTGAATAGAGATGTTTAGTTATTATGACTACGGGATACGACATTGATATCATGCTAGTAAATAAAACATGGGAAATTCTTTTGGCATTAATTTTATAAGCAGTTATTTCTGTAAATAACCTCTATCCTCTGCATTTCCTGAGTTGATGTATATGTACCAATGGAGGCAGGCATCCCTTGTGGTGTAGATGACCTTGCATCCATGGCCCTTGAGAGAATAAATATTTATGCTGACAGTGCAGCTGTCATGAATTGAGTTCATAAAATTGGGTTTTTTAATCTGACATATTATTCTTGCTTAATTTCATTGTGCTGACGATGGTCGCAGTGCTATAAATCAGGGAGTGTTTTGCCCATAAAAGAAAAGGAGAGTAGGAATAATATGAAATATGGCCTTTGTTTTTATTAAGAGTGTTTATTCATTTGGGTACTTGTTTTTTTTCAGCTGCTAGTTCCCTGGATCTTATCATTTTTTAAAATAGATCTATGGTGATTTGAGGTAAGGGGTAGCACAAAGCTCATAAAGCGAAAATGTGAAACAAGTGAGGGGTATTGTTAAAAAAAAAACAAACCTATTTTTTAAATATATAAAAGTAGGACACACGTATGCAAATTCAAACAGTACAGTCAAGGCTGACTACATAATTTTTAGGGCCCAGTGCAAAATAAAAATGTAAGGTTCCTTTCCCCAGAGGAAAAAAAATGTCATTAATGGTGCTAAAATATAAAAGCTTTTTCCTTTCTTCTTCTTTCTCTATCTGAACTCATCATGTTTCTTATTTGCTATTTAATGTTGTTCTAAGTAAAGAAAAATTAAAAATTATTAGCACAGATTTACTCTTTATTTTTCTGTGGTGCAATGTCAGTTTTAGATGCAAACGTAAGAATATTTAACTTGTATGTGGAATCACTGAAGTTACATAATTTGTATTTCCTAGCTTGTACATGCATATGTGTTTCATTTTTTACCAGAAGAGTAGAAACCGTGCACAAAGCTGATTCAGCTGTTTTTATTTCTTTAGTCCTTGGTGCACACACCTACCCACACTCTCCCTCTTCAGCTTACAGATGAGTAAGGAAAGACTGAAAGGAAGAGGACTGTGGGTTGCCCTAGCTTTCCTTTCTCTTCGTACTTATTTTCAGCGTGATTGGCTAATACAGGGAAGTAACGTGAATAAGAAAGGATATAATAGCGTTCCTTTGTCAGTGCCACTGCATTCTTAACTGTGTTTAGAGCAAGCTCCGGTTAGAACAGAAAATGGGAACTTGGGCTGTCAGCGCCAGGATTTACTCATTGGAAGATGTAACTTGCTTACCTTTTACTTGCTTTGAGTCATGTTGAACTCCCGGGCATCGTGAGTCCACCCTGATTCTGTCCTCAGGAGGCATGGGGAATGCTGGATGTAAAACAGGGCCTCAGGGAACAGTAGACGGGCATATTGCACTATCTCCTTTGCTCATGCACATGCACCACTGTCCCACTGGACTTCACATACAAAACACACATTCAAAGATAAAATTATTAAGAACTTCAAGATGGTGACGGCAGAGCATTAAGCTTTCCAGAGCCTGAGCATGGGCCCTGTGCCTCCTTATAGGTCTCATGCCCGTGGAGCCAGCCCTGAGCGTAGAAATGCATGAAACAGAAAGTAAGCCTCTTCCTTTTCCATCCCCACTCACACTCCCAGCTCCTCTTACCAGAGGAAATTATCTTGTTTCTTCACTAACATTTCAGCTGCTATTTAACAATGGACGTAGCTATAGATAGGTAGATATAGGTATAGATAGATAGATATAGGTATAGATAGGTAGATACGTGCACGTAAAGTGGGAGATTAAATATGACCGCAAGTTCTTTGCAGCTTTTGCAATCAAGAGGTGGAGGCTGCTTTCCTCCTCTTGAAGCCAGACTGGCCTTGGGACAGGCTCTGACCGACAGTGAGATCTATGGGAGTGGTGTGACTTCCGCGTCGGCCTGGAGAGGCCCTGTAGTTTCATGCTTGTGCCCTGGGAGTGCTTCCTCCACTGTGCAGAGATGCCCAAGACGAAGAACGATGTGGTGCATCCCAGTCGTCTCAGCCTCACCAGCTGAGGCCGAAATGAGGAGTGAGTCCATAGCCCCGCCCTGCTGATGGCAGCCACTTGAGTAAGCTCAGGTGATGCCCACAGAAGAACCGCCCAGGGAGCCTGACAGAATTATGAGAAATAATAGTCATTGTTTTAAGCCATTTTAAGTTTGGCCATGGTTTGTGATGAGCAATAAAGATACAAGGGCATATACATGAAAAACATCTAAACTTGTATACGTCCATAAATGGATTACATCATTCATGTTGTATCTTGCTTTTTTCCACTGAGAGACCCTTCTGCCTCAGTCCATTCAGATGAACCACCTTATGCTACAGAGTTTTCCGTTGGCTGGATTACTATAGTTATTTAACCTATTACCCTATTGACAGTTATTTTGGTTTTTGTTCTCATAAACAGTGCAGCAATGTCCGTGTATACGAACATTCTTGTACGTATATCTGGATGTACTTTTGTGGAGTAAATTCTTACCTATGGAATTATATAGACATTATGTGAAATTTAAAATCTGGTGAATATTTTCTCATTACACTCCAGAAACTCTGCACTAGTTTGTACTCTGCTCAGTGTATGAGTATACTGTGTACCATTTCTTCAACACTAATTTCAAAGTTTAAAAAATTTGCTGGAGAAAAAGAAGGGGTCTTATATTATTTTATTTCCTTAATCATGAGTGAGAGAAAGCATCTTTTAAAATATTCCTTGGCAGTTTTTTTTTTTTTTTTTTAATCTCTGAGTGGCTGGTTCCTATCCTTTGTCTAGTAGTCTGTTGGGTTGTATTTACAGTTAAGATTGTAAGAGCTCTATGTAAATTAATGTCTCCTTTTTTGCTAGATGTGTTAAAATAGCTTTTCTGAGTTTTTGTTTGAGATATATTTTGTGACCGGGCATTTACGACTGGAAAAACATTTCCTGACTTGCTTTATGTTTTTCTTCCTCAAGACATTTCATTCATTAATTTTTTTCCTCTAATCTCTTTCCCTTGAACTATGCCCCAGTTACACATCCCTAAAGACATATTACTATAAAGCAAAACTTTTAAAAAGGCATTTTGTTGTCTACCACTTCTGGAAATTAATTCATCCAGTTACTGTTGTTTTTATCCTTTTGCTACCGGTGAGATGCTCCTTCAGGAAGCTAATCCCAAGTTAGTTGGTTGCTGGATCTGTTGGCTGCAAAATACAGTTCCCAGCAGTAATTCATCCTTATCTATTTGGGGAAAACTAAAGGGAAGAATGCATTTTAAAATTATATCACATGCTGTTTTTCCTGGCCAGATCAACGATAGGCATTCTGTACAAGGTCCCTCGTTCTCTTTACAGATCAGATACTTTCTGTGGGATTGTCTTGTAGGGTTGAAGCTAAAAATTCTGGGTAAAGAGTTGAAGTAATTCTACTTTCGTGCCTGGACCTGATCATTTCCAGGTGCTCAATGCATCGCCCATCAGTGGTTCTAGAAAAACAGGATCAAACCATGTGTGGAAGACAGCAGAGGCAGCTTCAAAAACCTCAGAGGAACGAGTGTTTAAGACAGGGTGTATAGGGACTTCCATGGCGGTCCAGTGGTTAAGACTGCATGCTTCCACTGCCGGGGGCACAGGTTTGATCCCTGTTTGAGGAATTAAGAGCCCACATGCCACATGGTGCAGCCAAAAAAAAGAAAAGAAAAGACAGGTGTACATTATGAAGGTGGAGAACTACTCAATTAAACACTTGATTTGGAGACTAATGCTAATGTGGTGGTGAAAGGTGCTGGTAAACAGGCCAACAGAAGTTACTGAGATCCTCTTCCAGAAAAGCTTGGAAACCTTTTTATTTTTTTATTTTTTTTTATTTTTTTTTTTTTTTCCTTTGGTATGCGGGCCTCTCACTGTTGTGGCCTCCCCCGTTGCGGAGCACAGGCTCCGGACGCGCAGGCTCCGGACGCGCAGGCTCAGCGGCCATGGCTCACGGGCCCAGCCGCTCCGCGGCATATGGGATCCTCCCAGACCGGGGCACGAACCCGTATCCCCTGCATCGGCAGGCGGACTCTCAACCACTTGCGCCACCAGGGAGGCCCGAAACCTTTTTAAATGTACAGTAATCCCCCTGTGAATAAATGTTTATTTGTAAAACAAAAAATCCAAACAGCTTTTAACCTCTATGGGAAATGAGAAACTCTTCAAAAGATTGGTTTTCAGTAAAGGGAAATATCCTTCCTTTAAACATAAATATCTTTGAAAGTAATTCTTATAAATTTATGTTCTACTTCCATTTTTTCTTAGAGGAAAACAAAATTTAATATTTTACCAAACATAATGACTATGTCATCCTTAGGAGTTTGTGACTTTATTCTCTCCTTCTGTTAGCTGATACCCTCAGAGGCTTCTGAGCTGAGTAGGAGTTTTTACCAACACACTGAATGGCACTGATGTGTTATGGAATTCTATTGTTTTCCTGTTTTCCCCCTTGCTCCAAATTGCTAGCTCTGAGTGTTTACTGAAGTCAATATTCTTGTTACTGGAAACCCCCTCTCGCCTTCCCCTGGTGCTTTTTCTCTGGCAAAGGTTGGGGAACAATAGGGCCACCCTTTTTATTTATTTATTTTTTTGCGGTACGCAGGCCTCTCACTGTTGTGGCCTCTCCCGTTGCGGAGAACAGGCTCCGGACGCCCAGGCTCAGCGGCCATGGCTCACGGGCCCAGCCGCTCCGCGGCATGTGGGATCTTCCCGGACCGGGGCGTGAACCCGTGTCCCCTGCATCGGCAGGCGGACTCTCAACCACGGCACCACCAGGGAAGCCCAGAGCCACGCTTTTTAGCATGGCGTCTCAAGCAAGAGTAATCAACCCAAAGAAGTGAGTTGTACACACTCATAGCTGTGCCATCTACCAGCTGTGATGTATGAAATAAATGTCACATTTGTTTGGGTGGCTTAGGTGACTTATGTGCAGCCCTTCATTGCGTTCAGATTGATTAGGAGATCTGTACAAGAGACCTGGATTAGTGATGTATTGCCGAAGTGATTTATAGAATATCATTGCTACATTGTTCCTCAAGCTGCAAACATGTCCCATCCTAATATGCAAGTTCATAAATGAATAGAGGGGGGCAGTTTCTCGGGTGGAAAGCACATGGCCTGGGTGTCAGACAGACTAGGGTCAAATGAGATTTTACTGCTTCCTGGCTGTGTGATATTGAGCCAGAGGTTTGCACCCCAGTTTTCTCCCCTATATAATGAGATAAAACATAGCTTGTATTGTTAAGAATGTCTGAGTGTCTAGCCCATAGGTAAACACTGAGTGAAAGAATTTCATTAAATGATAACAACTTTAGATATATAACTTGATATTAAATGTGCTTTATGAGTGTAAATCATTAGGATACATTCTAAATGTTTATGATAAATTTAATCTCTTACCCTTATTGATACATAAATAAATATACAATGATAAATTGCTTTAAAACCCCACACAATTATTTAATAATAATATCTCTTAACCATTATCCACTTCCTGTTCAAAAGTCAAATTCTCAGTGGCAGTGGAAGATTGGGGTCATGAAAGAGCTAAGGCTAGCCAGGTTTTCATTGCTCTAAAGTTTTCATTTTCAGATTAGAATGTGGCTCTACAGCTGGAAAGAGGATGAGATTGAGCATCTTTCTTCCAAACTCTGACCTTGAATGAGGGTGATCTTTCTGGCCATTCCGGACCTTCTGAATAAAAGCGGAAGGTGGGGTAACTCCTGACCCATAGTAATGGAAATATACTCTCCCTGCAATGAAAGATGTCACATCTGGGGGTAGACTCGGCTTATTTGAAAAATGCAAATTGATAAATAGCAAACAATCTTGGCAACAAAACTTTTCACAGTAGCTTTCTTTGGGTGCCCAAAAACTTCTCATGTGTGGACATGTATGTCTGCATAAATATGTGCAAAACACAGGCACTTCTGCCTACCTACACTGAGTTCTACACCAATGACTATCACTCCCAAGCGATATGCCAGAATAAGCTGAAGGAGGATTAGGTCTCTGTGCTTTGAGATTGGAGCTTTGGTGCTTTGAAACCACCAGAAGTCCCCTGGGTATGGGGTCGGTGGAACAGGCCCTTGGTTGTAGCTCTTTGTCACATGATGTCTCAGATGAGAGACGCTAGTGTACACTCACAGCCCCGATCTTCCTTTCTGATGGTGTGATTAAACATGCTCTGTTTGGGTGTTGCCTGGTAGTTGAGAATAATAACACTGCTTGGGTAGGACGGGTATTGTCCTGAGGCATGGCATCCTTTTGACTTCCTCCCCCAAACGGAGCGCTTCCTGCTCTCCAGCTGAATGATGAGTCACGTGAAGAGACTTGAGGATGTGACACAGGAGATCACTTAGGCCATAATTATTTGAGTGGCATGAATGACAGATTGCTTTCATGTGCGCATATCTCATCCAGGTAGAGCCAGGAAGTGCAAGAAGGGCTGGAAAGAGCTCATGGCTACCCGGGAGCATCTTTGATGCTAGTGCTTTCAACATCCAAGTGTCACATCAAAGTAGTAATGTTTACCAGCGTTCTTATTGCTGATCTGAACATTCTGATGTTTTTTTCTATATCTTGTGATTTCTGGCAACTGGGAAGCATTTTTAGAGTTAAATCCGAGAGAGTCATCAAGTGTTTGATATATGCCCGAGATAGACCTATATGTGCTCGATGGCACAAAGAAACATGTGGCCAAGAGAACCGTCATGTGAGAAAACTCCATGGGGTATGTAAGGAAGATGGCTCCTATGGTGTGTTAAACTGTGTCCTTCTACAACATGAGCATTAGCATTAATTATATGTCAAGCACCATGGTCAGTGCTTCTATATATTATTTTGTTTAATCCTAACTATGACTTAATGAGGTGATAATAATAAACATAAGATTAGCTACATGCCTACTGCTTACTGTGGGTTTGTCATTATGCTAATTAGGCACCATATATATATTGTCTCATTTAATCCTCCTAATAACCCTGGCCAGTAAGGATTATTAACCCATTTTATAAGTAAGAAATCTGAGACTTGGAGAGATTAAGGAACTTGCCCAAGGTTGGATAGCTAGTAAAGTGAAGGAGTTAGCATTTAAACTAGTCTTTTCTGACTTTAAACCTCATGATTTTGTACCACATTGTTTCTCTCTTGCTGTCCTGTGATAAGCAATATCAGCAACAACCCAGCCAACCAACCAATTCAAAGCTGTAATTCAAAGCTTTTGTAAAATCTTACTTCCCGCATTGAAACCCTTGAGCATGAGGAGAGTTATGTTCAGATTATCCTTGGGTCCAAATTACTCATTATATGTCTTCCGTTCCATTAAGTGTCTGTGTTTGCTTGCTTTTTGTTTCTGACTCTCTATTCCTATGAGAGTTGGTTCAGAGGTTCTGAGAAGGAGAGTAGCTACTTCTATGTCTTTGAAGAAAGAGTTTCCTCTAAGGAGGAAAGCTGTTCTCTTAACTGAGCATGCAATTCTGGAAGGCAGAGGAACAAGTGGACAGCCACCTGGTAGGACAGATCAGCCAAATCAACCTGGTTCGTAGTACTCTGTTTCTACCGCATCTCTTGCGTGATCCCTATTCTACCCACTTAATGATGAATCCCTTGATTTTTTGGTCCTCTGTGCTATTAGTTTTTTATATTTTTATTGTCCACTTTATCTTCTAGACTTCTGTGCAGTGTTGGGGTGGTCTACTAAGTAATTGCCAAGTCTTCAAGGACTGAGTGGAAAGTTCATAACCAGTGACTCTCACATCATAGGCTCTTAATATTTATTAAATAAACAATTGTAAATACAGATGTATATTTTAACCAAAATTAGTATTATTGTTCTTCTATAGTAAAGAAAAGCCAATGGAAAAACACCAAATGAAGCAGCCTTCTCCTTCCTCTTCAGGCCTTTCTCAGGGAAACTGTCTTGACATGTTTTGGTAGCTCTAGTGCTTCTAATAGTTTTTACAGTTGAGAGGTAGATCCAGAAGCAGATTCAAAGTGCTTAGAAGGATTTCCCCAAGGCCACCATGCAAGGCAGTGGCCTCGGTGTTTCCCCATTGCTTGCTCAGGGCTCCCCCTTTAGCAGAATCTTTGAATAGGAGTTAAAAGCAAACGTGATAAGGTAAAACATTGAATTAACCACGTTTCCGCAACTGTTAAGAATCTGATGAAAGTTGTAGACCCTCTCCTTAGAAGAATGCAAATATACACAAAATTTTGTATTTAATTTTGGGCATGAACTTCATGAAGCCCATCCAGTGACAACCATTGAGAATTCATGATCCCCAGTTTAAGAGGTCCTGATACAGATGGTTATTCGACAGGAAACATTCTGCCTATTTCTAAACCCTCCCGTGCTCTAATTATCCTTGAATAATTACAGGACCATAGAACATGGATGGTTACTACCACTTCTCAAAATGCCCACTTAGCATTTATTAACAAAGGAACAGTTCCCAAAGAGACATCCAAATCTACATGTGTGCTTGGCTGAAAACACACATGCTCCTGAACTTAAAACTTAATTTATAAAGCATCTACTTTACTCAGTAGAAAGGCAGTTTGAAGACTTGAAAGGTTTGAATTTCCTACAACTACCTGATCCTCCATTTAAAAACTATTTTTATTGTTTTTCTTTTCCCGTTTGTTTTGTATTAAACACTTGTCATAGTGTGTATCATGTATTAAGTACCTACTGTGTGCATTTTACTCTGGAGGCTAGAAAATTAATTATCCATGTAGTGTATATATAGACCATCTGTTATATGTAAGATATTCTGAGAGATGATAGGAAATGGTTCCCAAGAAAACATAGGCATGGCCTTCTCTCTTAAGGAGATTATGGTCCATTATGGTAGGTCTTTATTGAGTGCTATTCAGGCTTCAAACAAGAGAGAGACAGAAATCACTTAACATCATGAAGGAGGTGAGATCTGTACTGAGCTCTTGAAAGCCAGGTAGGATTTGAGACAGCCAAAAAGAAGGGGAGGGCATTTTAGTCTATTCCAGTTACCTATTGCTACACAAGAAAGCACCCCAATGTAGTCACTTAAAGCAATCATACTCTTTTCTTTTGCTCATGAATCTGCAATTTGGATCGAGCATAGTGGGGAACGGGGCAAGGGGAGGGGAGAGAACAGCTTGTCTCCACTCTGCTTAGGCTCATCTGGGGCAGCTCAGAGGATGGCTGGGGGCTGGGATCAACCGAAGGCTGCATGTCTGTCCGCTGATGCCGGCTGTCAGCTGGGATGAGCTGGAGCGAGTGACCAGAGCACCTACACACGGCCTTTCCACGTGGCTGCTTAGCGTGGAGGCTGGGTGACAAGAGCTAGTGTCCCAAGAGAGCCAAGCAGCAGTGCCTTCCGTTTTATGACCTACCTTGTGAGTCATCCATTGCCACTTTGGTCATAGTAACAAGTGCACCCAGATTCAAGGGGAGGGAATATAGACGCAGCCTTTGACACATTAGAGTCACAGTGTGGGAAGAGCAGATGGGGTGGGAGATACTGTTGTGACGTTTTGTAGAACACACTCTGCCCCCGGGGATTGTAGGGGTGAGGTTGCAGAGGTGGTAAAGTTAAAGGCATTTGAGGAATCAGTTTGGGTGGAGCAGAGAATCTGTGGATGGGGACGCGGGAAAATGGGCAGGAATCTAAGCCCAGGAGTCTGGACTTGGTCCCGCGGACACTGCCTTGTCTTTAGAGTTTTGATGTCAGCACAGTGATTATGAATGAGAATGACCTGACTGAAGAGTGCAGGATAGTTTGGGGAGGCTGCACATGAACTAGGAATTTATGACAGTGGTCTCACATGCCATGATTAGGCCTTGCTGGGGTGAATATAGACTCGGAAAAGGTGACAGGTTTGAGAGGCATTGTCAGGGAATATAGGATGTAAAGAAATAATTGGATAAGAGGAGTAAGGGAAAAAGAATAAGACAGGGATGATGTCACTCTTTTGAGCTAAGAAGAAATGTAGACTCTACTCTTAAGGACAGGAGGCTATTTATAGTCTCTATTTATCCCACTTAGTGTGAATATATTCCATTGCAGGCATCTCATGTGTTTGAGATTGTGGCCCTGAATCCCCATTTTATAGATGAGAATACAGATGCTCAGAAAATTAAGTTACCCAAGGCTCCCACATGAGGGTCTCTTTTCTGTAAAGGCCAATCCATGCAGGCCTTCTCTGTGACCACCAACTCAATCTCAAAAGCTGTACACATAGGGCCTCCCTGGTGGCGCAAGTGGTTGAGAGTCCGCCTGCCGATGCAGGGGATACGGGTTCGTGCCCCGGTCTGGGAGGATCCCATATGCCGCGGAGCGGCTGGGCCCGTGAGCCATGGCCGCTGAGCCTGCGCGTCCGGAGCCTGCGCGTCCGGAGCCTGTGCTCCGCAACGGGGGAGGCCACAACAGTGAGAGGCCCGCATACCGCAAAAAAAAAAAAAAAAAAAAAGCTGTACACATGAAATGTTTGCAGAAATAGACCTTGCTCTGACACCAAGTGGTCGGCTAGCTTATCTCCAACAGCTGCTAGTAGTTTTGCCATTAGCTTGTAAATCCTTCGAAGTCGGGTCAGTGTGGTATCTTTAAGGTTGAATGCAATTGGTGTAAATGCAAGGCAAAAACTTTCTTGCACATTCCCCAAGTTAGGCTGTATTTTACGGTTGGTCACTATGCACCACCGGGAAAGTCTGGGTGCCCTGTGTGCACCCAGTGCCCTGGGAGACTCGGAACAGGCACAGTCTCCCAAGGGCAGAATGGATGTGGCCTCACCCTGTCGTCTCTTGGAAACCTCATCTAAATGTCCTAAGCTGAGTCTGTGAGACCTGGGGCAGAGGCCGGGTTAAATCTCTAACACCTGTTGATGGTTTTCAGGTGCCACCTGGGAGCTTGGGCCCTAGAGAACAGGGCAGTCGGGAAGTAAAAGCACACTTCCATCCCGGGCTTCTCCACTGTGAAGGCAGGCTCTGCTTTATGCGGAGGGAAAACCACTCCTGGACTTCCTGCCCGCTTCCTCTCCTACACCTCACCATGAATCAGCTGTGTGCTTCTCGAGCATGAGATTCAATTACTTTTATTGTTAGGTTTGGCTGTGATTGTCTTTAATGGTCAGAAAATTATCCAGTGTCTAAAAAACACAATTTAAAAATTCAGCCACAGTGTGTCCCTGTGATTTTTGGCTGGTAGTAAGGAAGTATGTCCTCCGCGGAGGGCTTTTAGACATTTGGCATTTAGCACTTGCTCTCCAAGTACCGTTTCACAGTTGGAAACCTGAAGGGTTTTTTTATTTCCTAGTTCATTCTATACCAGGCATATTTTAAGCAATTCCAAAGTGAGAGTATCAGTTTGATGTCGTCTTTGAGGTAGAAAATCCTTTACAGCTGATAATTCTTACTTCCTATGTACACCAATCAAATATGAACCCTGAGCACATTCAGACCCTGGTTCTAGCTCTAAATCCTTGGGCAACTGACTAAATGCTTTAGCAACGGTTGTCTTATTGGGGAAAAAGGAAAGAATATTTTAACTCATCTTACAGATTGTCTTAGGAATACTGAAGCCAATGATATTGGTGAAAGAAGTAATCCAGGAATCATCACTGGTCCCAGTGACCTAGGACATTTGCAGTAGGAACCATATGGGAGTGATTCCAGACCAGGCTGGTGCTGCTTTTGGATCCTGTGGAAGCAGGGAGTTCTAGAGCTTTGTGAACCTGCAGAATTTCTGACCGAGCAGCAAGCGTTTCATCATACGCTGCGGCTAAATACGTGCCAGGAGGCGTTGCTGCCTTTCTGTGCTGCCAGGGAGCCAAGTAACAACCCTTCAAGAGATGGCCTGACAGCTTTGGAAACGTCCCTTTGTGTGTTGTTTTGAATGAAGCCAGCCAGTTTCAAGTGGGCAGGATTAACCTGTAAACCAAGCCCAGATGTCTTTTAATTAATGTCTGACGTTTGCCAACCCGGGGAAAGGTGATGAAAGCATGCAGCAAACAAATTGCTTAGAGTTACACTGTGACCTGGACTAAGACATCCTGATATGAGGTGTCGGGGGACAGGAGCTGGCCCCTCTGTGGCTACTGGGGAATGGATTTGGCAGAGGAAAGGGAAATGTGAAAATGTTCCTCAAACGTGGCCTTTTTAAAAAGAAAAAGTAGACTTAAAAAATGGTGGTAAAATACACATACCATGAAATCTACCACTTTAACCATTTGAAGGGTACCATTCAGTGGCAGTAAGTACATTTACAATGTTTTGCAGCCGTCACCACTCTAGTTCCAGCACTTTTTCAACACCCCGTAAGGAAACCACGTCCCCGTGAAGCAGCCCCGGCAACCACTAATCTGCTTTCTGTCTACAAGCAGACTTTTTAGAAAGGGGAATGGCAGGCTCCGAGGGTGGGGTTAGGAGATGGGGGGTGCTTTCAAATCTGGGCTTTTTTTTTTTTTTTTTGCGGTACGTGGGCTTCTCACTGTTGTGGCCTCTCCCGTTGCGGAGCACAGGCTCCGGACGCACAGGCTCAGTGGCCATGGCTCACGGGACCAGCCGCTCCGCGGCGTGTGGGATCTTCCCGGACCGGGACATGAACCCGTGTCCCCTGCATCGGCAGACGGACTCTCAACCACTGCGCCACCAGGGAAGCCCTGGGCTTCTTTGTTTTTGTCTGCAACATAGCAGCCCCCTCATACCAGCATGAGGGTAAACGTATAACTTACTACTCCTCTTGCAAAACTTTTTAAACAACTTTGAGGTATATTTTGTATGTCATAAAATTCACCCATCTCACGTGTACAATTAATCTCTTTACAAGGTGGCGCGGCTGTCACCATAGTCCAGTTTTAGAACAGTTTCACCCTCCCAGTAAGAACCCTCATGCCTAGTTACAGTTAATCCTGTTCTACCCCACCTCAGCCCCAGGCAACCACTGGTCTACTTTCTGTCTCTATAAATTTGCCTTTTCTGGACGCTTCATATCAGTGGTATCATAAGTTATGTGGTCTCTGTGTCTGGCTTCTGTCCCTGAGAATCATGTTTTTGAAATTCATCCATCGTGTAGTATGTGTCAGTAGTTCTTTTTTTTTAATCGCTGAATAATTGTTCATTGACTAGATCTGCACACTATCCACTCGCCTGCAAACATTTTATGGGTCCAGCACACTTCCTCTGGGCAACTCTGCTGTGCTGTGCAAACATTTTAAAAGAAGTCTCTTGTCTATAAATTCTAGAAGGTTGGACTATTAGATGACCTCTGAGATCCTCCTTGGACAGATCCAAGATTCTGTCCACAAAGTCCCAGGGGCAGATTCAAATTCTTAGATCCTTCATTCACTCAGCAAATATTTCTTGAGCCCTCATGGCACACCAAGCCCCAGCACTCTTGGAATTTTTGCTCTAATGCGAGAGACAAAGCTCTTTCCGTGTCATGCACAGCTCCCCTTCTGGCGGGTCAGAGGAGCAGACACATTCCAATGGGACTGATGTTTCGGGCAGGGCAGCTTCCTCTGTTCCCTCCCCCGAGCTTCTCACTCCTCCGATGTTCCCATTCCAGCCGTTTCCAGCACGTTATTTTGTAATGGCTTGCCCGCGTGTCTCGCCTGACTGTGCAACGTGGGCAGCTTGGAAACAGAATGGTGTCTTGCTGTGTGCCCTGAGCACAGTGTAGGGCCTGACATGTCAACAGGGCCTGGTGGTTATTGGATGAATGAATCCCATTCTGGCCAGGGGCGGGGGCAGGTAGAAGGAGAGGGACACACTGGCCTCTTCAGGTCTCCTGAGTTCTTCCCTCCCCAGTTGCAGAGTCAGCCGTTGCATGATTACCTCTCTAGAGTGAAGGCACAAGTACAGAGGAGAAAATACAGTAGTCCGGAGTTCCGTCTGCTCCTTGGAACACAGGCTTGACACCGACTCCTTGCCACTGCCATTAGTATTTCAGGAGTGTCCCTAGGGTCGTCCTGAGGGCAGACCATTTAGGGAAACTGTGTGGAAAAGGTCTTGCATGGTAGGGCGACTGGGTCTAGATGCCAGAGGTAGTGACTGGGAATGGCCTCTCCAGGCCCCTCCCTGCTGTGTTCTGCCACCGCCCGGCTCCTGTTCTTAGCTTCCTCCTTGACTCCTGCCCTGGGTCATCCGGCCTGACCAGAAAGCCGGGAGCGGCGGGGACAGGACGCATTGTGTGTATTCCTGTGGGACACTGGGCTGAAGGTGGAAGAGGGAAGACCCAGGAGGCTACAACAGGAGAGCTGCTTCATGTGGAGAAGAAAACAGGTGGTTCTGTGAGGGCTTTACTGCTTGCCAGGGCTGGTGGGGTGGGGTCCAGTGAGAGTCCCATTAACATTCCTGGGACAATACATTACAAAGGGAAGCGATGTGGATACATCTAGTCTCAGAGAAGACCTGACGCTTTCAATAATAGATGGTAATTATTAAAGATTATGTTGTTCTTTAGGACTAAATATGCAAGTATGATCTACTTTAATAGGGCCATGTTTTAGCCTTGTTCATCTCAGAACAAACCTGGAGATGTTTCTCCCTCTATGGGCACCTTTATTTCCATGGTTATTGATTAGGGCCCATTGGTTTGATCCATCATACACATGTATTTTGGGTTGATGGCTATCATAGCTGTGGAGGTTCTACTATGGGTTGCCGTGTCCCCCTAACCCCTATGAAGGACTCTTAATCCCTAGTGGGCTACAGTCTGCTGGGTTCCCTTTCTTAATGATAGAGAAAGTTTGAGATGCTAGTTGGAGAGAAATTACCTTAGGTTTGGGTTGATTCTAATTTTGCTTAGCATCTTTACCATTTAAAATGCACTCATGCTAGAGGCACCCCAAATACTTTATTTTAAAAATTTTTTTAAAAAGGAACTTTTAAAAATTTATTTATTTATTTATGGTTGTGTTGGGTCTTCGTTGCTACACGGGCTTTCTTTAGTTGCAGCGAGCGGGGGCTATTCTTCATTGCAGTGCGTGGGTTTCTTATTGCGGTGGATTCTCTTGTTGCAGAGCATGGGTTCTAGGCGCACGGGCTTCAGTAGTTGTGGCACTCGGGCTCAGTAGTTGTGGCTCGCAGGCTCCATAGCACAGGTTCAGTAGTTGTGGCGCACAGGCTTATTGCTCCTTGGCATGTGGGATCTTCCTGGACGCGGGCTCAAACCCGTGTCCCCTGCATTGGCAGGTGGATTCTTAACCACTGCGCCACCAGGGAAGCCCACCCCAAATACTTTATATCAATTCTAAATTCATGCACAAAAATACCTCTCTCTGAGCTAGCTCCTGTGAAAACACAGTGATACCTGGTCCTAATCTGGTGAATCAAAAGTCAGAGTGTACATTCTTTTTTTCCCTTCTTGACACACTTTGCCTTTTTTTTTTTTTTCTTTTTTTTTTGTGGTACGCGGGCCTCTCACTGTTGTGGCCTCTCCCGTTGCGGAGCACAGGCTCTGGACGTGCAGGCTCAGCGGCCATGGCTCACAGGCCCAGCCGCTCCGTGGCATGTGGGATCTTCCCGGACCAGGGCACAAACCCGTGTCCTCTGCATCGGCAGGCGGACTCTCAACCACTGCGCCACCAGGGAAGCCCACACTTTGCCTTTTAATTCAACTGGATCCCTTCTGTTGAGTTAGTAGTTTCATTTTAGTATAGAAATCAAGTTTAATTAAAGCTTACTTGCCATTTAAAATAATAATTTTTTGACTTAGCATTCTTAATTACCTTGAGTAAATTGCCTATAGAGGCTCACCTAATTCATTAGTTTGTTCAAATTATTACTGTCATTTGCATATTTTGAACGACACCACTTTAATGAAACACCAGGGTGGAGTCAGGGCAGATGATACTTTCCGTGGCAAATGCTAAGGAGATGGTCTTTCTGCCCTAGTCTGTTTGTTCAGCTGGAAGATTTTTATTATCCTACTGAGTTTTTCACAAAAGATCAAAGTTTTAAAAAGCTTTCGTGTTGGAAAATCATTAGTAATGAAGTATCTGGGAGGGGGCTGGTGGCAATATAATAAATGTGAGTAGCATCCATGTCTAGCCAGGGGCTGCCACTTATGTATCCTCTTTTAGCTTCTTAAAATAAATATAGGTATGCCTCTCCTTAACCCCAAGACGTACTCCTGCAGACTCGAGGGTATACGTGAAGGAATATTTCTAACGCATTCGAGGAACTTACAGTAATTTGTTGGAAAGCTTGTCTGTTATTAGTGGGAAAATGTGATGTTGAATCAAGGCAACAATTTTATTATTCTGAGTATATTATAACCAATGTTAATAAATAACCACCTATAGGAGGTTTTAGAGAACTTATATTGATAAATAGGTAAGAATGATTTCTTGTTTGCCTATCCATATCCAATATGGATTTTAGCTCATTATCTTGGGGAGTGCTATCATGACTGTTCTTTGGGATTTTTTTTCTTTTCTTAGCAGAGAGGAATGAAGGGTGCCTTTCTGGTTCTGGACAGGTTTGCAAGGCAGTTTGATTAAATCAGTCTCAGATTTATGGATTCTAAGTAGTTCCAGAGCCTAATCGTTGGTTTACCTCTTAAACTCTAGAAACTGATTTATAGTTCCCACTATAAAAAAAAAAAAGAATACGTTAGAGCATAGTAGTACACATTGCATTAATTTAAATATCTCCAGGTTTTCTATTGCCTATAACCAAAATGTGGAAAACGTTCTAACAAGAGACCTTCATTAGTGTTAGTTATATACTAAAAGCATCTCTGAATGATGTGGCCAGAAGGCACATCTCAAATAGGAAACATTCGCTCTTTTATACTAATGGATTATTTGTAGAGAAAGTGTATATGCATTTTATGGAACACTAGTAATGAGAGTAAATGAATAACAGAGTCAGTTTTTGATGTTTGCACTCCAGTTTGAAGGTCTATGATAAAGGCAGGAAGATGACTCCCTTCCGCTCCTGGTCAAGCCTGCATCCTAGTATACTCTGTTCGTGAAGGCACAGCCCCTGGTACAGCATCAGTAGGACCTTTTAGACTCTCTCTCCATCATCACAGAAAGGACGCTATCCTGACCTGCTGTGGTCACTTAGTAACCCTGTGACCGTGGGCAAGTTACATCTCTAGACTTCTATTTCCTTACCTGGAAAGTGGTTGTCTGTGGATGAATTCGACATTTTCTAAGGTCATTCTACTTAAAATTCTGTGCCTCCTGTGGTAATGGGTTGTCTCTGATCCAGATTCCTCGCCGTGGTCTCCACGCATCCAGGGATGGGAGTAGGGGAAACCGGTTCCCAGATTGATTCAGAAGTCAGAAGGCATGAATTATGGTGAAGCCAGCTCGCAGGGGCCTTCTCAGGGCTCTCTGTTTTGATAAGCCTGCCAGTGAAGACAGACTGAACCTTTGACCTGACCTGGGTTTTTAATTCAACCCACTCTCCACTTGGTGGGGCTGCTGGGAGGGATCTCAGGGGCAAAAGCATCTGAAATATGCTCTTGATGACTAAAATAAAACTACCTTTGTTTAAAGAACACAAAGGAAAAATCCTTTTCATCTTATTTGACTTAGAAAACAAGTAGACTCTAAACATTGTGACTTTTAAGTGTTGATATATTTTTTGCTTTAGTAAGGGATTTTTATTTTTCTAATTACAAAGTAAAAATATTATTAAAAATTCAAACAATATGCCAAAGATATTAAGTAAAAAAAAAGTCCTTTCTACTCCACTATCTAGAGCTCTTCACTATTAATTAACACTTCTATTTGGGTATTTCCAGAAATTTTTCTATGCACATGTCAATGCAGTTTTCATATATCCATGTCTTTTTTGCACTGAAAATTAAATTCTACTGTAAATACGATTATGCCAACTGCCATTTTTTTCCCTACGTACATGTCTCTCATGGATAGTCTGCCATAAGAGTACTTATAGATCACAGCAAGTTATTTGTTCATTAGACACAACAACTGGATTTGTTTATATAACTGTATAGACATTATAGATCCCATATTAAAGTAGTAACTCTGTAGACAGTGTCACTGTAACAGGCTTCATCTTTCTATTTTAGAAATGTCAGAATTGGCCATTCTCTAGGCATCTCAAGTGTTATTTGCCCTGAAATCTTTCATAACCTGGGCCCCCGACCAAACATAATCTTATTCCTTAAAGTAGCTCTCTTTAAGCTCTTCTGACAAATAAACCTATACTCATTGTCACTCCCAGATTTTATATTTAGACGTATTTTTAAAATTTTTACTTAATGCTTATATAGTGCTTACTGTGTGTCAGGCACAGTTCTGAATTTCAAATTTAAATTCATTTGATTCTTATAACAACTATATGAGATAGGTACTATTATCCCATTTTAGATTTCTTATGATTTTTGTATAGAAACAATTGTGTTATCTGCAAACAATGGGAGTCTTATTTCTTCCTTTCTAATCTTTATGCCTATTATTTATTTCTCCTGCCTTATTATACTGTTTACGACCTGTAGTACAAGGGTAAAGAGAAGTGGGGAGAGTGAGCATCTTTTCCTTTTTACCGACCTTAGGGGAAAAGCATTTGACTTGCCACCGTTAATATGATTTTAACTGCAGATTGAGGAAATCCCCTTCTGTTTGTTTTTTTTTTTATCATGAATTGGTATTGAATGTTATCAAATGCCTTTTCTGAATGTATTAAAATTCTATATGGTTTTTCTCTTTTATTCTGGTAATATAGTAAATTATAATAATCAATTTTTAAGTGTTAAAGCTGCATTACATTCCTGAGATAAACTGTATTTGGTCATGATGTAAAACAGGTTGATTATCCTCTTTATAGCTGTTAAGGATTTTGGAGTCCATATTGAGCTGTAATTTTCTTATAGTATCTTTGTTAGATTTTGGTGTCGTATCTTTGTTAGATTTTGGTGTCAGGGTTATGCTGGCCTCATAAAATGAGTTGGGGAGTGTTGCATCCTGCTGTGTTTTCTGAAAAAGTTTGTATAAGAGTAACATTGTTTTTTCCTTAAATGTTCTAGAATTCACCATGAAATCATTTGTGCTGGGGTTTCTTTATGGGAAGGATTTTGATAATATATTCAATTACTTTAATAGATATAGAGAGGTATATCTATTATATACTTCTCTAGATTTTTAATTTCATATGTCAATTTTGGTAAATTCTTTCTTCAAGAAATGTGTCTATTTCATCTAAGTTTCCAAATTTATTGATACAAAGTTGTTTAGTATAGTTGCTTATTATCCTTTCAACATATTAGGATCTCTAGAGAGGCCTTTTTCATTCCTGATACTGGTAATTTGTATTCTCTCTTTAAAAATTTTTCTTGATCAGTCATGCTAGGAATTTATCAATTTTGTTAATCTTTCAAAGAACTAACTTTGGGTTTTCTTAATTTCCTCTATTTTTCTGTTTTCTATTTCATCAATTTCTGCTCTTTTAAAAAAATTATTATTTCCTTCCTTCTACTTACTTTGGATTTAGTTGGCTCTTTTTTCTAGCTTCTTAAGTGGAACTTAGGATCATTGCTCTTATCCCTTTATTATTTCCTACTATAAATGTTTAAAGCTGTAAGATTCCCTCTAAGCACTGCTTTAAATGTGTCACACAAATTTTGATACGTTGCATTTTCCTTATGGTTTACTTTAAAATATTTTTGTATTTCCCCTGTGATTTCTTCTTTGGTCAATGAGTTCTTTAGAAATGTGTTGTCAATTTCCAAATACTTGGAATTTTCCAAATATCTTATTGCTTTGAGTTGAATTGAATTATGGTCAGAACACATACTTTGTAGAATATCAGTCTTGTGAAATTTGTTGAGACTTGTTTATAGCACACCAAATTGTCTATCTTGGTGAATGTGCTGTGTACAGTTGGAAAGAATGTCTGTTCTGTAGTTAGTGGAGGTGTTCTATAAATGTGAATTAGCTCAGTGTACTGGATGGTGATGTTAAGTTTTCCATGTACTTACTACTATTTTTATCTTTTTGTCCTACCAGTTATTGAGAGAACAGGCTTGAAATCTCCAACTGTGATTGTGGATTTGTCTATTTATTCAATAATTTTGTCAATTTTTGTTTCAAAATGTTCTATAATTAGGCACTTGTGCATTTATTATTTTTATTTCTTCCAGGTAAATTGCCTCCTTTATCATTATAAAATCTCTCTTTATTTCTGGTAATACTCTATGCCTTGAAATCTACTTCATATGATGTTAATATAGCCACTTGAGCTTCCTTATGCTTTCTCTTTTTTTATGCTTTTATTTTCAGATTATCTGTTCTTTGTATTATAAATATAAGGAGAACATATAGATTAGTTTTAATTTTTATCCATTCTGGCAATTTTCTTTTTAATTGGAATATTTAGTCCATTTACATTTAACATAATTGTTTATATGATTGGATTTAGATATACCAGTTTGCTCTTTTTCTCTTTGTCCATTGTGGTTTTTTGTTCCTCTTGCTTCCTTTCCTGCCTTATTTTAGATTAATTGAGTATTTTTTAGAATTCTGCATTAGGTTGGTTCTTCAGGAAGCAGATGCCAAGATGGCACTATAGGTGCAAGAAATTTATTGGGTGTAATGCCAACAAAGATAAAAAAGAGAGAGAGCAGGCATCTGACACCTGTGAAGGGAGGGTGGAAGAAAGGAGAGGTAGGGTAGAAAGAGCCTCAAACTGCGTTGTGATTTTGAGAAAGTCTCTTCCAGCCTGATGGAGGGCTTTGGTGCAAAGACTGCCTGTAAACAGTTTTGCACCGGGCAGAAATGGCCAAGTGCTAGTATCCCTGTCATGTTCAGTCATTGACTAATGGTGAAGAACATGGCTTTGATTCACAAAGTTGATCCCAAAGGTGCTGCCTTTGGATGCTGTCAGCTGACTGTACTCCTTACAGCTCATTAGCTTGTTTCTTCTGGAAGGGAGACCTAAGCAAGGCACATTCATGGCTGCCATGAATTCCATTTTAATTTTTCTATTGGCTTTTAAATTTCTTTGTATTAATTTTTAGTGGTTGGTTGGGGGCTTACCACATATATTTTTAATTTTTCACATTCTACTTAGAGTTAGTATTGTAGTGCTTCATGTCAAGCATTGGAACATTGCAACTGGGAAAGTTCCATTTACTGCCCCCTCCAGCCTTTGTGCTGTTGTTGTGTGTTTATGTTACAAACCCAAGAATACAGTGTTATAATTTTAATTTAAATAGTTGTATGTGTTTTGAAGAGTTTCAAAGAAGTGTGTGAAGTGTGTGTGTGTGTGTTTTATATTTACTCACATATTTAACACTTTGAGTGATCTTCATTCCTTTCTGTAGATCCAAATAACTATCTCGTGTCATTTACCTTTATCCTGGAGAACATTTCTTCAGCATTTCCAATAGTGCAAATCTGCTGGTGATTAGGTTTTGTTTTTTCTGAAAATGGCCTCATTTAGCCTTTGTTGTCTAAGAATATTTTTTGCCAAATGTAGAATTCTAGCTTGTCAGTTGTTTTTCCTATTGGTTCTTTAAAGATTTCATTATGTTATCTTCTAGCCTCCATTACTTTTGATGAAAAGTTAGTATAGTTTTCTCTTGTTCATGCCATTTTCCTCTAGTTGCTTTCAAGGTTTTATCTTTGAATTTTAGCAGGTTGAATATGATGTGCTCTGGCATGAGTTTTTATTTTGTTCTCATTTATCCTGTTTGCAGAGTGCAAGGATTTTTGAATTTGCAAGTTTATGTCATTTTTTAAACCAGATTTTGGCAAATTTGGATTATTTCTTCAAAATTTCTTTTCTTGCCCATTCTTTCCTCTCCCATTTTTCTGGGCTTTCAATTACACACATATTAGACCTTACGCTATTTTATTCCACACTAGAATGTGAGGTTTTGTTCATTTTTAAAGTTTTTTCTCTCTTCAGATTGGATAATTTATATTGTTCTATTTTCAAGTTCACTGATACTTTTATTACGAACATTTTTTATCTATTTATAAAAATTTGATTGGAGTATAGTTGATTTACAATGTTGTGTTACTTTCAGGTGTACAGTAAAGTGAATCAGTTATACATATACATATATCTGCACTTTTTTTTTTTTTTAAGATTCTTTTCCCATGTAAGACATTACCGAGTATTGAGTAGAGTTTCCTGTGCTATAGAGCAGGTTATCATTAGTTATCTATTTTATATATAGTAGTGTGTATATGTCAGTCCCAATCTCCCATTTTATCCCTACCTACCCCCCTTATCTGCTGGTAACCATAAATTTGTTTTCTACATCCGAGTTCACTGATACTTTTTATTGTTTTCTTCCAATATGTTGTTAGGTCTATCCAGTGAATTTTTTTTCAGTAATTGTATCTTTTAGTTACCAAATTTCCAATTGGTTCTTTTTTATAGTTTCCCCTTCTCTGCTGAGATTTTTAAGTATCCTTTAGCACAGTTATAATAACTGCTTTAAAATCCTTGTCTGCTAATTCCAATAGCTGCATCATCTCAGAGTTGGTCTCTATGGATTACCATTTCTTTTGAGGATGGGTTACATTTTTAAAATTTCTTTGCATAACTAGTAGTTTTGGAATGTACCATGGACGTTGTGAGTGAAATGTTATAGAGCTTCTGAATTTGGTCATAGGCCTTTAAAGAGTGTTAATTTTTTTGTTTCAGCGTGTAATTTGTTATTGATGGAACTCAAATTCCAAATTTGTCTTCTCTGTGATAGATAGCAGCAGGATCTGTTTAGTTCTTTTCACCTTAGCTGGGCTGCTTGAAGTCTGCTCCACACATGTATAGTATTGGGATCATTTGGAGATTTTATCAGATTTTGTGTATTGAATTTGGAGCTTCCCCTCTGTGGCTTTCTTCTCTCTGGATTTCCTCCCTCATCAGCTGCTCTCTTCTCTCTGAACTCTATCCTCTGACTCCCCAACCAGTAAGATGGCAAGTTTCTACCTGAGATATATCTGCCCTGCAGAAATGATTGCTGGGCCTGCCCTTAGTTGAAAAGCTGTTATAAAAAAAAAAAAAAGGGGGTAACTTATGGAGAGCCCTTCTTCCAAGTGTCAACCCCTGTTTAGTTTCTGCCTGCTCTTGGTCATTCTTCAATGTCCTCCAATAGATATTGTTGTTGTTTTAATATTTTATCTGGAGTTTATAATTGTTATCTCTGAGAAGGTGTTACTTTCATGACCAGAAGCAGAACTCTCTAATATCCCACTTTACAGATGCATTTAAAACACACCCACACTATAATAAGTTTAAGTACCTTGCCTAAGGTCATACAGCTGGTAAGTGGCAGAGCTCTGAGTTGAACACGGTAGTTTGGTTCCAGGGTCTTAGGATTTCTTACAAGGGGAGGTTTTAATGGTATAAATTATTAGGACAATGGCAAGAAGCATAGGACATACTCTGGGACTCATGGGGCCTTGTGGTGTCAATTCCTTATGCACTGGACTGTCTCAAGATTTCATTACTCAGTGGATGCTTCATATGTCTTTGGGGTTTTACATTATTTTATGTATGAGCTTATACATAAACTTATATAAGTTGCACGAAAGGATCATGTTCCTCTTCGTTAACTGCAAAGTAGATCTTTAGGTTATGAAAAATCCCGTATTTTCAGGGTCCTGTGGTGTTGGGCTCCTTGGTCATCTTACTTGGAAACTGGTGAAATTTATCATATAGTTGTTTTAGTGATTAAAATAAAGAGAACTTTTGAAGGAGAGTAATGTCCACAGTAATGTAATGAAAGTATAGGAATTGTTTATTGAAGACTCTCACAGTAGCAATCATGGGAATGTTGACTTTAAAAAATGGAAGACTATTTAGCTGATGTGAGCCATAGACCTTGGAAGCATAAGAATACCAAGCTCGAGCAATACTTGTTTCGGAGTTTCTGCTCCTTCTTATTTGTTTCCCTTTTTCTCCTCTAGCCTAAGTCAGTTTCAGTTAACATTCATCAAATATTTAATTTCATCTTATTCTTCTTACCTCTTGATTTTATCTTCACTTTGCATTTTTGAGTCTGACTTGTTTCATACTGATTTTGTCATAGTTTGTAAGCTGATTTGTGAAATAGTGAGATCTTATTCACGTATGTTACTTTCAGACTAAAAAGGCCTATGTGTTTGCTTCTGGAATTCTCTTGGCATCCCACACCAGTGCTCGGATACCATGCTTAAGCTGACTGGCCAGTAAAGAGCAGGGGTTCAAGACTAGATTGATTGATGATTCTGAATCCCAGCCAGTCAGTTCTGGGAAGGTGGGCTTATCTTCCGAGTGAAATAAAACTAAGTCCTTGAAGGCCGTGATAAAGATTTTGGCTTTCCTCCTAAGAATAACGGGAAGCTATGCAGAGCTTTAAGCAGCCGAGTGACAAGCCCAGATTTAAATTTTTTAAATCGTTACTCTGGATGTTTGTGGAGCAGTTCATATAAACAAGTTCTAGAGTGTAGAAATTCATATAAACATGTAAAAATTTTTAAATTTATTTATTTATTTTTGACTACGTTGGGTGTTCGTTGCTGCGCGCAGTCTTTCTCTAGTTGTGGCAAGCAGGGGCTACTCTTCGTTGTGGTGCACGGGCTTCTCATTGCGGTGGCTTCTCTTGTTGAGCAGCACGGGCTCTAGGCGCACGGGCTTCAGTAGTTGTGGTTCACAGGCTTGGTAGTTGTGGTTCACAGGCTCGGTAGTTGTGGCTCATGGGCTCTAGAGTGCAGGCTCAGTAGTTGTGGCTCATGGGCTTAGTTGCTCCACAGCATGTGGGATCTTCCCAGACCAGGGCTCGAACCCATGTCCCCTGCATTGGCAGGCAGATTCTTAACCACTGCGCCACCAGGGAAGCCCTAAATGTGTAAAATTTAACCCAGGGATACAATCTAGAAGAATACCCTGGATAGTCTTCAAGCAGCCCTCCTGAGTATTACCTCTCCTGACTACAATTCTGAAAAGAGCTGGGAAGCAGAAAGTTCCAGATTGAACCAGAAGCAGAACTCTCAATATCCCACTTTACAGATGAATTTAAAACACACCCACGCTATAATAAGTTTAAGTACCTTACCTAAGGTCATACAGCTGGTAAGTGGCAGAGCTGTGAGTTGAACACAGTAGTTTGGTTCCAGAGTTGGTGGGTACAAGGGCCTGGAATGTGAGTATTTTGAATTTCTGACAAGAGGCATTTTTTGTAATGAAAAATTGAAGCAATGCAAATATCAAGGAATTAGAGTCTTTAATATTCTAAATCTATGAAAAGTGACAAGTCTATATATTATGTCTGTGTGGAAATACATATGTCATAACTTGTTAATTTTCAAAAGCAAAATTAAAAATGCAATATACATGTTTAAAATTATTAAAACAATCATGTTTTAACAAAAATACACAAAAATAGAGGTGAAACTTATTATACTTGGTTATCCACCAAATGCTACTGCTTAACAGCTGTTAAAAAGTTTTGTTGCTTAAAATGTGAAAACAAACCTAGTATTATTTCAGTAATCATTGGAAACCTGAGTTAAAAGTATTGAGATGCTGCTAAGACAGCAATGTTTTCAAGAGATTAAAAACTTGCATATGAAAAATGTACTGATAATATTTCCTCTTCCCAAACATTTGTGGAGCTCGAGAAAATTTTAAATGTATCTTGAAAGAACTGACAACTCCTGAATTAAATAGAGCTTTTTGCTCCTGCTTCAGCTAGTTTGTTGATAGAAGGTTACAACAAGGTTAATAGTGATTTGTTTGATTTTTTTCCTCCAGTTTTTTATAGGATATTATGCTTCTTGTGCGCAACTTGCTAAAATCATGGCACTCATATTCCATATTAAAATAAACATTGAAGCGTGCATGTGTAACATAAACATCGGGTGGGGAAAGGAAGAGATTTCTTAGGGAAAGAAAAAATCACTAAAAGGTGTGCTGCACCCTGGGCAGTAGGTTGAGGACCAAGTTACTCTGTTTTTGTAAATAGTGTCAATTCTGTATTCTGGGCTGAAAAACTGGCAAATGACAGCTTTCTCTAGTAATTCCTGAGGCCATCTCTACTGTTTTAGAGAATAAATCATACACAGACATTTGAACTAAGACAGTCTCGCCGGACCTCTCCTTTTGCAACTGACTTCCAGTCTCAATGGATATTGAAGAGGAGGCTCCATAGAATAAACAGTGGAATCCTTGTCCGGGAATGACTGCCTGGCAATTGTTTCATGGAAAACAGGGAGGGGTGGGGGACAACAACCCTGCTCTGTTCACTGGCTCTTTAATTTAGATTACCAATGATAAAGCCGGGGCTACGGCTAAAGAAAGGTAGGATGCAGACGCAGGAACATTAGTGCTAATATGCTGCAGAAAGACGAGATAAATCAGCCCAGCTCTCATACATCACCGAGAAGCTGACTGCAACTTGACCATGTGCCTGAGTAGTCCCATCAGTGAGAAGAGCAGAACATGGATTAAAAAAAACTAGAATGTACCTTTAGGGGCAACTGCCGAGCTGGACCTGGGAGAAGTGTCTGGTGTAAGTTTCAGCTTGTTTTATCCACGTATTTGCCAGTGTGTTCCCACGCAGGGAGCTTGTTTCTCTTTCTGTGTTTTCATGGAAGCCTCAAGCATGTTTATTTACAGTCCTAGACTTCATTTTGTATAAATGGAATACCAACCTAATAAAGTTCTGAACAGAGAACAGTGTAGCCCAGGGTTTATCCAGGAGAGAAATGTGAAAAAGTGATGTGATCATTACTGTCTATAGGAAGCCTGTGGGTGAGTTTTGTTTTTTTTGGTTTTTGTTTTGTGGGGAGGTGAGGGTTAGAGGGATAGATTTTAAACTAAAAACTCAGTCCTTTTGCCACTCATTTGAAAAGACGTATTGGTAACCCAGCTTTTCACTCCTCCTGTGGTCTTTTGTTTTGAAAAACTGTTTGAATATGTAAGCCAGACTGCTCAAAACGCATTATATTTTTATGACTGGGATGTTTGTATTGTTTCATATCTGTTATTAGACAAAATAATCATAACGGGTGTTTTCTATGGACCTTTTTATATTCCAAAATTAAGTACAGATGGTAATTTCCAGCAGTTTTAAAAATTTGTCAATTATTTAATTTAGCATCACTTAAGCATCTGCACAGGGAGAAAGCTGAGATGGTACAGAAACTGAATAAGCATTGATTGCTCGTCTGAATTGCATCTTTAAAGTTTTTGCCTCAAATCTCTGATTTCACAGTTTATTTTTACCAAATTAGATTATCATATTTCATTATCAAGGCTGTAAATGGGTGGAACTCTCTCAGATAGCCTACATTTCCCGTTAGAACAGCGCATAAGGCGCCCGCTGATTGTTTCTCAGAGGGAACTTCTCATGCCGGCTTCACCGAGAAGATTGCTTAAATAATGCATGGGCAAGAGCAAGGCAAGATGGAATTTATGGCCCAGACACTGAGTTCAGGCTTTTGTTCAGAGGAGAGACTACATAAGTGTGAGCATGTAACAGCCACCAAGGCTCCAGGGGAAGGGCGTAACTGAATGAAATTAGTGGCCACATGGTGCTGTCCATGTTATATCAAAACAAACCTTAAAACAGTCCACTGAGTCTCTGGTGTGGTTTGAGGGAGGGAGGAAGGGGCAACTGGAAGTGTCCATTGCAAACAGAATCCCCTGACCGAAAATCCCATGGGACAGACACAGGAAGTGACTGATACAGGGAGCAGGGTGGCCCTAGGGAGGGGAGGGGCTGTTTGAGTGATGAGAGGCGGTATGGCAGCCTTGTTACAAAGGAATAAACCTTGACCAAACTGCAGCATTCTATATACTGTGTCTTCCATCTTGTCCTAATTAGAGGAGTTTGTCTGCTGAATCCTAATCTCTTTAATTGTTGTTAGAGCAGGCACGTGACTTGCTATAAATACACACGAGCATTCATTTCTGAAATAATGGCTGTTGCCAAATATATTAGACCAACAGGAGTGCTGGACTAAGGAAGGCTGTGCTGAATAGTTGAGTTTTGGAGGTGATGGACCAGTTGAGAATCATCGCACAGCTGGGCCAGCAGCTGCACCCAGTGCTCTGTCAAGTTTGGCCTCCAATTTCCTTGAACGTGTCCTTGTTTGCCAAAATGTGGAAGGTAGCAAGAACTTGTTTCAAAGGAGCCCACCGCAAGTGAAAAAGACCTTTTCCAAGGAGTCTTTGTCGAGGTGTGTAGTCAACAGCAGCAGTGGTCAAATGAGGGGTTGATTAGGCAATGGGAATTTTGAAGAATCCTAAAAATAAAAACCAAAGACAAAGTTGTAGAATGAGGTAAGCTGGCAGGGGACCAGAGTACATTAAAAGGCTGCTTTGGGTCATCACTGTCCTAACTAAAGGACGTATGGAAAAATCCCATAATAATATCCAGCAATAATTATCTTGTAGTTAGGAAAAAATAAATGGGCCTGTGGTTGGAAGGCAGCCCAGTAATCTCCACGTCTTTGTTTCCTAACAGTGTATTTTGGTATTCTTTGGGACTAGGTCAGGAGGAAGTGTCAGAGCATTTTATATTAAGCATCCTATGACAAGCCAAAAGGAGAGAGTAACAAGGACTCTCCTTCCATTCTCTGGTCCTGGCTTAAGCAGGTATTTATTTAGCATGTGCTATGTATCTAGCATGTACTAGATACACACTCTGACCAACTAGATTATAAACTGTTTGAGAGCAGACACTTGGATTTTTACTTCTCTGGCATAAATTCTATCTCTTGAAAGCCATTGCCCTTGATATGGTAATAATTGCACATGTGTCTAATTTCTTGACTTTAAAGAGATTAAATATAAAATCTTTGGTATGTAAATGTTTTATTTTGCTCTTATGACACAGACACCTCTTCCCTCTTCAAATTTGAGGGCCAGTGACTGGAACACTTACAAGTTAGGTGACTTGGGACAAGATGCTTAACCTTTGGGAGAGTCAGCTTCCTCATTTGTGACATGAGGAAGGTAACATTTATCATGCAGGATTGTGAGAATTAAGAGTTGTGCCTAAATGCATAGGAGGTGCTTTCCTGCCCTCACGGAATATTAAAAGCCGGATAATTGACCGTATGGACTGAGTTGTGGTGGGGCATGGGTTGGGGTGTGGGGAGAGGATGGAGAGGGGCAGGAGAGCCGACTAGGAGAGGGAAACAGAATCTTCAATGAGAATATGACCTGAGACAGCATGGTGCCAGTGGGAACTCAGAGAAAAGGATGAATCCGAAATATGTTTTAAAGGGAAAATTGACAGAATGTGGCAGCTGATTATATTAAAGCAGGATAAAGAAGAAGGAAGATTATAAGGAAGAAATAGTCATGGTGCTGAGGGAAAAGATCATGGGTTTGTGATAATGGCAAGGTAGGGTGTGTGTGTGTGTGTGTGTGTGTGTGTGTGTGTGTGTGTGTGTGTGTGTGTGTGTGTGTGTGTGTGTGTGTGTGTGTGTGTTCCAAAACTCAAAAAGCTAAAACAATACACTCCTTCAGGGACTTAAAAACTAAGAGGACATAAGAAGAGAAGAGAAAATTAGAGTGCCTAGTTAACTTATGTAAAGGGAAAGAAAAAAATCAATAATAAACCAATAATAACAGGACTACTGCTGACAATAGAGTGAGAATTCAAAGGAATTGCTTAAAATGGCAAATCTATGTTTGGAGTTTTTCCCAGACAAGACCCACAATCATCAAATAATAAGGCTTTTCTGCAGTCTTGGAACTCATTTAAGTTTTCCTGAGTCAAAAAAAAAAAAAAAAAAAAATGCCACTGAGGGGATACAAATAGTGTCAGGGTTGGGAAGGAAAAGAGCATGAGGGATGGAAATTCTCAAAATAGCCTGGTTTTAAGGAGGAGATGGGAGCCAAAAGATGGCTGGTTGACCTTTCAGAACTTAACCATTCATTATGACTTGTCAGAAAGTTTGGCAGCTGTTTTTTCTTAAATAACTTACTGTGATTTTTCAGGAAATTCAAGCAGGAATTAAAATCGCGCCAAAGCCCCAACTGGCATGTAGGTTGTCCAAAAGCTCATTTGCAAGTCCTTTATCAGAACAATGTTGTAAACATCTTTGGGCTACTTTTCAAAAGTCTGCCTAACTCATCCTATAGTAGAAATCATGTACATTTGTGATAAAAATTAATAGCAAAAAGACTTATGTTATTAATTAAAATATAAGCAATACCATAAGAATGGAAAATGTTTTGAATGTGAGTACTTGGGAAACGCAGGTTGATTACAAGATGGTATGCGCTGTGGCTATTTTTAAATCTATGTCCATTTTCACTGGCTGTAAGAGACTTTGACTTCTTCAGTTTTGAAATGTAAGGATTTCCTTGTCCTCAATTTCAGGCATATCATGAATTTCATCTTTAACAATAGTGCTATGACCAGGGTTGTTTTCACAAATTGAAAAAGGAAAGGGAGTGAGGATGAGAGAAAAGGGGGAGAGAAAGAAAGATACCTATGGTAGCTGGGGCAAAAGTTCAGAAACAGAGGAGGAACAGGAGGTTTAAAGAATGAATGAGAAAGATATTGCATGAAGGGGAAATTAAGGGCGTTTTGAACATTGAAAAGAGGAATACGGCCAGCCCTCCGATACAGGCTCCGTATCCACAGATACACAGGGCCGACTCTACTACACCGTTTTATATAAGGGATTCAAGCATCCGCAGATTTTGGTATCCGCAGGAGGTTGGGGTGTGCTGGAACCAATCTCCCGTGGATACTGAGGGAATGACTGTATATAAGAATGTGCTTGCTGCTTTCAAGGAGTAAAAACGTAAAGGCAAATATTGGGCTTAATAGCTTCCTGGATCCACCACTAGGGGGTGCTTTAAGACTTAGAAGTTTCTTGAGTGGATGATGCTGCTCATGTGACTGGTAGACCTGAGAAATCTCCTAGGAACCTTTGGTCCCCTTGAGTTTTACCCTTTTAGCCCCCTCTTGTCTCCACTTCCTTCCCTATTCAGTGTGGATACCAGGGCCTATTATAATATTTCAACCACCTTCTTACCAGTATTTTCAGTTTTCCCATTCATCCAGTCAATAAAGATCTATTGAGTGATTCCTGTTTGTCAGTCATTATAGTATCGGATACTTAGAAATGAACTTTTCTAGTATTGGATAGTTAGAATCTTGACAGCTACCAGGCTGGATACCAACCCTTAATCCAGTTGTGTGCTTTCTCCTGCTTCCAACCAGACTGCTAAGCACTGCCAGAGAAAATCATACCACTGTCCAGATGGACGCTATGGTAAATTTTTGACCTCTAGTCTCAACTGGACCCCTCAGCTCAGTGAAAACTTTTCTACTTTCTCCCAGTCTTTGACCAAACCGCCTCTTCACGGCACTTTCAGCAGATAGTCTCACCTCTTAACCATGCAAGATGTCAATTTCCTGCCACCAAATCGTTACCTGCATAACCCAACTAAAGCCAATTGCCTTGAGGACAGTTCAACATGGTGAAAGTCGAACCTGACCCAGAAAGCCTTGGAAGACAGAGTCTTTACTGAAAAGTTCTTAAGGAGTTAACCAAGATGAGGAGGAGAACTAATCTCAGAACAGATAGCCAGACTTTTTAACAATTGTTTTTACACCTTTTCCCCCCCAAAGTCTGGTCCCTCGTGGCAGCTGTCAATTTATTCTTTCCCTCTGTCCTCCTCTGCCCCACACTAATTCACCTCATCTTACTCCTGTCTGTCTTCTCTCATCACCTCATAGGTAGAGCAACTAGTCTCTCTTGGTGTCGGCCATTTTCCTCCCACCTCGCACCTCAGTCAGCACAAGTCATAAGGAGTTCAGCAAACAAATTCTCCTTTTTCTGAGTGAGAGGGAGAAGGCATTGCAAATATGAGTGATCTAATATATATTAATTAAAATTGTCCATTTGTATTCATCCATCCTACCTTTCCTCAGGTTAGAATAGAACAGGTTTTCCTCTTCTGATTCCTCCACCTATGTACAGTTTCCTCTATTTCCTGTATTTTGAGCTTTCCATAACTAGGGGATCCTTCTCATCAGAGGGTACAGGGGCTCCAGCCACTCCAATCTTTAAAAAAAAAATAGGACAAAACCTTCATCTTCCCCATGTACTCTTTTATCTATTCTTAGCATTTTCTCCCCCTTTATAGCCAAACTTCGTAAGAGGCTTGTCTACATTTGTTGGGTCCGTGTCTTCCCTTTCTAAACACTCCTCAACCCACTGTGATTTAAAGTCTACCCTGACCACTTCATGGAACCCCTCTAGCTAAAGCCATCTACCACCTACTTGTTCTGAATGTGAAGGAGATTGTCATTTTTTAATCTTTTTACAGCACTTAGCATCAGAGATCATCCTCTTCTTCTTGAAATAGAGCTTTCCATTGACTTCTTTGTGCTCTCCTATTTCTTGATCTCTGTGGGCTTATCTTTCTTTACGTGCTATTAAAATACAGGTGATATTCGGGGTCACTGTTCTTTTCTGACTTTGGGAGGAATAGGGAGTGGTTTCCATCCATTCATGAGCCTTCTGTTAGTATTTGCATGCTATTGACTTCCATGCTTGGGTCACACTAGGCCTCAACTCTGGAAGCAAGATAGAGATTTGTGCTTAGAGATCCCCTCCTCACTCAACTGGGATTTGACCCCAGAATGGAGAAGTCAGGGGGTGGGCCTCTTTCCCTGACCCACACCAATAATTTGCTGAGTTACTCTTCTCTCCCAAAACACCTCCCTCAAACATGCCCCCCCGCCATCAATTCTGTTGTACTGATCTCCTTTGGGGCTGAAACACTAACTCTGAAATCATACATTCTTCCCTACTCTATTGTTTATATTATAAACCACATAGAATTTGTCCTTCTAATTAAGCCAAAGTTTTGGAACTCAAAAGCCTTTTCTGTCCCCAAAATGGTTAGTAAACCAAAAGATGCTTTGACTTTTTGTGCTTTAGATTTTTAAAAAATTTATTTAGACACTCATTTGGTTTTCTGTTTCCCTCAGGTCTTCTTGTGTCCTTGGGGGAACATTGAATGATTCTGAGGCAATGCAGGGAGGGAAGGGGGCAGAATGTCACAGGGTCAATGAGATACAAACTCTTTAGTGTTTTAACCTACACTGGAAAGTAAAAGAGAAATGAGTTAGTTTTACTTGTGGTCCGAGGAATCATCCAAGAGAAAAGACTCTTGAACCTAAACACAGAGGTCCAAGAGCATATCCCTTTGCTTTATCTAAACAGATTCCTCATCATCCACATGGTCATATATCACTTTAAAACTAGAAATGATTGGAAGATTCTAATTTTTCAGCACTTTGTGAGTAAAATGGATTTATGGCTGAGGATATGGCTATGTGTTGGATCTTATAATAAATTGTGAGAGAGAACTAAATCTATTGGCCTTGTCCAGTTTCATCTTGATTAAATAGGCACAAACTATTGTCCATCCTGACCAATCTATAAAGGTAAAGGGGGTAACATTTAAGAAATTGTATTGAACCTTTGAGCTCTAACTATATTTTGGAAAGGTTTCATGTGACATGGAAGAAGTCTGGTAGTCTGGGTCAGAAAATATTTTACATTTTTACTAAACATCTTTAAAGCCATTTTGGTTGAAGAATCTAGAATATATTTGAACTTCATGAGAAAAAGAAAGTGGAATATGTTTCATAAATTCATATGTCATACCTAAGTTAATCCAAATTTTAACTGTTAATCAGTGACAGAGAAACTGGTGTGGGTGTGACATGCTTCAGTTGTTGGGCTCTTATCCTCCAGGCTTGCAACTGCATTGTGAACAGATTGGAATCAAATGAACAGGTTATTGGACCACCTAACTAAACAAGCATCCCAGTAATCAGTCTCTGAAATAATAAACGCATGAATTAAATGTTTTTTGGTCAATATTATTCACACAACTCATGTCCTTAATGATAATACTTAACTGAAAGAAAGACCTTTGCTTCAAGATTCATTTGCAATCCACAGAAAACTCTAAGTTTCTTTTAACATCCCAGTGCTTCTGGAAAATACGAGTCCTGTATTTCATTTTGCGAAATTAGAGCAGACTGCATAATAACCTGCTCTTAGATAGCACAGACCGTCTCTGCTTTTTCATTCTAAATTTTAATAAGAGAAAGCCTAGGGGGTCCAGGCAGAGGGGTAGGAACCTTCAGGCTGGGAGGAGGGGAAGAGTCATGTGCATAATTTTCTCCTATTAATTGTGCTCCTGCTTTCTTTAAAGGTGTACCTCTTGCACAGAGATCCAAACCATGGAGGCAGCTGTTAGTTAGACTTTGACCCTCCCTGTTACTTCAGAGGACAAAGTTGATAATTCCAGTATCATCTTGACTAAGTAGGGGTTCTATAGTTTTCCTGTTCTAAAAGGGGAACATAGGAAGTGCTTTGGACTCTTAAAAACAAGAACAAAAAGACTATCTAAAAATCGGTGGTGGTAAATGTATGAGGGTCTGTTGAGCCACATTTGGAGCCATGCAGAAGGAAAGGTTTTCCCCAAATATCAGTGTCAGGGCAAATACAACAGCAGCCTCAGCCCTCTCTGCAGCCGAGTGCTGTGTTGAGCTACAAAGACAGGCAACTCATCTCCACTACTTATTGTTTCCAGCAAAATTTACCAAGGTTGCAAAGTGAGTGCTGTTGTCTTCAGACCATCCTGTGGATGGCAGTTCTTCCAGAGACTCAAGCAATGCTATAATCATTCACGTGTGTCATTTTGCCTTTAGACCTAACTGTGATCCTCCACAGCAGTTTCTGATATTTGTTCAGAAATTGGAGGGTAGCTGGCTGGAGAAGCATTTTTCCAAATACATGCAACAGTTGAGAGCTGGTCCTAAGTTCGAATAAGAGAAAGGCCACATTTTCCTGCCCCTGGTCAACCACAGGTCATAGCATAAAACTAAGATCTATAATTAATTTGGTCATTTTTTAGCATAACAAGCACAGCATTCCCCAGCTAACTAGTATTAGCCAACTAACTTCTTTCAGGTGTGAGGAGAGGTTATAAAACCTTTGTTCTTTGAGATGGTCCTCAGTCTTGGAGGGACTGGCCTCAGTTACCCTGTGTTCCTGTAAGTTATTCATTTGCTTTTTTCCATTCATCCATTAACTCCTACTGTTTGCCAGGCATCATTCCGGGCACATCTTTAGAGCAGTGAGTAAGACAGATTTTTGATGATGGTAAAGTGTTGACCCAAAAAAGCCTCTTCAGAAGGTGCTTTTATTAAGAGCTCAATATCATCACTTTATATTGTCCATAGCTTTTGTGGACAAGAAAATTTTTCTTCATCCGAGTCATGTACCATAGACGGAACAGGAGGTTTGGGATCCTTTGTTTATAAAATCGCAGAAATGCTTCTTCAACTTGAGACTATACAAGGACATTTACATGACACAACCTAGGTCTCATTCTTGTTTCTCCATCTTTAATATGAAAAACAATTTTTTAAACATCTTTATTGGAGTATAATTGCTTTACAATGGTGTGTCAGTTTCTGCTTTATAACAGTGAATCAGCTATACATATACATATATCCCCATATCTCCTCCCTCTTGCATCTCCATCTCACCCTCCCTATCCCACCCCTCTAGGTGGACACACAGCACCGAGCTGATCTCCCTGTGCTATGCGGCTGCTTCCCACTAGCTAGCTATCTTACATTTGGTAGTGTGTATATGTCCATGCCAGTCTCTCACTTTGTCCCAGCTTACCCTTCCCCCTCCCCATGTCCTCAAGTCCATTCTCTACATCTGCATCTTTATTCCTGTCCTGCCCCTAGGTTCTGCAGAACCTTTTTTTTTTTAAGATTCCATATATATATATGTTAGCATACGGTATTTGTTTTTCTCTTTCTGACTTACTTCACTCTATATGACGGACTCTAGGTCCATCCACCTCACTACAAATAACTCAATTTCGTTTCTTTTTATGGCTGAGTAATATTCCATTGTATACATGTGCCACATCTTCTTTATCCATTCATCTGTCGATGGACACTTACGTTGCTTCCATGTCCTGGCTATTATAAATAGAGCTGCAATGAACATTGTGGTACATGAGTCTTTTTGAATTATGGTTTTCTCAGGGTATATGCCCAGTAGTGAGATTGCTGGGTTGTATGGTAGTTCTATTTTTAGTTTTTTAAGGAACCTCTATACTGTTCTCCATAGTGGCTGTATCAATTTACATTCCCACCAACAGTGTAAGAGGGTTCCATTTTCTCCACACCCTCACAGCATTTATTGTTTGTAGATTTTTTTGATGATGGCCATTCTGACTGGTGTGAGGTGATACCTCACTGTAGTCTGATCTGCACTTCTCCAATGACTAATGATGTTGAGTATCCTCTCATGTGTTCGTTGGCAATCTGTATATCTTCTTTGGAGAAATGTCTGTTTAGGTCTCCTGCCCATTTTTGGATTGGGTTGTTTGTTTTTGTGATATTGAGCTGCATGAGCTGCTTATAAATTTTGGAGATTAATCCTTTGTCAGTTGCTTCGTTTGCAAATATTTTCTCCCATTCTGAGGGTTGTCTTTTCATCTTGTTTATGGTTTCCTTTGCTGTGCAAAAAGCTTTGAAGTTTCATTAGGTCCCATTTGTTTATTTTTGTTTTTATTTCCATTTCTCTAGGAGGTGGGTCAAAAAGGATTTTGCTGTGATTTATGTCATAGAGTGTTCTGCCTATGTTTTCCTCTGAGAGTTTTATAGTGCCTGGCCTTATATTTAGGTCTTTAATCTATTTTGAGTTTATTTTTGTGTATGGTGTTAGGGAGTGTTCTAATTTCATTCTTTTACATGTAGCTGTCCAGTTTCCCCAGCACCACTTATTGAAGAGGCTGTCTTTTCTCCATTGTGTATCCTTGCCTCCTTTATCAAAGATAAGGTGACCATATGTGCATGGGTTTATCTCTGGGCTTTCCCTCCTGTTCTGTTGATCTATCTTTCTGTTTTTGTGCCAGTACCATACTCTCTTGATTACTGTAGTTTTGTAGTATAGTCTGAAGTCAGGGAGCCTGATTCCTCCAGCTCCATTTTTCTTTCTCAAGATTGCTTTGGCTGTTCAGGGTCTTTTGTGTTTCCATACAAATTGTGCAATTTTTGTTCTAGTTCTGTGAAAATTGCCAGTGGTAGTTTGATAGGGATTGCACTGAATCTGTAGATTGCTTTGGGTAGTATAGTCATTTTCACAGTGTTGATTCTTCTAATCCAGGAACATGGTGTATCTCTCCATCTGTATCATCTTTAATTTCTTTCATCAGTGTTTTATAGTTTTCTGCATACAGGTCTTTTGTCTCCTTAAGTAGGTTTATTCCTAGGTATTTTATTCTTTTTGTTGCAGTGGTAAATGGGAGTGTTTCCTTAATTTCTCTTTCAGATTCTTCATCATTAGTGTATAGGAATGCAAGAGATTTCTGTGCATTAATTTTGTATCCTGCTACTTTACCTAATTCATTGATTAGCTCTAGTAGTTAATATGAACAATTGAAAGAGCATAGAACGGCCTACATGGAGAAGAACTTCTCTCCAGGCGATGTTTTCTAAAAAGCCGAGCTGTCTATTTTTGACCCACCTTGAATTGTGACTCCTAAGTTTTTGCACACTTTAGAAAGGCTTGACTTCCTGCTAAAGTGTTTGCCAAAAGATGAACAGTAACACAAGAAAAACCTCTAATCAAGGGCCTGCATCTTGTAGGTGCTTGATTAAGTGTTTGTGGTTTAGAATCTGAACCCAACCAGAATCTTAATCAGAAAGCCAAAGGTTAAGTTAAAAAACAAAACTGGCTTTCCTCCCCTCTCAGCAAGCCTCTGGAACGATTCATTTCCTTTTCGGTAAAGTATGAATGCTGATCCTTACCTTATGATGTTTTTAGCAGCCTAAATAAGATAACGAAGGAAAGTTCTTCATCAACAGTCAAGTTCTATTCACATAGAAAGTTTATGATGGAAAAGAAAACAAGCTGGAGGCCTTGATAACTTCTTCTGTATTGTGTTCTTGTTGAAAAGTAATGAGTTTAAAAATAAATAAATAAACAAATACTAACAGGTACTATTTTGAACCCCTCAAAATGAAAATATTGGAAATCTTTTCGTTAAAAGTTCCATACCTGTGGGTAATTTTTATACTTGTATATTTGAGGAAATATACTTGTATATTTTGAGGAAAATAGTAGAAAGCAAAGAAAGTCCAAAATCTTGAAGAGACTTAATGTTAGATTTTGTGTTGAAAATCACGGAAAGTTGGTTTCTGATATTTGGATATCTTCACCCACATTGCTGTGGGTGGAATGTGGGGCTAGGGAGTGTATTCAAAACAGTTTGCCTCAGTCTTCAGGTTGTCAGCCCAATCTCTAAGCTAAGCTCTAATCCCTAAGCTATTTGGCCCCTTACTGCGTTTTGGTGATTTTTATTAAGTTAAACCATGCAAAATGGCTGATGTTCAACCACTTCTGACCTCCAAACATGGTAATTTCATATGTTCAGCCTAATATCATTTTCTTTCTGTTACTGAATGGGCGTTTGCTTGTTTATCCGCTCAGTCTGACATAGACATCTGGAGGGCAGGGATTGTATCTGATACCTAAATCGAAGTCTGGAAGTCTGGACTCAGGCAGTGTGAAGTATGAAATGTCCAGGGAAAACGTCTTTCCATGTGAGCTTCAGGTGCTGTCACTGACACCTTTCATGGAGACAGTGCAGAGGAAATCATAGGTGCTTAATAGCTGGGGGTCCCCTAAGGGTGAACTCTTCGCTACAGGGGAGTGTTTAGTCCTGGCAACTCCGGTACCCTGAGTGTGCTGCATCACCCTCAGGTCACCTCATTCCTCAGTCCCATTTCCTTCCCTGTGGCCTCACTTCCCTCTGCTGTTGGCACCACTGTGCAATTACTGATGCTTCTGCCTGCAGCTTACCCAGACAGAGGGATTTAGGGTATCCTACTGCACTGCTTTTCAAGCCTTTTAAAATCATATCCCATAATATGGTAACCTGTCATAGGAATACATTTCATATTATGACCCTGTACACTATACCCTATTACATATTACATATCTATCCATATAGATATATCTATATCATATACACATATTGCCAGGCCAATTCCCAGTTTTGAGAAGCTGTCAATCTTGTCTTTTTGGAAATGAGGGTCCAGTTAAACGTGTGGAGGCTTTTATGCCTCATGGGAGAGGGGGAAAAAAATGCCAGCTCAGTCTTTAAGCTTTTTATCCCTCTTACACAGCCGTGTGGCCTGTATTGGTTTATGTCAGGATTTGTTTTCTTTTTCCTGTTTTGAAGAGGCCACAACCTTGCATAGGAACCCCAAGATGGGGCTACAGCTACAGTAATGACGCGCTGAAACCCATATATTTAATTCTAGGTGTTAATGCCTCATTTCAGTTGCTGTGGAATGTTTTAGAATAACCACGAATATCGCCAGCAATCTGCTGCCATACGCATGGATATAACCGTGTGGGGTTATTTCTCTTTATGCCTGTTTCTTATTCCTAAAATGACTTTGTGGTTTTATCCTATCTATAGGTTGAGATTTAAGTTTATTAAAAATCCTATGGAAAGCCATCTCACTGAATGTAGCCTAGGGATTGTGCTAGTGGAATCAGCAGCTTGGGAATATTTAGGTTTTGATCAAAACTGCTGAAATGTTTTGAAAAGACCTATAGCACCTTTGACTCAATTTTAACATCTGGTATAAGACTTGTATATTATTCAAATTAAGAAACATTCTATTGGAATTAAGAAAAGTACACATCACTTGCTGCCTTCAGATTCAGGTAACCTACTTAAATGTGACTCTGCTCGTGGTTCACTGCTTTGAATTCACAGAGAATCATATATTTGCTGGGGGAAAAAAAGAGACCGTTAACTTCTCTCTGTAGGGGTCCATCATGATCAAACTAGGCTGTATCAGATCTGAAACCCTGCTAATCAGGAAGGAACGAGAGGCATGAATAAGACTTTCTTACTTGGGTGACTTCAGAATGGATTCAGAATGTTGCTCAGGAGAGAAACTTGTGAATTCGCCTGCCTTCCATTTCCCCTGATGTTTGAGGTGTGAAGGCTGTCAGCAGAGTGTTTTGATGGGGTATTGGCGTGCCGTCTGCCAGTGAGAGAGCTGACTCAAGTGAAATGTGGCAGTCATAGGAAATTTCTTTTCAAGAACTTGGAGAAATGCCTCACAGAGTCCAGGGTTAGGTGGAGTGTCGTGAAGGGCAGGGCAAAAAATCGAGGTTATTTATCTCAGATTCTGACCTGTTTTATACCCGTCAGTCAGTCATTGTATCCCTCTGTGCTTCCAGTTTCAATTGTAAAATGGCACTAAGGTCCCCGTTTCAAAGGCCTCACAAAAATGGATATTATACATTTTGACAAAAGAAGGAGACTAATTGCTTTTGGCACTGAAGACAATTCTAAAAAGGGGAGTTGCAACATAATTTTGAAATGACCATATTATTGAAATAAGAAAATGACCATCCAAGGCAAATATGTATTAAAACTAAGGTAAGTCCTTCAGATCCAAAAAGCATTCATTGAGAAGCTTCTGTATTCCAGACGCTTTCTAATGTACTCTTACATGGTTATTTAATCCTCCCAATAGGACTGGGTGGCAGTTGGTTACTGTCCTGTTTGAGATTTTTATGAATAAAGAAACTGAGGCTTAGAGAAGTTAATCAACTTGTTCTGAGTCACACAGCAGGAAAGTAGCAGAGCCCAAGTTCAAGTCTTCTGTTGTTGGGTCCCGCATTCTTCTCATGTACATCCCCTGTCTTTGATGTGGTATTAAAAGATAATAGAACTTCTCTATCTAAAATAAATCCCATTTCTGAGAAAACTAAATAATTGAAGTACCTGTATTTAGTTTCTAAATTATATGTTTCCAAATTTGCTTCATTCTCTACTGAAGTCAACTATTCTTTAAAGTATGGATTACCATATTGTTTCAACGTTTTTGTTTCTATCAGATGCATTTGTTAATTGTCAGCGGTTTTTACTGGTACTTTTAGCATCTATTAACAAAACTCTTCAGGGACTTATATGTACAATACTATTATTCTTTTTTAAAATGTATGACTGCCTGACTTCTTGTGAGTAATCTTAGCAGCTTCATTATGCCGATTTTAATAATTTACAACTTTTAAGTTAAGGAATTTTTCAAGCCAAATGGATAGGCTTCTAGTTGCCAAGCCCTGATTGTATATACTTATGATATATTATTTAATACTTAAAGGGGGTTCTCTTGCCATCATGCTGTCCTACAGAAGCATGTAGAAATTATCGTTTCACCAAACATGCCCTCCCTTTGCCATGAGTTAGATGTCATGTTTTTGAAATCTTGTCTGAGAGCATGAAAAGCTGAGCATATTCTTGCTTTTCCTTCCACCTTCACAAGCAGCAGTGGTGTTGCAAATGCATCTCACCCAGGCTCTCTTTGTCTATCAACAGTTCAGACTGACTGGAGCACATTTATTCAATGCCCATTACTTGGGTGCATTAGTCAAATGTAATTGATTGTTCTAATACACCACCAGCTCAGGCGAGGTAATCAGGCTCTTTAATTGAAGATGCTACTTTAGAGGACAGCATGTAAACCATTGAATACGAAGTCCAATAATTTTTCACAGTGAATACAATGTGTCTATGATTGCATCCTTAGTACAGCCAGACAAAGAGAGACATGGCTGATATTCACGAGTAGGCATCTGGAGATTCCTAAGAACCCTTTCTAAGAGTCATGCTATTTTTCATCTTGTCTTGAAATAGTCTCATGTTTTCTTACTAAAACCTCGATTCAGAGGGTTGTTGCTATGTATGTGCATACAAGTACATTTAAGATTACAAGTAAAATATAAGAGAATTTATTGGAGAATACTTTGGAAGCCAAGACATCTCAGCTGTCATCCATTTGTTACAACCTTGGCATAGTCATTAGACTGTACTTTGTAGCAACAACCAGAGCAGCTGCAAGTCTTTCCTCCTTGGCCCTTCAGCTGCTACCCTCTCTTTCCTAATCCAACAATAACATGTAATCATTTAGCACAGGCTCAACATATGTACAGATGCAATGGTTTAGATAACGATGTCCTTATTATTACCATTGAGTTTAAAGAAAAGAGTTGAAAGTTCAGCCCAAGACCCAGACTATGAACGGCTCCAGGCTACAGCCAAGCCTTCCTCTTCCAGGCTTCTTTGTTCACCTTGCTGGGCTGTGGCACCGACCAGACACAACCCCTCACCCACCTGGGCGTGACTCTCAGATAAAAGACCTCCCCTCTGCCCTTGCTGCCTGCACCCTGGGAAACACCCAGCCAAGCGCTGGTCTGAAGCCTTGTCTTCATTACTGATTGTCAGCCCTGGAGAGCATCAGTTATGAGGGACCTTCCGCCTTGGGAGAGCAGTGAAGCTTCAAACCATTGCAGAGATGGTGCTGTGTGATTCCAAAAGACCTCCTAAAAGTCTGCGATATGAATAGATCCTTGTTATGAATTGTTCTCTCGCTCTGAGATGATTCCTAAGAGTAGAGGCAAATAGTCTTGAAGAAACTGTCTGTGACCCCTCCGTGACTCAGCCAGGCATTACTAATTTGCTGTGGGAGTTAGGCTTTGAATCTGTTAGAACAAATTACTGAAGTTGGTGCTCTTTGCATTAAAATCGGCACTTCTAGTGAATTAACTATGCACCCACCTCGTGTGAAAAACAAAGCGTGAGGTTAGAGAGGTGGGACACAGCTAGAGACAGGGAAGTGACAGTGTGGCGGTTTTGCCTCCATCATTTTTGTCTGGGTCCTTTCTGCCCAACCTCTTTGGTTATTGACAAGGTTTCCTCCCCCAACCATTTTCTTTTGCCTGGTCCCACTCACTCACAAAGTGATGATAAACGGTTGCTGACAGACCCATTCACATCTTCACCTGTTCCCTGACCTCACGGCATTCTGATGTCCATGTGAGGTTGTATCCAGAAGGATTCTGTGTGTGCTGACTTGTGGGAAACCTATTTCTAGTCTGTTCATTTCTAGGAAGGACTAAAATTACAGCTGGGGCCCATGGTGACTTTACAGATTGCAGTGTGACTATTTCTGTGGTTAACATTCAAGTTTGCACACCTAGATGAGAAGGCTTTCACCTTACTTTACCTTCTAAAAAAAAAAAAAAGAGATCAAGTATCTTATCAATCAACAAGGAAAGGCACTAGCTAGAAAAATGGGCAAACAGTATGTACAGGCAATTCACAAAAGAAGAAATATAAATGGACAATAAATACGTAAATACCACTAGTAGTAAAGAAAACATAAAACAACAATTATATATGCTTTCTTTACCCATCAGATTGGCAAAAAAATGGAAATAATTGATAAATAGCCAGTGTTGAAGAGGTTGTGGAGAAACAGTTATTCTCTTACTCTGTTGGCAGGAGTGCAAATATGAATTAAAATTTGCACCCGACTTGGCAGTATCCATAAAAATTTAAAATAACACCATTTGGGACATTGTTTCTAGGTGTAGATATTTTCCCTCCAAAAATACTTGGACATGATGGATACTCAGCCATGAAAAAGAATGAAATGTTGCCATTTGCAACAACATGGATGGACTTGGAGGGCATTACGCTTAGTGAAATAAGTCAGACAGAGAAAGATATTGTATGTTTTCACATATATATGGAATCTAAAAAATAAAAGACAAATAACAAAACAGAAACAGACCCACAGATACAGAGAACAAACCAGTGGTTACCAGTGAGGCGAGGGGTTGGGGGCAGGGGTGAGATGGGGTAGGGGATTGAGAGGTACAAGCTACCAGGTATAACAAGATACAAGGATATAATGTACAGCACAGGGAACATAGCCAATATTTTACAGTAACTTTATATAGAGTATAATCTATAAAAATATTGAATCACAGGCTTCCCTGGTGGTGCAGTGGTTGAGAGTCTGCCTGCCGATGCAGGGGACACGGTTTCGTGCCCCGGTCCGGGAGGATCCCACGTGCCACAGAGCAGCTGGACCTGTGAACCATGGCCGCTGAGCCTGCGCGTCCGGAGCCTGTGCTCCGTAACGGGAGAGGCCACAGCAGTGAGAGGCCCAAGTACCGCAAGAAAAAAAAAAAAAAATTGAATCACTATGTTGTAAACATGAAACTAAATTGATATTGTAGGTCAACTATACTTCAGTAAAAGAAGAAAAAGAAAACTTAAAAAAAACTTTAAATACTTGCACATGTTCACAAAGATATTTGTTTGAGTCTTCTTTTCAGTATTGTCATAGCACATCATTGGGAAAGCCCTAAATGTCCATCAGTAAAGGACTGGTTAAATCAATTAAAATTCATCCATAACTTGAAATACTGCGGTGCTGTTTCAAAAGCTAAAGGAGATCTGTGTGTAATGATATGGAAGGATCTCCAGGCCATATTGTTAATTCAAAAACAGGGAGCTACAGGATATTACATATTGATGTGATTCCATTTACTTTAAAAATGAACCTAAAGCCATAGATCTGTCTAGATACTTAGATATGTCAGTAAATGCACAAAGTTCTGGAATAACGTATACTAAGCTATTAACAGTAGAGCTGGCAGACGGGTTGGGGTGCGGAGGTAAAATGGGACTGTTACTTTTTACTCTGCATACTTCTGATCATTTGACTTTTTTTTACAATGAGAATGTATTATTTGTATAATTTATCAAACAAATATAAAAATAAGAAGGTCACAACTAAGTTTTCTGGGAAAAGCACACTGAAGTGCTTCCCAAAGAGACGGTTCAGGAAACCAAAGGTGGGTGTAATGGAAGTTTTTCCTTTTTTATTTTGGTAGTTGCTGGTCTATTTATATAATGAAGCAGGAGAGAGTTTTTTTCCATGTACTTTTTGGGAAACATACCTGCATAGCTTGCAGATGAGGCAGGCATTATACACAGCTGGTCAAGGTAGCTACTTACCGGCAGATTAAAGAGAGCGGACGAATCTCATACCCCCTTGCTGACTGGAACCAGAGGCTCCATCATTAAAGATGGGTAACATAAGGGTTACTGATGTTGTACTGTCCACCTCCCTCCCTGTTGCCCCCTGAGCTTTGGTGGACTTAGGGCTCAGGGAAGCTTAGGGAGGCTCAGGGGTCAGGGCTATTATTTGTTTCCTTAGAGCTCACACTCTATAAAAAGCGCTGCCCTAGGCTGCTAACCACGAGGCATAACACTGCATCTTCCTTGAAACCAGAGTTTCCTTCCGTAAGTGCACATTGTGCGGTAATTCACTGTTTATATGTCTATCTCCCTCCTCCCCCGTTAGCTTCTTCAGTGCAGGAGTTGTATTTTGTTCATCTCTGTGTCTCCAGCACCCTGTACAGTGTCTGACACACACAGCTGGTGCTCAGGAAATGATTGTGGAATGAATGATGGGAAGTCTGAATTCCAAATGACTGATTTATAAATGAACTTTGGAAAAATGAGGTTTGCCTGTGGTTGGATATACCAGGACCAGAAGCACAAGAGTGAAAAACTGGTACAGTGGAATCTTAGCCAAATGGCCCACTGGCTCCATGTTTTGGCTTTGGAGCGAACAGCCTATGTTCAAATCCTGGCACCTCCACTAACTAGCTGGTGACTCGGGCAATTTCCTTAACCTCCCTGTGCCTCAATTTTCTCGTCTGTAAAATCCAGATACCAAAATTATCTACCTAAGGCTTCCCTGGTGGCGCAGTGGTTAAGAGTCCGCCTGCCGATGCAGGGGACGCGCGTACGTGCCGCGGAGCGGCTGGGCCCGTGAGCCATGGCCACTGAGCCTGCGCGTCTGGAGCCTGTGCTCTGCAACGGGAGAGGCCACAACAGTGAGAGGCCCACGTACTGAAAAAAAAAAAAATCAAAAATCAGGATTATCTACCTTGTGCTCTGGTTGTTAGGATTCAGTGACATAATTAATGCAGAACTTTAACAGCAGGGTCTGGCACACAGACAAATTCATTCATTGTTCATTCATAGCAATTGTTATTGTCCAGAACCTTTAAGACCTGAGTCATTCTAGTTGGTCAAGTTTTCTGAATACCCCCTCTAAACACCCAAGTGTTTCTTATTTAACTAATTTTGAAATATATCTTTTAAAAATGGATCCTATTTCCTGAAACAATGTGATGAGCACCTTGATGTTTAACTCGGGAACATTATCCTCAGCAGGCATTATTCTCCTGTGTGTAACACAGAAGTACTGGCCGAGCTTGTAGAGGTGTACGTGGTTGTCATGCCTCCCAGCTGCTCTGCTTTTTGAGTTCTTCTGTCTGACCTTCCTAAATGGTCAGCTGTCAGTTCTTACTAATCTCAATGGCCTGTTTTTAGTTCCTTCTCTCACCTTTATCATTTTCTTTTCTAATATGGTGTGCTCTTGGGAATCAGACAACCAAGCATGTTTCAATTGTGTGTGAATGAGAGTGACTTGATGAGGCTTCTTGAGCTCTTTAATGACTAAATTGAGTGATGTTTGCAACTTCCACATTGGTTATCTTCTATTTGGCATCAATAGTCAGTAGGTTTAAGACAGATGAAGTCCTTACCATCCATGAAAAAGTTTTATTCTATATTCTATTCTACAGTTTTAGCTGAAATTTAACATAATGCCCTTGAACTGGGCTGGAGCTTTTAGCACTTCCTCCAAACAGAAGGAAGCAGCCTGTGCTCCTGGGTTCAAGTCCTGGATCAGCTACTCAATTTCGTCTTTTCTAACAAGGAGCTCTCAATTGTCAGTAGGGTTTAAATGAGATAATATATGTTAATGTAAGTGAAAGGACTTTGTTATTATAAAGTGCTGACATTTTATTATTAGCATTACTATTACTCCAACACATTTGCAGGTGTTTTTTTAAACTGTACTTCCGTGGATCTGGATTGAGAGAGAATACTATGCATGGCTTATGAGAGAAATTCATCAGTGGCTTTTAAATGAAGTACCTTCATTTAAAATATTTTATAAAACCTTGTGAAGCTGCTGTCTAATGGATGATGGAGAAAGGTGGAGGAATGGGTAATGAAAAATGCCACCCTGTGGTGTTCAGTGAGCTGAGAATAGGGAGAGAAATCCTTTTTCTTAGTAGATTTTGTTGATCAGCTCTTTGGTACCTACAGATGGGAAAGCGTTAAAAATACATATGTGGTGTGTTCATGGGTTTTAACAAGGGGCTATTGATAATTAAGTAGATCTAGTATTTTTCTTCTAAATGTATATTAAATTTCTCATATTAAATTTATTAAATTGATTTCTGCTCTGGTGTGTACAGTGTGAAATGCTTAGAGAATATTTAGCTAATGTTCTTTTTCCTTGATTTCAAATTTGTTTTAGCTGACACTTTTTTCCTTCTCTCTCTCTCTCTCTTTCTCTCTCTCTTTACTTCTTAACCTCTTTAAACCTCTATGGTATCCACCTGAAATGAATTCCTCTTTGCAGTCCAGTGTCCTCTGGGGCTTGCTAAACCCATGGATGCCTTGAGTTTGGACCCAGTTTTGCCTTCTTTATATAGTTAATGGGCCTCTCTCAGGGCCTCTTTAACTCTACTGTTTAATGGAGTGCAGGAACTTTGGAGAGATGTCTAAGGCTAAAAATTCATGTATCTGAAAGACAAGGAGGTTTAATTTCATCCACAAGGAAATTCAAAAATGCACTATGAGAAGTTGCCAGAGGAGGAGAAAGTAAAAGGCCACATGATATGAGGGAAGAGTCTAGAATCTCAAGGTCTGTGCTTATATCTTGGTCCTGTGATTTATAATTGTATGAGTCACTTAGCAATGTGCAGGTCCCTTCCTCTCTGAGACGCATTTCTTCATGGGCAAAACTAAGGCTATCTGTTCTAGCTGTATTGTAAGGTTGAGTAAAGTTTAAATGCGATGACACGTGAAGGTGCTTCACAGATTGTCAGGTGCTAGCAAACGTTAACATCATCATCACCACCACCTTCACCATCTCCAGCACCATCATCGTCATGGTAACTTGACAAGAAGGAGTAATGCTGGATCCAAGAATTCTGAAGCGCTGCCTCCTTGGAGCATCAGGCTGTTTTCCTGTGTTTAGCTGCCCTGTGTCAAATTGTTGTACTTACTCATGTTATATCATTAGATCTTGAATTGGTTAACTTCTGATTATCCGCTGATGTGGAAGGATGGAGTCGGGGCAGGGTAGCAGATGACCAAGCACATGGTGAGCCTAGGACAAGGCCAGTTTTAAAGCAGGGTGTTTAATATGTGTAAATAGCATGTTTTGTAAAAAAGAATGTATAAAAAAGAAGCTAGGGCTTCCCTGGTGGTGCAGTAGTTGAGAGTCCGCCTGTCAGTGCAGGGGACACGGGTTCGTGCCCTGGTCCGGGAAGATCCCACATGCCGCGGAGCAGCTGGGCCCATGAGCCATGGCCGCTGAGCCTGCGCGTCTGGAGCCTGTGCTCTGCAACGGGAGAGGCCACAACAGTGAGAGGCCTGCATACCACAAAAAAAAAAAAAAACCAAAACTAACCCAACCCTGAAGATATACCTCCTCTCCCAAAAGGCCCAAAACATTCATATCAGAGATGGATGGAGACCCTTAAAGGAAAGCTGAACTCATTGGTCAAACATATAATAGATGGAAGATAGGGCCAGACATTAAGAAAAAGTCTGCTAGGTCAATACCTGGTGAAACCCAGATGTCTGAACTCTCCTTCAGAAAAGGTGGGGTTGATGGGAAGCCTGCTTCCATTAGCAATGTCTGAATCAATTTGAGCTTGGTTCTCAGGACCGCGGAAAACCCAACCTAGATCTAACTTCACGTAGTGTGAAATGAGATGCAAAATATGATGTGGAAGAAGGCAAGAGTATCGAGCCCTTCCTTAACTTGTATTTAGGTTAGTGAAAAAGAACAAACCGTGTATGAGTCATTTTTGAGTAGAGAAGGGGAATGATATGTATAGTCCATGAAATAATTGGACTCCTGGAGTCGGGACAACAGCTGTGGTACCAGACCAATTTGTCCTCATCGATTAGGCTTCTTCCAGTAACTAAACTGTCGCCACAGCAATTTTGCTACAACAGTGGCCTGTGATCACAGTGTTTAAATTCTACTATACCCGTGTAACTCCACCCCAGGACCAGGGAGCCAGCAGTGAGCTGTTAAAATGTATGAGGCCGTTCCTTGCTGGGATGACACCCCACCAGCAGTGTCTTCAAGTTGGAAGCCAATGAAAACGTTCTCAAATATTTTACCTTCAGATACAAGACCTTAATCTCAGGTTGACCTTGGACTGTAATTTGGATAACCAGTACTTTTATTCCCCATTTACAGCAGGGGGGTAGATTGGTTAGAAAACCTATGTTTGCAGTCCGTAGGTCATGTTCAGATGTTGGAACCCACGTACCTGTCTTGGGTTCACATTTGCAATGTCAGTGCTCAGTTTGCCCATAAGATACGCTTTTTCTTGAACGAATTTACTTGAGATCGCCTCTGGCTTTCTCACGCCATCCTTTTGGGCGGTACTTTCTTATTCATGATTTATCTAGCTGGAGATCCAGAAACTTTCCCCCTTATGTGGAAATTCTGTGCTTGTCTTTGAGCCGTGCCCCTTCTGTTCGTACGATACAACAGAAGCATCTTTATTTATTTATTTATTTTTGGCCGCACCGTGCGGAATATGCGATCTTAGTTCCCCGACCAGGGAGCAAACCCGTGCCCCCTGCAGTGGAATCGTGGATTCTTAAGCACTGGACCACCAGGGAAGTCCCTGGAAGCATCTTTAGAAAGTGCAGCGGGGCTGGTGTTCAGCTGGCCCATGCCTGTATGCCTTGAAAGAGCTTCTAAAAAAAAAAAAAGTAGAAGAAAGAGCTTCTAAGGTCAAGGTGCATTCTGCCTTTGCTCTTTAGTCATTAAATATTTTGAACATGGCCCCTGTGATGATAGGGCGTTCATTTTGTCTGGTAAAATACATATGAAACACACTTCAGTTTAGCATCCTTCAATCTTTGATAAAAAGGGAGGGATTTATTTAAGAAATGTTGACAGAATTCGAAAATCATTTGTATTTTTCTTGACTTATCTACTCTCTGCTGATATGGAGAAGTTACTTGTAGCAAAGGTAATTGATACCCACTCCATATACCCTTGGCCCGTTTCTGAATTCATCTGCAGCTGCAGTGGCCTGTCCCCCTGTGCCCAGACTTCTTCCCACCTCCAGTACCCGTGTCTCTCTGTCTGAGGATTTTCCCCTGTACTGAGGGATCTTCACAGCCAATGAGCCAGCTCAAAAGTGTCAGGGATTTGATGCTCCCAGGGGCAGCATTCAACAGGTGAGGGGCAAGGGTTGGTGAGAAATACCCCAGCTTCCACATCCCTTCACGGGACTATGTTGAGGTGTGTTCGACTCACTTCCTCAGTGCGTCCTCAACAGGACAGAGCCCCAGTTGCCCATAGCAGTAATTCACTCATCAGTATACCCACTATTGGCTTTTCTCTTTTCTCTGCCTCCCTTTTCCCACTCTCTGACATGTGCTTCCTGAGATCACCTTGCAGATGCATTCCTGGAAGCCAAGACCTTTCTCAGGGTCTGTTTTTGGTGGAAACCAAACTGAGATTGAATTTGCCCCTGGTTTGGGCTCCCAGCTGGTCTCCCTACATGGCCTCTTGCCGCTGACACCTCTAAATCTGTTAGAAATGCAAATTGATCAAGTTCTGCCTGAGCTCCAAACCTTTAGTGGTTTCCTCTTGCCTTAGAATAGAATCCAAGATCCCTGACAGCCTGGCTGCTTCTGCACTTCAGCTGCATCTGAGATGTACTGTGTAAGGTGTTTTCCAGATGCTTCCACCTGGGGCTTCTCTCCAGTCCCCATTCCCCCTTCATCCATGCCTCCCTGCACTGCTGTTGCTCTGTCTGGGTTGTTCTTCCCCACTCTCTTGTTTACCCACGTCTCCCCTGCAGCTTCCAGGAGGCTTCTTGGACCTTTCCATCTAACATATGTTTCTAGAGAACCCTGTGCTTTTCTTTGTAGTGCTTTGCATATTTGCAACAATGTAACCTATTTTCAAAGATGCCTCTCGGGCTTCCCTGGTGGCGCAGTGGTTGAGAGTCCGCCTGCCGATGCAGGGGACACGGGTTCGTGCCCCGGTCCGGGAAGATCCCACATGCCGTGGAGCGGCTAGGCCAGGCCCGTGAGCCATGGCCACTGAGCCTGCGCGTCTGGAGCCTGTGCTCCGCAATGGGAGAGGCCACAACAGTGAGAGACCCGCAAAAAAAAAAAAAAAAAAAAAGATGCCTCTCTTTCTCTAAGCTAGGGATCTGTAAACAATCACAGTTTTATTAGAACGCAGCCATACCCATTTGTTTACATATTACCTACGGCTCCTTTTGTGCTACAACCGTGAAGTTAAGTGCCAAAGAGACCACAAGGCTCATGAAGTCTAAAGTATTTACTATCTAGACCTTTACAAAAAGTTTGCTAACCCCTACTCTAGATTATGAACTCTTCGACAGCAAAGTCTCTTGCTCACTTCTGTGACCTGGCACCCAGCACAGTCTCTGGCCAGAAAAAAGCCATAATATAGATTTTTTGTTTTTTTACTGGTTGACTTCAAACAAAGTTTCTGCAAATGTTACCATTCTTCTTTCCTAATTATTTGCCCTTGTCTTGTGAATTGTGTGCCTGTGCATGTGTGGGGGGGAGGGCAGTACTATGCATACCAAGTAAAACATTTCCTCTGTGAGTATGCAGTACCACTTTCTTAAAGCTCTTTATCAGATAGAAGTCAGATTCCTACTTCCACTGTAAGGTTTATTAGTTTTATAGACAATGCTTTTACTAAAGAGGTAAAGCTGTTATTGTTTTGTTGGCCAGGTGTTTCAGACCAAGTGGGACATGATGTACTATGTAAAGTGTTTTGGTTGAAAAGAATCCCATTTCTATATTTTCTTGGGAAAGTATGCCCTAGCTAGATATAATTTGAGGATATCAGAGTACAGTGAAGTAAAGAAAGTTAATAGGTTTTCTTTTAATGATACAGGATGTGAAAATGTCCATATGCCATGCTGCTATTTTCATTTTTAGCATACAAATGTTGTCATCTTACTCTTTTACTAAAAAAGAAAAATAAATTAATATTTCTCAAGCATCTCTGTAGTGCCCATTGGAACTTCTCCAATCTGGTTTCCAACTTTGCATTCGTATCTCCTGTCATGCCCTAGGATAGGGGTTGTAAAACTATGTACGGCCTGTAGGCCAAAGCCGTACTGCTGCCTGTTTTTTGTAAATAAAGTTTTATTGGAACACAGCCATACTCATTGATTCACATATTGTTTATGTCCACTTTTGTGTTACAGTGGTAGAGGGGTAATTGCAAAGGACACTGTATGGCCTGCAGAGCCTAAGATATTTACTCTCTGTCCCGTTACAGGAAAATACATTTGCTGGTCTCTGTTCTTGGAAACTCTTATATTAACCATGACCGTCTGCTCTCACCATTTCTTCTGCTAACCAGATTTTTTCATGCCTCTGAGCCTTTGCACATACCATTCCTTCTGCCTAGAAGACCACTCTCCTCTTTCCTGCTTAGAAAACTCACACAAGCTATCAAGGCCCTGCCTGGTTTTTGTCTCCTTTGTAAAGCTTCTGAATTTTCCCAATTTTTTTTTCCTTTTCTGAGCTCCCACAGCACTTTGTAGAGATGTGTATTAAAGCATTTATCATTGCTAGTCGTATCATAATTCCTAGTTTTATGTTTACCTCCTACTAGAATATGAGCTGTAGAGGATGGGCTTCTATATCTTTATTCAGTGCTCCTACTAGAATATGAGCTGTAGAGGATGGGCTTCTATATCTTTATTCAGTGCCTCATCCAGGTGCCTGGCACTAAGTAGATGCTCAGGAAGTGACTGATTAATATTGGAGTGTTGCATGTTATAACCTTTGCACAGGAAAGGTGTGGAGTTAATCAGAGACATTCAGCAGTTGGAGGAATTATAGAATTTTTATATGTAAAGTACTTAGGAATTATTTTTGTCCCACTTTTCCCCAGTCATGCCCTTACAAATGGAAAAAAAAAAAAAAAAGCTGAGGCTCAGAGAGGGGACTTGCCCAAGTTGACTGAACTCTCTCACATCTCAATCCATTGCTTTTTCAACTGTGCAGCACCACCTTACAGAAACCCTCCAGTGGAGGCAGACTAGACACCATGTGTTAACTGGAGAGTTAAATGCTTAGTAAAAGTCATTAATACTTATTACCATGGTGAAGGAAGTGGGGTGTTTGTTGGTGGACTGGCATCCAGCAGCAGGGAGCAGATTAGAGAATTTTATTATTACCTCCGTCTTTCATTTGCAGACGAATAAGTTGATTCTCTCTCTCAATTTTTCCTTTTGGAAAACAAGGATAATTCTTAGTCCCTGATATTGCCTCTACCTTATCTGTAAAATGTGAATGTTGTTAAAGCTGTTCTGATTCCATAATGGCCTTTGCAATGGCAATTTAGTGATCTGGCTTGTTATGATCAACTTAATATTTTTCCCCTTTTCTATGAAAGATCAAATTAAAAATGGAAAACAGCATTTTTCAAGAGTTTCACATATTTATCTGAGTGATGGTGATTTCATGTTACTAGAGCCAGCTAACTGCTGGATGCTTCACTGTCTCCAGCTGCCCGATAGGGAAAATTTGATCTGGCAAAGAGCCCAGTTGTCCATCTTCCTGGGGCTGGTAACCACTTATGGTGTGATAAGGATGAGTGTTCATAGACTTCCTAGATGCCTCCTCACTGAGGGGAAGGAGAGAAGAGGAAAGGAAAGAGTGAGTGCTGATGAGCAGTTTCTGAGATTCATAGGCAATTTGGACCTAGTTTTAAATACCAGGAAAATCATATGTATCACGTCAAAGGTCTATTTGAATGAGAACTCACAAACTAGAACTTCTCCTTTAATATTTATAAAGTTATGTTTTAAGGGTTGTGGCACTTTTTTTTTTCCCTTACCACTTAGCCGGAAGAGATCCTCTGACACTGTCCACTTTCATGTTAATGGGCTTTTAACGTCTTTGGGGCATGTTTTATAATGAAAGAAGTCCATTTGTACTGGACTTCCACTGTTCGAGCTTTGGCAATAATACTTATGCATAGTAAAAATGTCACTAAAGAGGTCTTGTTTTGCTTACAAACAGATCTCAATTGTTGAGAGACCAAATTATGGCCTGTTGCTAGAAACATGGGCAGTATTTGGTCTCTGTTCATCCAGCTACTTTGTAATTAGGATCGCGTCCAAGTAACAAGTGCCTCTTCTCCCATAGAGGTCATTTCAACTTACAATTTCCACTGACAGAACAAGGTTTCACAAGAGGACACGTCTATACACAAGGATGAGCTTTAATCAAATGTATGTATGCATATATTCAGGCTAACCAGTGCATCTCTGATTGTGTCTGCCTTACTTTTTAATGTCAGTCAGCAAGGAATAATTTTAAAATATGGATAGACATTTTGTAAGATTCAGATCCAAGCCAGTATTTAAACTCCTAGATAATAAGTGTCTTCTTTTAGCAGATTTTGAGAAGGACAGCTTCCTACAGCATGCAAAGCCATTTCAGTTGGACTGTACATCTGGGATTATATCCACCAGTTTGGGGGAATGCCCCATGGTGCACTGGGTATTTTTCTGTAGCCCTAGGAGAAAAAAAGGGATTATGTCTCAGTATTTTACAGCTGTCAAGCTAAAAAGCCACTAGGGTGAACTCCTGAGGACTGAAAGCAAGACTTGAACAAGCTTCCTAGTGGTAAACAGTAGATGGAGAACATGTGAGGAAGGAAGGTCCAACGTGAACTGACAGTCATTTAGAGAGTTTTTATTTTGGCAGCTGGAGTTCTGACGCCAGACTCCTGAATTTATCCGAGGAAGGCTGGTGGTGACATTTGTAGTGGCTCTATTTAAGGAGAGGAAGTTTGATGGCTGATAAGAGTCAAGGCTCAGAGTCAGGAATTGGAAGACTGGCGACAGCCATTTCCACACTTGTCCCTGGGGACTAGTGGGAGACCTTTCGTTGCCTCTTCCGCTCTTTTTTAGGAAAGTAGATTTCTAATCCGGCAGTACTACAGATGACGTTTTTAAGGCATTTTCCTCACAATGAAGTTAGGCTCTATACGAGTGAATGTCGTTTTGAAGAGTGATCGTCGGTTATTTTTTGAGGTATTATTTTCCCACCTCTGCAAATAAGGAAGCCAGGGAAGGGGGTTTAGGATCTCATCCATTTAGAACTTCGTCCATTAAGACCCCTTGCTTTCAGCACTAATCAACCAGGGTACTGATTCACTCCCCCCATCTCCCCACCTGTCCACTGAATGCATGTGACAAAGGCACAAGGAGGTCTAAAATTCCTCATTTAAACCAAGAGAAACAGTTTAATGTGGATCAGTAAGAAGGGAGGGAGTGCTTTGAGAATGGTCCTGCAAATACATCCGTGCTATGCTTTAGCCTGCAAAGGATTGTCTCACAATTTCTATTATTTTACTCAGGACTAGATACATAATTTGTGGGCATCCCGTGCAAAATGAGAACATGGGGCCCTTTGTTTAAAAATTATTAAGTATTTCGGGATGGCGGCAGCGGAACGTTAAACCGAGGGCAGAGCCTTTCCTAACACGGGGCCCCATGTGACCACGTGGGTAGCACATCCAAGAAACCAGCCCTGATTTTATGTCTTTCCTTCCCTTCTTTACTTGAGATCTTACCTGACCTTAACAAATACTGCCCTGTGACATCTGACAGATATTACATTTCAGGCATGTGTCCCTGGTCTTTTCTGATTTCTCTCTGTCTCGATATATGTCTCCTTTTTTTCCTTATTCCTTCTCTTCCTCTTTTTTTCTATTTATTCATTTTCGTAAAATAGACTATTTTTTAGAACAGTTTTAGTAGCTTTACAGCAAAATTGAGCAGAAGGTACAGAGATCTTCTGTATATCCACCCCGCCCCTGGCCTCCCCATCATCAGCATCCCGCACCAGAGTGGTACATTTGTTTCAACTGATGAACCTTCACTGACACATCATAATCACTCAAAGTCCATGGCTTACACTGTGGTTTACTCTTGGTGTTGTCCATTCCACGAACTTGGACAAATGTATCAATGTGTATCCACCATTATGATACATACAGTGTATTTTCACTGCCCTGAGCGTTCTCCGTCCTGCTGCTTATTAAAAGACATTTTCTTTAGAAGCCAGCTCTGATTTCTGCTTTTATGTCCCTTTTCCTCATCTCACTGCCATGGCATCTGTTTATCTCAAAATTCTGGGCCAGTATTAAGCTAAGAGGCTCATGTTGGAAAAGTGAGACTGATTGCAAGGAACAAAGGGCCAAATTCATTGACAGTTGTTCCGCGTGGTGGGAGCAAAAGCAGATGGGCTGCATCAATGGAGGGTGCACGTGCACTTGGGAGGGATGGGCGGGTGCCTGACGTCATCCTTACCAAATAAAGAAACAGTGTGTTCAGAGATTCAGGTAAAAAATAACAAAGGCACTGCAGTTGGTCTGTCCTTTTTCCAGTTGGCTTCGAAAATTATGGTGACGGTGAGTACAAAGAGCTTTATCAGATACACTTGCAGAAAGCTAAGTAGTATAGGTTTACTCACATTTGTAGCAGATTCTCCCAGCATGTAAGGTAGATGGGAATTCTTTCTAATCAATTATCAGAGCCCAAGAGAGGGGAGGGGAAGCTATCTTTAAATGATTGAACTTAGATCAGCAAGTCCCTCCTCCTTTCTTCTTTGCCTCTCCCTTCACTCATTTTTGTAAAATGGTCATCGAGACCAGTTTGTATGGTGAAAAGAAGTCACAGTGAGTGAGAAAGTTGTAGGGCAATTCTCAGCCCTTTGTTTGCCCTGTGAACGGGATAGAAGGCAAAGCAGAGGGTTAGAGTCAGGCCTGGTTGGGGGTGGGGGAAGATTATAAATCTTGGATATTACTGAGCATCAGCTGGCAGAGTCACCTGGTTTCCTGGGAACTCGATCCCCAAGGCCCAGCTAGGACATCTTCATAGCCCCATTAAGCATTTTCTTTTCATCGATTAATGGACTGTGTCTTGGAATCAGGTTTTTAATTTAGCTGCATAATCCAGGAATACATGATATAAGACTTATCAATATTTACTTACGCTGCCCTTTTCTTAGCTGTAGTTAACTGTATGCTGTGGCCTACCTGCCATGTCAGCTGCAGCTGTGATGGACAGTTCCTGTGCACATCAGTGCCCCACCTCAGCTACTCCCAGCCTCTCTGCTTCTTCCTAAACCACAAGAGCTTGCACAACCTAAACTCTGGATAGTTAGGAAGTATGGGGGGAGTTAATGCCTCTGGGGACACTCCTCAATTAATGCGGATGGGAGTCTGCAAATAAATTCCCCAGACTCCTGTGCTTTGGAGGCAGAATTCTGCGATGCATTCTACCTGGGTCCCCGGTGGGATAACCAGCTCACACAGGCTTTACTGTCTTTTCCTCCTTCCTTGTCTGTTTTCCTGTCCTTCCCTCTTGCTTCCTGGGATCACCTCCCCAATGAGCTGCATCCAAGTCCTAGTTTCAGGCTCTTCTTTCAGAGGAATGCAAATTAAGAGATGCATAGAATGAATGGCTAGGATGCAGTGTTGGCCAGGCTAGCATGCATATATGGCAGCCTTCCATGTGGCTCGGTTCAGCTGTGGCATTCTTTGGAGTACAGTTCTTCAAACTTTGAACTGATGACTAAAGGAGAAAATTGGAAATTTAAAAATATTCTCATGCTGCACATTTTCCCATATATTGATGGCATCTTATTTTATACTCATCTATGCAATCAACTTTACTGAGGTCTCAGCTTTTGTCTGGCACCATGCTACAGGGTGGTGTCAGAAAGAGAAATAAGGCATGGTCCCTGCCTAATGGGAATGTACGGTCTATCAGAGAGAGATGATGCTAGAAATCTGCCCAGAGTATAGTAGGACTCAATGGCAACGGTCAGTTGTATGTCTGTGATTAGAAGCTGTGAAGAATGAATGAGTAAGACCCAGTGACGCAGACCAAGCAAGGGCGTGGCCAGGCAGGAGAGCCTGAGCAAAGGCACCGGCAGCTCAGTCCTGGGGGAGAACCACACACAGTTGGGGCACAGTATCAGAAGATGAAAGCACCTGCCTGATGTCCCCTCTTAAAAACAGTGGAAGCTGGTGGGGGACTAAGAAAGCGTTCCTGGGGCTTCCCTGGTGGTGCAGTGGTTGAGAGTCCGCCTGCCAATGCAGGGGACATGGGTTCATGCCCCGGTCCGGGAAGATCCCACATGCCGCGAAGCGGCTGGGCCCGTGAGCCATGGCCGCTGAGCCTGCGCATCTGGAGCCTGTGCTCTGCAACGGGAGAGGCCACAACAGTGAGAGACAGCAAAAAAAAAAAAAGAAACAAAAGAAAGTGTTCCTGAAACCTTGTAACAATAGCACCTGCATTCCTGCAGCCCTCTGCACCATACAAAGCAGATCCACAGATTGCTGCCCCAAGCCATGGGGAGGTCAGCACAACACTTTTGACTCAAGATTCTAGGATCTTTTTTTTCTTTTTAATGTTATAACAACTTCATTTCTATTTTTAAAAAATGAGTTTCTTGATTTAGTTAGGGTCTCAGGGACCTATTAGCCACTGTCCTATTCAGTATGATGCATTTGTTCAGGCAAATCTTAACGTTCTTGTCTTCTTCAGAAGAAAGGGTTCCCGGAGTGCCTCAAAAACTTGAAGAAACGTGACTCTAAAATACGTTTACTGAATCTTGGTCCCTTTCATCATGTCCAGGTTCCCAGCCACTACCAGTATGCTTTTCACTTCCAAATGCACCTCCAGTCGTTGCAATATTGCTGTTCGCAATGTTACAGTCTGATCCTTGAGGTACAAGGCAACAGAGAATTCTGCTCAAACGCTTGGTAAGGATGCTACTTATCTGTGCATCCAAAGGACACATCGTGGGCAAGACTTGTCACAATTGTCAGTTGCACATAACTTCTAGGGGGATCCATAGCCTTGTCCCCATAAACCACTGTGCTCCCTTTCTTCTTCCACTGTTCCAAGGAACATGCTTACTGCCCATTTGGTGTGGAATGGTCTATGGAGAACATTAGAGTCTGATGAATTGCATATACAGACCTGTGCATAGGCCTTTTCAAGTTCACTCACAACTTCATCATGGATGCTTTCATGTAAAAACAGGCACTTCACAGTAGTAGACCTCTGACCAGAGGTTTTAGGCTCTTTGCACTACACAGGATTGCTTTCCTGTAATGACTTCAAGAGTCTTTATTTAATTGAGATATAATTGACATATAACAATATATTGGTTTCAGGATTACAGCAGAATGACTCAATACAGTGTATGTATATATTGCGAAATGATCACCACAGTAAGTCTAGTTAATATCCATCACCATACACAGTTACAAAAATTTTTTTCTTGTGATGAGAACTTTTTTTTTTTTTGCGGTACGCGGGCCTCTCACTGTTGTGGCCTCTCCCGTTGCGGAGCACAGGCTCTGGACGCGCAGGCTCAGCGGCCATGGCTCACAGGCCCAGCCGCTCCGCCGCATGTGGGATCCTCCCGGACCGGGGCACGAACCCGTGTCCCCTGAATTGGCAGGCGGACTCTCAACCACTGCGCCACCAGGGAAGCCCCATGATGAGAACTTTTAAGATCCACTTACTCTCTCAGCACCTTTCAGATACACAACACAGTATTATTAACTCTAGTCACCACACTGCTCATTACATCCCTATATGTACATTATATAACTGGAAGTTTGTACCTTTTGACCACCTTTACCCATTTTGTCCCCCCTTTCCCCACCCCTCCCCCACAGCAACCATCAATCTGTTCTCTGTATCTATCAGTTTGGTTTTTTTTTAAGATTCCACATATAAGTGAGGTCATACAGTATTTGTCTTTCTCTGTTTGATTTATCTCACTTAGCAGAATGCACTCAAGGTCCATTCATGTTGTCACAAATGGCAGGATTTCCTTCATTTTATGGCTGAATAATATTCCAGTGTGTGCACACGCACACACACGCACACGCACACACACACACACACACCCCCCACATTTTCTTTATCCATTCATCCTTTGATGGGCATTTATTGTTTCCATGTCTTGGCTATTGTAAATAATGCTGCAATGAACATCAGGGGTGCAGATATCTTTTTGAGTTAGTGTTTTCATCTCTTTTGGATAAATACAAAGAAGTGGAATTGCTGGATCATACCATAAATCTACTTTTAATTTTTTTGAGGAACCTCTATGCTGTTTTCCATAGTGACTGCACCAATTTACATTCCCACCAAGAGTGCACAGGGGTTCCCATTTTTTCCACATCCTCGGTGATGTTGAGCACCTTTTCATGTATCTGTTGGCACCTAGATGTCTTCTTTGGGAAAACGTCCAAATCCTCTGCCCATGTTTTATTGGGTTGTTTGGTTTCTTGCTATTGAGTTGTACGAGTTCTTTATATATTTTGGATATTAACCCCCTATCAGATACAGGATTTGTGAATATTTTCTCCCAGTCGGTAGGTTGCCTTTTCATTTTGTTGATGGTTTCCTTTCCTGTGCAGGAGCTTTTTAGTTTGATGTAGTCCCACTTGTTGAGTTTTGCTTTGGGTATTAAATCCAAAAATTATCACCATGACTGATGTCAAGGAGCTAACTGCCTATATTTTCTTCTAGGAGTTTTACGGTTTCAGGTCTTACATTCAAGTCTTTAATCCATTTTGAGTTAATTTTTGTGTATGGTATAAGATAGTGATACAGTTACATTCTTTTGCATGAGGCTGTCCAATTTCCCCAACACCATTTTTCTGAAAAGACTGTCCTTTCTCCATTGTATGTTCTTGGCTCCTGTGTCGTCAATTAATTGACCATATATGTGTGTGTTTATTTCTGGGTTCTCTATTTTGTTCCATTGATCTTTGTATCTGTTTTTATGCCAACACCATACTGTTTCAATTACCATAGGTTTGTAATATGGTTTGAAATCAGGAAGCATGATACCTCCAGCTGTTTTTTTTTTTTTTTAGGAGAACAACAAATATTTTATTATTTTATATATGATATATGAATCAACATAATTTCACAGTTGTCTAATCTTATTTATCATGCTATGTTTATTTTTAAGTGGTTTAAAATAATGTTCATATTTCTTTGGGGTAAGAAATGTATCTCTCCTTTCTTTGGGCCCCCATTAGATTCCCTCCTAGCAATGGCTTCTTTTTTTTTTTTTTTTAACATCTTTATTGGAGTATAATTGCTTACATTATTGTGTTAGTTTCTGCTGTATAACAAAGTGAATCAGCTATACATATACATATATCCCCATATACCCTCCCTCCTGCGTCTCCCTCCCACCCTCCCATACCTCCAGCTTTGTTCTTTCTCAAGATTGCTTTGGCTATTTGGGGTCTTTTGTGGTTTCAGACACATTTTAGGTTGTTTGTTCTATTTCTGTGAAAAATGCCATTGGAATTTTGTTAGGGATTGCATTGAATCTGTATATTGTTTAGGGTAGTATGGACATTTTAACAATATCGATTCTCCAATCCATGAGCATGGAATATCTTTTCATTTATTTGTGTCTTCTTCAATTTCTTTCATTAACATCTAGTAGTTTTCAATATACAGATCTTTCACCTCTTTGGTTAAATTTATTCCTAAGTATTTTCATTGCAACTGTAAATGCAGTTGCTTTCTTAATTTCTCTTTCCAATAGTTCATTGTTAGTGTATAGAAATGCCACACATTTCTGTATCTTGATTTTGTATCCTGCAACTTTACTCAATTTGTTTATTCTAACAGTTTTTTGATGCAGTCTTTAGGGTTTTATATATATAATATGTCATGCAAATAGTGACAGTTTTACTTCTTTTATGGTATAAATGCTTTTTATTTCTTTTTCTTGCATAATTGCTCTGGCTAGGACTTCCAGTACTACGTTAAATAAAAATGGTGAGGATGGGCATCCTGATCTTAGAGGGAAAGATTTTAGCTTTTTATGTTGAGTATGATGTTAGCTGTGGGCTTGTCATGTGTATGGCCTTTATTATGTTGAGGTGTGTTCCCTTTGTACCAACTTTGTTGAGAGCTTTTATCCTAAAAGGACGTTGAGTTGTGTCAGATTCTCTTTCTGCATCTATTGAGATGATCAGATGATTTTTACCCTTCATTTTGTTAATGTGTTGTATTATATTGATTAATTTGCTGGTATTGAATCCAAATTTAAACTACCTTTTACTGCAAGGCTTACAGTAGAAAATCAGGGCTAAGCTTTATAAAAGTTATCATTCTAGTTCTTACATTTTTCTTCCTTGCCTTCCTTTGCTTCCTTTCCTCCCTCCCCTCCCTCCCTTCGTTTTAGGGAAAAGGATTTAGTGGGAGAGAGTAGAAGAGTCATTTTGTAAAAAACCGAAGATTTATTTTGGAAAATGCATATAAGTGACTGTCTGGAGAAGTAGGAAGAAAATGATACATTCATTTCAATCTGAATAGGAATTTAGCCAGGAGCTTTGAGATTGACTGCAAAAATAAAAATTTAGGACTTCCCTGGTGGCACAGTGCTTAAGAATCCACCTGCCAAGGCAGGGGACGCAGGTTCGAACCCTGGTTTGGGAAGATCCCACGTGCCACGGAGCAGCTAAGCCCGTGCGCCACAACTACGGAGCCTGTGCTCTAGAGCCCATGAGCCACGGCTACTGAGCCCTCGTGCCACAACTACTGAAGCCCACGTGCCTAGAGCCCGTGCTCTGCAACAAGAGAAGCCACCACAATGAGAAGCCCGCTCACTGGAACAAAGAGTAGCCCCCGCTCGCCACAACTAGAGAAAGCCTGCACGCAGCAACGAAGACCCAACACAGCCAAAAATAAATAAAAATAAATTAATTTTTAAAAAATTTAATGAGAAGAGAAAACTCAACTGTGACTTTGGGAGAGGTGGGTGCTGAAATCTGTACTCTGAGGGAGTATTTCAGAGAAGCCCAAAATAATGGCATAGATGTCTTGCCATCTGTTTTCTTATTCCAGTGTGTGCCAACCTTTTGCAAAATGCTCATACTTACATAGGCATGTGCACACTCTATTTTGGCCTTTGAAGTGGGCAATGAACATTGCATAATAATTATCGCAAAATGGGACTTGAACTGTCTTGAGCTTTCTATGTGTTCATTGGCTGATTGATGCCTTGTACTCTGAGCATCTTCAAAGTATACCAAACAGAAGAACAGTTTTTGAATTGTCTTTAGAGTGCTCCCTATGGCTTCTGGTATATGAGGGAAGGTGGTGGAGAGGGGAGCGATTTGTTGTTACTTTCTGGGTCTGTTTTAAATGCCCCCTTGGCAGCATCCCTGCAACCATTTTGCTTTAATGTTTTCAGTTCTTCTTTGTTTTTAATCTTTTTTGAGACAACAGCTGGGTTCTGCTTTAGTACTTACTCTTGATTCCCTGTCCTATTGTGAGCCATTCTGATTTTTTTTTTAAGGGATGTGGCATCCTACTTTTCCGTAGTATTTAATTAAAAGTTTGCCTCTTTGGAACTTGTCATTGGCAACTGCTAGAAAACAGAGCCAGTGAATATTTTTAAGCCATCTGAAACCCTTTTTAACACTTTTGCAGTCTCCCCTATCCAAGGGTTGAGTGCTTTCTACCAACTCCCTGCTTTTGGTGAAAGTTCACAATGCATGCTTTACCTGAGATAAACTGTATGTGTTGATTTGTAACTTACATGAACTTGCCAAAAGAGGCGTATTTCCTGAGTTTTCGTTCATAATTTTCTGTGATTTTAGTTATTACTAAAATGGTTTAATTTTCTATATAGCAAACCTACTTCTGCCTCTGTTCTCTGAGACTGCCAATTCTGAATTTTATGCTGACATAATTTGTCCCCAAAATACGTATGCTCAGGTTACCAAGGGCATTCAGAGATGAATATCTCATTTTGCATATGGGAGGGAGAGAGTTAGGAAGGGTAGGGATAAAAATAACACTTTCTCCAAAAAACAACAACAACCAAAAAAAAAGCAGAATTTGCCCCAAGGCATTTAGAATGATTGGCTTGTCCAGATCATGAATTTATAGAATGAGCTATATATTTATGACAATTAAAAAAAATTATCCCACTGTTGATCAGATTTCTCATGTTCCCCAGTGCCATGGTATCCTCTTCTATCAGAGCCTTATCTAGAAAAATTACAGTGAAATGGAGCTCCTTCTGGGAAATAACCCAGCAGTGAGGAAGAGATACCATTAAGAGATTTTCTGAAAAGCCAAGTTTTAAACATTTTTTTAAAAATCCTCCATTTTATGCCGGATTATATGAACTTCACACAGAATTTAACATACAGTTAGAAAACAGCCTGTTGAAGCTGTCAAGATTTATTAACCTTCCGTCTGAGGTCTTTGATTTGAAATGTCCTTATTGAGATAGGACAGACCAAAATTACCCAGTGAATGAAGCGTCTCAGGATTCATGAGAAAAGTTATCCTAATCAGTTTTTTACTTTCTTTTTGCGATAACATAATTTTCAGGGTAAATCATTATGACACACTGAATTATAATCTACAAATTAGAATATAATTGTGCAATTTGGGTATAATTCTCTTGCTCACATTTTATATTAGGCTTATTTCTTTGCAGACGTACAGTACTGTGAGATTTTCATAAACAGCTATTTAAAGCCATTCACATGATCAACATAATATTTATAGATATTCAGAAAATGATTAATCTTAAGATTGTGGCAAAGCAGAAAATCTCACTGTGTGGGTTTGCCACCTCCCCCAATAAAAATGCAAGTTTTGGTTAAGTTCCCTGAATGAGTGTAGTGAAAATTCATTTCTTTTGGAACGATCATACAATTGAAAGACTCATTTAAATTAGGAGGGCACACTGGGCTTGGCAGAGGGCATTGTGTGAAAGCAAAGCATAATTTTCCTCCAAACAAAGACAAGCTTGTTGGAGAGCATGCTTTATTGCCTGGAAAATCTATATATATGCAAAGTTGCTCATCAATTCACTGTTGGGTTTTACGTGCTTGGTTTCTCCTTTTGTTTGGAAAAATCAAATGCTGAAAAAAGTAGGCATAGCTCTGCATGCTATAGGCACCAAGAGACCTACACATGCCAATTCTCTTGTTGAGCAGCGTTCCTGTGTGAGGAGCTGCCTGCAGGAGGGGTGCACAGACTGGGGCTTCAGGCAGGTAAAATCAGGGTGTATACTTCAGCAGAGCCCACCCAGGATTTCTGGAAAATGACATCTTTTTCTGATCCCTCCCTCTGACAGCCAGGTGGATATGGCGGGTAAAGTAGGTTCACATCCTGCAGACCATTCAGTGTTTTCTCTTTTTTTTCAAGCAGCTTTATTATTGTGACACAATGCACAGACCGTACAATTTGCCCACTTGCAGTATACAATTCAATAGCTTTTAGTATGTTGTACAACCATTTCCACGATCAATTTTAGAACATTTTTATCACCCCAAAAAGGCAAACTAGACCCCAGTGAGTGTTCTCTGCAGACCCAGCTTTGGGTAAATTAATGAAAGGAAGGTGGACATTCTCTAGGATGCTTTTAAATGGAAGTTCGCATCTTTGGAATTGCCTTCTCCAGTCTGTGTCTTAGTTTCATGGCATAACAACTGTATTCAATACTCATACACAGCATCTGCATGGTACTTTACAGTGTGCAGAGAGCACTTTCTGTCAAACTGCGGCTGAGAGGCGTAAATGGCAGCAGGGTGAGCTTGGGGCTGGGAGGTTCCCCGGTGACTGGCCTGGAGGAGAGGAACCGTGTTATTTGGCAACATCAGAGGGCTAGGCCCGCAGGCTGGAACCCGGGCATTTGAGCCACCTGAGCCCAGCTATGTGAGGTCCGGTCGAGGGTGGGGACAGCAGGAGAGCCAGTGGCCAGAAGTGGATCCAAGCTGAGAAGAGGGATGTAGGTACCAGAGGATTTCCATATAGGAGGTTGGGGGCTTGTGAGGGCTCAAACCTCAAGATGGAAGGTTGTCAGAATAGGAGACAAAGATCTGAAAGGGAGGTGGAGGTCATGTCATGGTAGACAACCAGATGGGGAAGAGGGCCACCCTTGAGGGAGGAGAAGCTGGAGTGGAGAGCACAGGAAAGCCGGGGAGAGGTCCAGCGTGGCTGCCAAATCCTGCACCCCCTGAACGCATCCGCCAGCCACACAACGTACCCCTCACACTCAGTCAGCATCGCCCAACCACCTCCTCTTTGCTCTGAGTGACTCTGATCCGTGCTTCGTTCTTTCCACCGTCCCCCCCCCCAGCTCCATACCTTTCCTCAGGCCCCCCACACTCTCTAGACCCATTTGGTTTTTTTTTTTTTGCGGTACGCGGGCCTCTCACTGTTGTGGCCTCTCCCGTTGCGGAGCACAGGCTCTGGACGCGCAGGCTCAGCGGCCATGGCTTAGGGGCCCAGCCGCTTCACGGCATGTGGGATCTTCCCGGACTGGGGCACAAACCCGTGTCCCCTGCATCGGCAGACGGACTCTCAATCACTGCGCCACCAGGGAAGCCCTCTCTAGACCCATTTGGACAGGCCACTCTAGTCAGCATTTTTGTTCAGACTCATATGCTGCCCTTTGGCCAGCTCCCTTACACACATACGTGGGATGAAGAGGCACTTGAGCAGATGTCCCAGCTCTTTGGGATATAGAGAGGCTGGACCTCTAATTGGAGGACGAACCAGAATGTCATCGTTTGTGGGGGGAGGGGACGTTGAGGGTGGGCAGAGAAGGTTCAGATGAGATTCCCACAGGTCCTGGGGTCCAGATTCAGAGAACCTCACTTGGCTGCCACATCTCTCCTTAAAGGTGTCATTTTCAGCTTGACATTTTCACTGGAGGAAGAAGCATCCCTTTTGTCCACATTAGCTGTGTGCTGTGTGGAAAAGTGGTTGGCAGTATCTCCTCTCCCAGTGAGGCTTATAAGGAATTTTTTTTTCTTTTTGCGGTACGCGGGCCTCTCACTGTTGTGGCCTCTCCCGTTGCGGAGCACAGGCTCCGGACGCGCAGGCTCAGCGGCCATGGCTCACGGGCCCAGCCACTCCACAACATGTGGGATCTTCCCGGGCCGGGGCACGAACCCGTGTCCCCTGCATCGGCAGGTGGACTCTCAACCACTGCGCCACCAGGGAAGCCCTATAAGGAATTTTTAATAAGGTACTCCTCCACTCCCTAAAGTTTTCTTTCCAGATTGTTCTAACTTTTTGATGCAATGTGCTTTAATTTTCCCCCCAAATTTAAATGTACCTCAATGTATTTGATGGATGTTATTAAAAAATCATGTCCATGTTTATTGGGGCAAAATGCAATGATATTTTCAAAACATCAGGGATTTTATTTAAACCTACAATAAAATCAAGAATACCTATATATTACAAATATTGGGAGACACAAATTCATGTCTTATACTTTGGGTTTCCATAAGCATGGCACACTCATATCATATTGTTTAGATTTTGTGTTGACTGGTGGAAAGGTTGTTTCTTTCCTTCTAGCACTAGAGAGAGAATTTATAGGAAAGCCAGATGTAGCTATTTTCTGAGAATTGACATTTGAAATTGAGTTTCTAGATTGCAGCAGAAATCAGTCTGTTTTTGTGTGTGATCAGAGGTTACTCTGTGTAGGACCGTTAAACTCCTCAGCTCTGCTTACAGTGGAGATGAGACATCTGGTGTCCTCGGGCCTCAAGACAGCCCAGTGTGGAGAATGCAAAGAGGCCAGAAGGCAATTCCCAGAAAACCTGGTTACAAAAAGGCTGGAAGGCTGACCCCTGAGGGCAGTGGCCAACAATCAAAATGATAGTGCTTGGAGAGCCTAGAAAAGTCCGCCTTGATCCAGGATGGCATTGAGACCAGGAGGGTCCTCTGGTCTGATGGGTGGGGCCCGGATAAAAGGGTTGCCAACAGAGAAAGAACAAACAAAAACCGGACCAGGTGACTGCATTGCAGTTTTGGGTCATCTGTCAAGGTTGGGCAGTATTTCAGGCTAGAACTAGAGGTGCAAGGGACAAGAAATATCCTCTAGGGAAGGAGGCAGGCAAGGGCAAGCAGGCTGTGCACTGCATTGAGGGCCGGAATCGAGTCCCATAAAAGGAGTGGACACATAAGGAGTCAAGGTCAAAGTCCAGCCATGGGGCCAAGCATGTGAGGTGGGATTTGGGGAAGGCTGTTGCTCTGTAGCCCTTTCCACCCCTGCACACCTCCTCCCCACATGCCAGATACCTAGACATGTGGCACCCAGGGACCACTGTCCCTGCTGGTGGGGACAGAGCTTCCACTTCGATAAGGACTTGCTGGAGAGTCAGAGGCAGCTGGACCTACAAAATGGGGGCAGAGCCTGTAACTGAGCCGAGTTGGGGAAGGCAGATGTTGACAGAATAAATGCACTAAGAGTAATCATTTAAAGTTTCAACTCTGACTCCTTGTCATTTCTTGGAAACTTAATTTTTATATAATTTTAAATATACTCAGAAAAAATGCAAGAATAGCATAAAGAACTCCCCTAAGCTTTTTACTCCAATTCTGCCAATTATTTACATTTTGCATCGTTTTCTTTGTCATTCTTTGTCTTTTTCATTTGTTTCTGAGTCATTTGTAATTTGAGACATTGTATTCCTCTATTCCTAAATATTAAATATTTCAGGGTATGTTTCCATAGAACAAGGACATTTTCTTATATTACCACAACACAGTTATCAAAATCAGGAAATAATACTCAGCCACCATCCATAATGTTTTGCTTTGTTTTTAACATCTTTATTGGAGTATAATTGCTTTATAATGGAGTGTTAGTTTCTGCTTTATAACAAAGTGAATCAGCTATACATATACATATATCCCCATATCCCCTCCCTCTTGTGTCTCCCTCCCACCCTCCCTATGCCACCCCTCTAGGTGGACACACAGCACCGAGCTGATCTCCCTGTGCTATGCGGCTGCTTCCCACTAGCTATCTATTTTACACTTGGTAGTGTATATATGTCCATGCCACTCTTAACTCTGTCCCAGCTTGCCCCTCCCCTTCCCCATGTCCTCAAGTCCATTCGCTAGTAGGTCTGCGTCTTTATTCCCATCCTGCCCCTAGGATCTTCAGAACCATTTTTTTTTCTTTAGATTCCATATATATGTGTTAGCATATGGTATTTGTTCTTCTCTTTCTGTCTTACTTCACTCTATATGACAGACTCTAGGTCCATCCACCTCACCACAAATAACTCAATTTCGTTTCTTTTTATGGCTGAGTAATATTCCATTGTATATATGTGCCACATCTTCTTTATCCATTCATCTGTTGATGGACACTTAGGTTGCTTCCATGTCCTGGCTATTGTAAATAGAGCTGCAGTGAACATTGTGGTACATGACTCTTTTTTTTTTTTTTTTTTTTTTGCGGTATGCGGGCCTCTCACTGTTGTGGCCTCCCCCGTTGCGGAGCACAGGCTCCGGACGCGCAGGCTCAGCGGCCATGGCTCACGGGCCCAGCCGCTCTGCGGCATATGGGATCCTCCCAGACCGGGGCACGAACCCGTATCCCCTGCATCGGCAGGCGGACTCTCAACCACTTGCGCCACCAGGGAGGCCCATGACTCTTTTTGAATTATGGTTTTCTCAGGGTATATGCCCAGTAGTGGGATTGCTGGGTCGTGTGGTAGTTCTCATCCATAATGTTTTATAATTTCTCTTCTATTATTTTAAACTGTCAGAGATTGAAATTTAATTAAATTTCGTTTTCTTCTGACAGTGTTGGGGGAGGGAGCACACGCAGTATTTTTTCTTCAAAAGGATGACATGGAAGCCTTTTTCAGGTTTACAAAAATTACAGTTGGCAGTCGATGGCACTACAACATAATGACACCAATTAGATAAGCCACCAGAGAGATCAGAGATGTTTCCAAGTGATATGCTTGCACATTTGTTTGCCTTGGAATTAAATTTTTACAGTGCTGTCTGATTTTCAAGAATAAAACTGAAATCACCACTTGGTACGATCTGTATATATGATCTTTATCTTTCTGTCTTAAACTCAGGAAAGATCTATTGACAATGCAAATTCAATATATTTTCCAGATTTCCCCCAATTGGGTTAAATGGAGGTGTAGCCCCAAAATGAGGTGTCTAACAAGAAAGCGATGGTGAAATGTGTTCTTATAGCAAAAGCTATCCAAAATGTATTATTAGGAAAAAAAAGACAAAATATCATGTACCATATGATCCCTTTTAAAGCCAATGGAGAGGTATATATTGGCATGAGCATAGAAAAACTCTGGGCCTTACAGAAGAAATGAGTGTCAGCAGTGGTAAACTCAGCAGTAGCCTGGGTAGGTCAGTAGGTGGGAGGGGAGTGAGAGGGGAGAATTATTTTTTTCATTTTACAAATTGTGTAGTTCAAATTTTTTACCATGAGCTTTTATTTATTTTATAGCAATAAAAAATTTTATACTAGAGAGGAAGAGTGGGAGAGAAAAAGGGACAGTGGTAGTTAGAACAAAATAAAAAGGCAAACTTATTTAAAAATGATGTGGCTTAGAAAGCAACAGCAATAGGCAGAATTATGAAAAAAATAAGTTGGATATATAAAATGAATCATTTTCTACCATCATCTATTTATATATGGCTGCCAGTTTTTTTCAGCTAGATTCATACATGGGTCTCTTAAAACTAAATTTTCACTAACGAGTGCATTTTGGTGCTAATTCTGGTAGAGAAGACTGGCTGCTCTATCCCTCTGTACTTTCTTTTAAATTACAAAATTGATTAGTACTTAGAGATTTTTGATGAGTTAAGTTTAGGTCTTGTTTTATCAGCATCAACTGATCTTCATGCTTCTTCTGTCCCTTCTCTAAAAGCAAGAAGCTTATTCATAAAGAGCAAACAAACATCACAGAGATATTTGACCATGGACATCATGTGGTTTCAGATGGCTTCTTTCATTGTATCTTCAGATTATCAGATTTTTTTTTTTTTTTTTTTTTGCGGTACGCGGGCCTCTCACTGTTGTGGCCTCTCCTGTTGAGGAGCACAGGCTCCGGACACGCAGGCTCAGCGGCCATGGCTCACGGGCCCAGCCACTCCGCGGCATGTGGGATCTTCCCGGACTGGGACACGAACCCGTGTCCCCTGCATCGGCAGGTGGACTCTCAACCACTGCGCCACCAGGGAAGCCCCAGATTTATTTTTGTAGATCTTCATCCATTAGGCTTATTTCTCTTTCAGGCATTAATTTTTTAACTGAGAATGTAGCCCTTGGCCAAATCAGTATGAGAAGAAATCATGATGTAGAGGGAATGGGGACTAGTATTTATTGTGTGCCTGGGTTGTGAGGTGCTTTACCCAGGTTATCTCATTCAGTCCTTCCCAACCATGAGGGGTATGGGGTAATATTTGTGCTTTATTACTGGGGAACCTGAACCTCAGAATGTTGGAGAAATACTATCAGTAATTCATTTACTTACTCATTTGCTCAACAAATATTCATTGAAAGTCTGCTATGTTCCAGGCCCTGTGCCGGGTCTTAGGTACACAGTGGGGGAATATAGATGTGGTCCCTGCCCTCCGTAAGCCTAGAGTAGAACAGAGGAGAGAGCCACTGGACCAGCACACACTCATATACAGTACAGAACCGCACAGTACCTGGGCACACTGACAGCAACGGTATGATGCTGGGAGAGAGAATAACAAGAGACTCCTGTAAAATGGGAGCTCAGAGAAGGCCCTGCGTAAGTGCAAGTGACTGGAAATTGGCAAGGATGAGCAGTGGGAAGTGTGCTTCAGGCAGCAGGAGGCCCGGAGGGGAAGCTCACGTGCTGGAGGATCTGAAAGTGCCAATGTGATTGGAGACGAGTAAAGGGGAAGAGTGTAGGAACTGAGGCTGGAGGGGCAGCTGGGGGCCAGGTCCAGTGACGGCTCAAAAATCTTGTTAGCACCAGTGGTGGTTTGCAAGACTGGGATGGGAATTCATGTTTGCCTAGATCCTAAAGCTTATATCCCCCCAACTCTTTCAGCCTTGCCCTTTCTCGTGCCCTACCCGCTAGGACACAAGCCACTCTAGTGTTTTCTGCCACACTGTTTTCCGGAATGGCGAAGGCACCGCTTTCATTATTGACACCTCCTAGTGTTCATGAGGAGAGAAGTGGAGGCCTAGTCTGTTACTTGATGATATAAAGGGGATTAGAAAGGATGGGCCTGGGTGAGGCGCATAAGAGCACAGTCTGCAAGGAAAACAGTTCAGGTGATCTAGAGCAGAGAGGTGACAGGAACCAGGAACCACTCAAGGAATTCAAGTACGGTATTCCACAATAAACAGAAGCTTCCAGAACCACACAGAGCTGTTAACTGGGATTCCCCAGATATAGGCAGTCAGTATATATGGGATTGGATTGACAAGGATGTTTCAAGGTTGTTTACAGCACCTTGGAGCAGAACTAATAGAAATGTTACCAATGAAGGGAGATGAAGAAAGTAGGCACCGTATGTGTGAGCAGAAAAGCTGCAGGAGTTTGGAATAAATTCAAGTAGAAAAGCTCCAAAGGTCAAGAATAGTTGAAGGTAAGAAGTAGCCAACTCCAGGCTGTCGAGTTCCGTCAATGTATGAAACAGGCAAAAGTCACTGCCCTTGTATAGTTTCCATTCGTGGATTTGGCCAAAACCGGAATCCTGTATGCACAGTGGGCTTTCAGGGTAGGATTGGGGTTAAGGAAGTAGGTCAGGTGAGAAGCCTATGGATGCTTCTAGAGAAACTCGGTCAGAAAATAACCACGGAAATGCATAGTGCTTATGCCCCAGTGGTTTTGGGTTTTGAGGGACAAAGCCAGAAACTAAAGAAATGCCTCTAAAGTGGAAGTTCAGATACCTGTTTGGGCCACGAAAAGACCCCTCCCCCACTGTCTTAGTCTGTTCAGGCTGCTATAACAGAATACCACAGACTAGGGGACTTTGAAACAACAGAAATTTATTCTTTCCAGTTCTGAAGGCTGGAAGTCTGAGGTCAGGGTGCCAGCATGGTCGGGTGAGGGCCCTCTCCCAGGCTGCACCCTCCTCCTTGTGTCCTCACATGGCGGGAGGGGTTAGGGAGCTCTGTGGGGTCTCTTAGAAGAGTACTGATCCCATGCATGAGGGCTTCACCCTCCTACTTAAACACCTCCCAAAGGCCCCGCCTCCTAATACCATTACCTTGGGTGCTAGGATTTCAGCATATGAATTTGGTGGGCCACAGCCAGACCATAGCACCTTCTGAATCACTACTCGCCAATCCCCTCCTACACTGCCTGCTGCCCTTTATAAGTACATTGTAGAGCAAGAATGTAAAGTCAAAATGTTGGTAGCTTGTTCTAATGGGATGACAGTCAGGGCTGTTACTTTCTGTGAAATGATCCTTTATTTTAGGTTTTTAAATGATTGAGGCATCCTAATTTTGTATTATCAATATTTAAGCACTTTCTTGGAATTTGCATGTTCCCATGATATGTATTACGATATTCCTGTTAGTTTTATAAGTGCTGGGCTTCATCTTTTTAATTCAGGATAACTATACTTAATAGTCATCACTTTGAAGACGAATATGTTTAAATAAAATGTCAATCAACAGGTTTTTATATAAACAAGGAGGTAGCGGTTATTTAGAGACAATGTTCATAGTCTCATTGATACATTAGATGGACTGTAGTAGGTTCAGGCTTAGCAAAAAAGAGAGTTTAGGAGGATTTCCTGTGCAATCACAGCTCCAGAACAAATTATTTTATGACTCAATTAAGTAGCATTGACCTACTGTGTGTGTATGTCTTCCTCTCAATTTGAGTTTTTCTAAGAGAAGCTCATGGCTTTTCCAGTCCCTCAAAGATGCAGAGTGTGCACTAAAATTATAATAATTCCCGTGAGCCCCCGAAATCGCGGAACCTTTTAGTCATATTAAAAGCGCACGTGTGTTGAGTGTGCTTTGGCAAGAAATCTGAGGCTTTATTATCAAGTCTAAGTACTTGGAGGTTGTTTGGCCTTGGGAACAAAGGGTCTTTACCACCCCTGCTCCCCGTCCCTCTCTCTTCCCTCTCTGCTAATCTCAGGCCCCTTTGAGGGGCCACATCCAGGCCTGCCCTCCCCTTAAGGGCTTAATGCCTTCCTTATTTTCCCATCAAAACCGTTCTCCACACAGGAGCCAGAATGATCTTTTAAAAACACATGTCTGTTCTTGTCACTTCTCCACTTAAACCGCTTCCAACTGTAGTAGGATAATGTTCCAAATTCCTCTCATGGCCTCCAAGGCCTTGCCTGTCTGGACCGTGCACTGCTGTGTCCCCACTGCCTTCCCCTCTCCCGACACCCTCACCCTGACTCTCCTGCCAGAGACGCGTCTTTGTCTGCACACCACCCCCGTTCCCCCTCTACGTGGAAGGCCCTCTGGCCCCTACCTCCAAGCCCTCTCAGCCTCAGGTTTCACGTCCTTGCCCTGACTCCCAGCTCTGAACTTGCCCCCCGCTCTACCACCCAGCCACGTTTTCAGTGCACCTTTTTGACTTCTATCCCCTGGCACCACTGCACTGAGATGATTGTATGATCACGTGGGAATGGCTGTCCCCATCCCTAGAAGCAAAGCCCCTGGGGATCCCACTGTGAGGACCCCACTGTGCCTCTCTTTTCCCCTTGACTGATGTAGTGAATGCATTTTTCTCTCCCTTTCCCTCTGGGCTAATCTGACTCATCTCTGTGACGGAGTGAGGGCTGCCTAAGCTGTATTCCTCACCGCCCTGCTCTCACTTGAGAGAATTTGAGGGTCCCTCCACCTATTGGCTGGCATCTCTGCACCTTCACAGGCCAGGAGGAGAGAGAATTTCAAACAGGAAGTTTTTGAGGGAGACTGTATTTGCTTACTTGCAGCACCATCTTACTCGGGCTTCATTCTAGGATTCTTAAGCGATTCAGGTTTGGGAAACTTCCTCCATTAGAGCTATCGTTGTGATAATTGCCCTCCAAACTACAGCTCTTTCAGGTTACTCATGAATTAAAAATGGCCGGGAGTTGGCAAACAGATTTTGCCTCCATTTAGAAATATCTATAGTAGGGCCAAAGGATGAATTAAACATCACTGAAGAAGAGGCAATGGAAGTTCTCTGTGCCCTGTTAGGGCGATGCTAGAGAAGTCAAAAAACAAGGAAAAAGATTAAGTGGGCAGTAAGAGGTAAATTCGGTCCAGCCAGTGATCTGCTGTGAGAGAAGCGGTACATAGGGCTCTAAAAGGGTAAAAAGAAAAACTGTGCATGAATGTTTCCCTCTACAACTGCTTCTACTCTTCACATGTTTAAGAATTCTCTAGATCTCTGGGATTTTAGAGCAATGTGCCATGTCCGTTTTCCCACCATACATTACACATACAGGAGTTGTGAAAGAACTCTTGCCAAGAAACAGAAAAGATGGGGGGCCTATACTTTACCTCCCTATTCTAAGTTATCCTACCACATAATCAGGATACTTTCAGAGAAAGTACAGACAACCTGTTTGTCATTACATTTCATGAACTCAGCTTTAATACTTTGGGAGACCCTAGTACAGATGTAATGAATGGGACATGATGACACAGCATATCCCCCCACCCCCGGTAGAGTCCCCTCTATTCTTCCCCAACCCTGGACACTGCCCACCATGAGCTGTCATTAGCATGTCCCTGTTCTGAGCACATGTGCATCGCCCCTACCCTCAGGTGTTCACAGCAAGGCCTGTCAATCATCCTCATGGCTTCCTGTTTTTAATGTTTTTCTAGTGTTGATATCCCAGCCTAAGGATGTTATTTACGTTTTTCCTGAAACCTGAGGATCTCTTAGGTGGATGGGGTTGGTGGCAAAAGGCAGGGGACAGTTGCTGGGAAGGCTTGTACCCAAAGCTGCGGTCTGCGCCTGGCTGCTGCGGAATGTGGTGACAGTTGGGTGCTGGCAGCCTAGATGCCTTGGCAGCGGGCAGCAGCTCGGAGAACACCCAGGAAAGCCCTCAGTGTGTCAGGAAAGCCTTGACTTCTAGGGTGGGGAGTTCTGCCCTACTGGGACCCTCTCTTCTCTTGTCACAGAGGATCCAGCTAGGGTTCAGGCTGCCAGCCTTTATTCTCTTTGTGCCCTGCTTGGCAAATTGAGACTGGCCTTTAGAATATGACATATGTCTACTGTGCCCCCTCCTCCAGCAGACACCACCCAACGTTTATATCTGGCTCCTAGGCTGCAGCTGGGCCATGTGGAGCCATTGCACGGAGTAGGGAAAGGTACCCCCTGCTCTGGGTGGGAGCAGCCCCAGCCTGGGGCTCAAGGCTGTGGAACAGAGCTGGGTTTACCCACAGCCTCCCTCGGCCTGGTGGCTGCTCTGCCAGCCTCCCAGCCAGCCTCCCTCAGTGGCTTTGGGGGCACAGAGAAGGGGCTGAGAGATGGACCAGGTTTTAACCTTCCTAAGACTGTCATCTTTTGTCTTTTCTCAGAAAACATTAGGATAGCCAGTGGCATATCTCCACCTTGATTTAAGAACAGGCTTCTGGCCTCACTAGCCTGAGGACTTCTTCCCTGCACTGACTTTGCTTTAAAAACTGGCCAATTGTAATTTAGAGATTTTTTTTTTTTTAAAGATTTTGTTAACCAAAATCAGTTCTGATGGCTGAAAGGCTTTACTTATTTTTGTTCAGTTATTTCTGGGCTTCCTCTCCTGGGCTCTTCCCTTCTCCTTGGACTGTTTTACCATGTGGGTATGAAAATAGGCAGTATATTGTAAAATTACTTTAGAACATCGACTCTTTAAATTCTTATTTCTCCACAGCTCCCTTTAGCAGACAGGTCAGTGGATGTATTGTGGGTCTTTATATTGTGTGTGTATCAACAGCCTCAGTAATAAGAAGCCACTTCGAGAGTGTTCTTTCCTAAAGCTGGAGACTCTGCTTGGGAAATATCATCAAATATATTGGGATTAGTTTGATCAATTCTTGATTGTTTATTACTACTACAGTAATCGTTTATTAAGTGCCTAATATGTGCTGGGCACTCCTCTAGATTTTATTTCTCATCCTCCCAATGGCCCTGAAAGATGGGTGATATTATCCCAGGAAACTGAGGTAAGTAACTTACTCAGGTAGCATGTAGCAGAATCAGAATTAAGACCTCTTTTTGTGTGATTCCAGCATCTGCATGCTTTCTATTACATCAGAGGCGCTTGGGTTTTTCCACTGAAGTTCTCTGAATGTAGAGGAAATCAATACATAACGCCTTGGGTCTAGACCCTTTGTAGCTAGAAGTAGCCAGAAGCAAGCTCAAAATTTCTTTGAAGTCGCATGCTTTAATCTTTAAAATTTATGCAGATTTAGTTTTCTGCTCCATAATACAAAAGTAATGCTTTAAACTATTTGACACAAAATAAAATGTAAGCTCTAGGAAGAGCTCCTGTTAACCCTTGTCACATGCCCTCTTGCCCTGCTGGGCGCTACACTGGGGGCATCTGCACACCTCAGTTTGAGAAGGGCAGCATTGCACCATGACACATCTCAGTTAAATTCTTAGTTCTACCAGCTTTGTTGATAACCCTTTCAGATATGGAGCAGCCTGTCATTTGGCCAATCTACAACCATAGACGTCTTTCTAACAGAGAATAGAATCCCTAACACTTCATAGGCAAATCCTAATTTGGTCTTTGTTGATTCTTCATGGAGATCTTTTTTTTTTTTTTTTTTTTTTTTGCTGTACGCGGGCCTCTCACTGCTGTGGCCTTTCCCGTTGCGGAGCACAGGCTCCGGACGCACAGGCTCAGCGGCCATGGCTCACGGGCCCAGCTGCTCCGCGGCAGGTGGGATCCTCCCGGACCGGGGCACGAACCCGTGTCCCCTGCATCGGCAGGCGGACCCTCAACGACTGCGCCACCAGGGAAGCCCCTTTCATGGAGATCTTTGAGTGACATCTGTCTGGCTGGAAGTTTAGAGATTATTTAATTTTGTCGTTTGTAAACTTTTCTTTTTTAGAAGCAAAAGTCATCTTTCAAATGAAATTGCTCTGAGAACTCTAAATTATATATCAGCTAAAAGTGAAGACACTCTAGTTGAAGGTTCTGCTTGTGTGGTACCCTTGCCTGAGGGTCCTCCAAGGAGCCCAGGGTTCTGCAGAAATAGGTTTTAAAAACCCACTTCACCCACTCCCCACCCTCCACCTCTGGCAACCACCAATATCTGTTCTCTGTATCTCTGAGTTTGGGCTTTATATATTTATATATTTTGGATATTAACCCCTTATCAGATATATGATTTGTAAACATTTTCTCCCATTTAGTAGGTTATTTTTTCACTTTGTTGATTGTTTCTTCTGCTGTGCAAATACTTTTCAGTTTAATGTAGTCCCACTTACTGATTTTTGCTTTGATTGCCTTTGCTTTTGCTGTCAAATCCAAAAAAAAAATCATGCCAAGACCAACGTCAAGGAGCCTACAGCCTATGATTTCTTCTAGGAGTTTAATGGTTTCAGGTCTTATGTTCGAGACTTTCATCCATTTTGAGTTAATTTTTGTGTATGGTGTAAGATTGTGGTCCAGTTTCATCCTTTTGCATGTGGCTGTCCAGTTTTCCCAGCACCTCCTTTGTTGTAAATTAAGAGACCATATACGTGTGGGTTTATTCCTGGGCTCTGTATTCTGTTCCATTCATCTACATATCTAATAAATTATTTTTAAATTCAATTCAGCAATGACATTTATGAAACAATTAGAAATTTGCACTTGACTGGATATTATGGAGATATTGTTACATTTCTTAGTTGTGATAGTGGTGTTATGGTTTTGTTTGGGGGACGAAAAGAATCCTTACCTTTTAGAGTTTCCTACTGAAATATTTATGGATTAAATGATATGATATGTGGAATTTGCTTCAAAATAACTCTGGGAGGGGCAAGTGGATAGGAGTGTAGATGAAATAACATTAGTCATGAGTTAATAATTATGGAGGATGGATGTTAAGTATGCGGTGTGGTATTCTTTCTATTTTTATATATGTTTGAAAATGTCCATTCATGTTCCAGAAGTCAACGATAAGTGTTAATATCCTATTATGTGTAAGGCAGGGTACCCTGTGTTGCAGGAGATCGATGTTTCACAAGTGCAAGGGGCCTTGTCTGCTTGTTCTCTGCAGTAAGCCCAGTGTCTAGGACACAGTCTGCACATAGTAGATACTCAGTACAAACACACGCTGAAGCCCAGCCCGCACTCTGCGCCCCAAACAGCTGCTCTGTTTTCTGTTCCCAGGAGTGGCAGCCCTTGGTAACATGCTCCAACGAGGTCTGAGCCAACCTCAGACCTAGTGCTATGGAGTTGAAGGAAGGCGGAGTCCTGTTCATTTAGGAGTCAGCAAGGTGCTTCCCTGGAGTTCATGGAAATTGACATTGAGGTGCCCGAGACAAATTGCATCCATTGCATCCAAAACAACATTTCTAAGCAAAGCAAAATTGCTCCTTTAATTTAACATGAATTATTTCTTTCAGGAGCCTGTTATTGTAGTTGCTCACAATGATAGGAATACCTCAAAAGACTGTAGGGGGTCATAGAAACTTCTTAGAACATAACCTAGCCCATCTGCTCTCTGTGAGCCTGTTTTGTTCAGAGTCCAGCATAATAAGATGCCCAGAAGTGTGCTTTGATCAGTGCTTTCTCATGAGGAAGAAGAGTAGATAGTATCATAAGAAAGAGGAAAAGCAGAATTGGGGAATTATCAAAGGAAATGTCAGGAATGCAGGGTGATGGATTGGTCCCATGTGTACCTTCGAGTGATTAGTTAACTCAGAGGCAGAGAAAAATCATGATTTTAAATGTTTGCATGCAGGTGTTAGTATAGTTGCCTCAGAATGAGAAGAAAAAGGATTTAAAAAAAAAAAAAGCTAGTCACATCTTGACTAGAAGAAGGCTCTTTTGAGAACTCGTCAATGTTACTTTACAAACACCATTCAAATCTACCAAATGGGCCAGATGGCTGCTCAAATACTGCATGCTGCCAGCTGCCCATTGCTACAGATGAAGTCTTTTCTGCTGACGTTTGTGTAACCCACAAGCACGTTATAGAGTCTTGATTCCTTTGGTGCTGTTTAACATGTGTCATCATAATTATAAACCATAAGTATACATGACACCATGTAATAAATAAAATTGCCCAGCTTTTCATTCTGAAAGGGGAGGAGGCTGTACTTATTACCTGAGAAGAGAGGATGTCTTACACTCATTTTCCATTCTTCATAAATGTCACTCCTCTCTTGTTGGGTACTCTACCTACATGCTTTATGCTCACCAAGCCTTATCCCTTCAAAACAGACTCCCAAGGCTAATATGTATCGCTGAGCCCCAGGTTTTAAAGCAGGCCTGGACCAAAAGTTAGGGGGAGAATTCAGGGGAATCCAAATAATTCTAAATGAAGCCAAACTATTCTATTTGACCACAAATCAAAAGTTCTTTGGAGGTCACATAACAGGCAGGTGTACAGTGTAAAAGGAAGTTGGTAAATGGCGATGAATCAGCTCCTTTCAAAACAGACATTTTCTAGAGATGCATTTCTTTTTGCTTTGAAAGACAGCTGATTCAGTGCTATTCACCTGTTAAGAAGGCGGCACTTTCATTTGTATCTGCATCTGCAAAAACCAAATGCCTTTTCCCTCCTCAAAAACCTGAGCATGTGTTTGAGAGCATGAGAAACTGGGCAAGAGGTGGAGGGGAGGGTAAGAGCCCACACGTTTGGCTAATCAGTCACAAATACATGGAGGAATGGGCTGCGATAGAACTCCCTCCCCAACAGGGGCTCTTTCAGTCTCATCCGGGAAGACCTCTTTAGAACACAGCATTTTTATTTTAGGCCCCAGAGCCCAGACAGCACGCTCCATGGCTCTATAAATACACGACTCAGATGCTTCCTGACACCCAGCGTTTCTGCTTTTTAACATGTAAATACACGAATGCTCAAAGTGAGTAAATATCTGTACACTGAGTTTACAATCTTGTCTTTCAGAAGTATCGACAGTACATGGCAGGACTTCTGGCTCCTCCTTATGGTGTTATGGAAACAGGCTCTAACAATGACAGTAAGTGAAAAATACGAACATTTTGTATATAAAAATCTGTTGTGCGGTATGTGTTTCCATGTGACAAAAAAATACTTCCTACACCAGCTTGACAGTAAGTCTCCAGACTCTTTTGTGGATAAACAGACCCACCAGCCCACACTTGAGTTATTTTTAAAAATTGTTCCTATAGTATAATTTTGTGGTCTTAGCTGATAGAGGGAGGTATGCTCTGGTACTAGTTGCAACTTCAGCATGCTTTCCCAGAATACCTTCATTTTAAAGTGTTGTTTCTGGGCTCTTTGAAAAATGGGGTTCATGAACTGTGTTGGTCGTAGACACCTGAGAGCCACACCTCTTGCTTATTTTGATGCTACACATCAAGGAGAGAAGCAGCGGGATTCATTCTTTATTCTTCTTAAATCGTGGCCTCTTCAAATTCCAGACCTTTTGTAAGAGATCTGGAATCAGCCAGATCAGTCTCTGGCTGATCATAAAAGAAAGGAAGTTTTTCTCTGTGATGCTCTTATCTAATGGGTGCCCACTAGACTCGAAGAAATCCTGTGTCCTGAGTCTGTTTATCTGTTCATGCATGTCAGAAGCATCTTTTTAGCACTCGATACCATCCCTGGGAGTTGCTCGTGGAGGCTCTGGGTCCCCTTACTTGGCTCTCGTCCGTATATGTGTTACAAGGCAGCGAGCCCTGAGGTTTCTGAAGCCGTAGCACCTCAACACTGACACACTGATGGATCGAGTAGTACTTCCACTCCAAGCATCTTCAGAGCCAGAGTCACCCTTCCCGTCCTCTTCCTACCTCCTTGAATTCCCACACTCGTTCTCACGCTCAGACTTGTCACTCTCTACAGGTGACCCTCCTTCCCGCCTGACCAGGATCTTAAGTGAGTTTCCATCCCCTCTGTTTCCCAGTTTCTGGGCAGCCTGTGCCCTCTCTTTCTCTGTTTCTCTTCTGTCCTTGGAGAGGTGGGCGTTGGAGGGCAGATCTTTCTTTCCTTTCATTTCTTCCCCTGTTCTTGATTTTTCTCTCCTGGCTGATCTAGGGATGACCAGTAACTGCGCTGGAAATCCCAGCTGTGCTGTCTCCTAGCTGTGTGACTTCCGTTAAGGCACTTAGTGTCTCTGTGCCTCGGTTTCCTCATAGGATTGTTGTGAGGATTAAATGAAGCAAAACGTGTCAGATGTTTAGAAGCAAATGTGACGGGCGTATAATAATCACCCAAATGATGTGAGCTATTATTTCCTCACCACCAGTTACTCTTTAACCCCTCAAAGTCTTCCTCCTGCCATATACTTCTTGACTCAAGCCATCTGAATTCTCCAGTGACCAACCAATAGCCAGCCTCAGTCATTACTATTACACATTCTCTATGACTGGGTAAGATTTTCCATGTTCGGACTCCATTCTCCCTTGGGTCCCAGCCTCCACTGCATTATCCTGGTTTTCTTGTATCTCTCTGGCCACTTGTATTCTTTCATGGGTATTCTTCCCCTCAGCTGGAAGTTTAGACAGCCTTGGCTGTTTTCCTCTTTTTTCCTCTATACTGACCCCTCCACCGTTGCATCCTTTCTTGCAACTGATACAAATCTGTTTGAGTCTTACAAAGGGCAGCCTAACCTTCCAAATGACTACTGATCTGATTCTCTTTCCATCCGGATGTCCTCCTGGTCTCATGCACCCAAAATATCAGTAACGGAATACATCGTGATTCCCACAAACCATCCTTCCTCCTGAAAGTGTATTTCCATCCATAATTCCACAGTCCTCCCATACCAGGTACTAAACCTCCACTGTTTTGGGGTCCTCTTTTCTCTCACCTCCACCCCCTGAAGTTAATCACTTGTCCATCCCTTGTTCCTTCCTGTGTAATGTTCATATTCTTTCCTTTCTCTCCCCTCTGCAGCCCCCTGGCTGAGGGCCTCATCACCCTTGACCTGAGAGCAAAGATGGCTCAACTGGCTTTGAACCTTCATTATTTCACTCTTGGTTTACCCTACACCTGACTTACACAGAACTTTTTAAATTTACTTTTTATTATGAAAAATTTCAAGCATACAGAATGATACAGTTAATACCTGTATTGTCATCACTTTAATTAATATTAAACTTTAATACTTAAATAAGATTATTAATAATTTGATAGGTATTTTCATATTATCATTTTGCCATATTTCCTCTTCTTTTTTTTTTTTTTAAATTTTATTTTACAAATTTAATCAGTTATACATATACATATGTTCCCATATCCCCTCCCTTTTGCATCTCCCTCCCACCCTCCCTATCTCACCCCTCCAGGCGGTCACAAAGAACTGAGCTGATCTCCCTGTGCTATGCGGCTGCTTCCCACTAGCTATCTACCTTACGTTTGGTAGTGTATATATGTCCATGCCGCTCTTTCGCTTTGTCACAGCTTACCCTTCCCCCTCCCCATATCCTCAAGTCCATGCTCTAGTAGGTCTGTGTCTTTATTCCCGTCTTACCCCTATGTTCTTCATGACATTTTTTTTTCTTAAATTCCATATATATGTGTCAGCATACAGTATTTGTCTTTCTCTTTCTGACTTACTTCACTCTGTATGACAGACTCTAGGTCTATCCACCTCATTACAAATAGCTCAATTTCATTTCTTTTTATGGCTGAGTAATATTCCATTGTACATATGTGCCACATCTTCTTTACCCATTCATCCGATGATGGACACTTAGGTTGTTTCCATCTCCGGGCTATTGTAAATAGGGCTGCTATGAACATTTTGGTACATGTCTCTTTTTGAATTATGGTTTTCTCAGGGTATATGCCCAGTAGTGGGATTGCTGGGTCATATGGTAGTTCTATTTGTAGTTTTTTAAGGAACCTCCATACCGTTCTCCATAGTGGCTGTACCAATTCACATTCCCACCAGCAGTGCAAGAGTGTTCCCTTTTTTCCACACCCTCTCCAGCATTTATTGTTTCTAGATTTTTTGATGATGGCCATTCTGACTGGTGTGAGATGACATCTCATTGTAGTTTTGATTTGCATTTCTCTAATGAGTAAAGATGTTGAGCATCCTTTCATGTATTTGTTGGCAGTCTGTATATCTTCTGTGGAGAAATGTCTATTTAGGTCTTCTGCCCATTTTTGGATTGGGTTGTTTGTTTTTTTGCTATTGAGCTGCATGAGCTGCTTATAAATTGTGGAGATTAATCCTTTGTCAGTTGCTTCATTTGCAAATATTTTCTCCCATTCTGAGGGTTGTCTTTTCGTCTTGTTTATGGTTTCCTTTGCTGTGCAAAAGCTTTGAAGTTTCATTAGGTCCCATGTGTTTATTTTTGTCTTTATTTCCATTTCTCTAGGAGGTGGGTCAAAAAAGATCTTGCTGTGATTTATGTCATAGAGTGTTCTGCCTATGTTTTCCTCTAGGAGTTTGATAGTGTCTGGCCTTACATTTAGGTCTTTAATCCATTTTGAGCTTATTTTTGTGTATGGTGTTAGGGAGTGATCTAATCTCATACTTTTACATGTCCCTGTCCAGTTTTCCCAGCACCACTTATTGAAGAGACTGTCCTTTCTCCACTGTACATTCCTGCCTCCTTTATCAAAGATAAGGTGACCATATGTCCGTGGGTTTATCTCTGGGCTTTCTATCCTGTTCCATTGATCTATCTTTCTGTTTTTGTGCCAGTACCATACTGTCTTGATTACTGTAGCTTTGTAGTATAGTCTGAAGTCAGGGAGCCTGCTTCCTCCAGCTCCATTTTTCGTTCTCAAGATTGCTTTGGCTATTCGGGGTCTTTTGTGTTTCCATACAAATTGTGAAATTTTTTGTTCTAGTTCTGTGAAAAATGCCATTGGTAGTTTGATAGGGATTGCATTGAATCTGTAGATTGCTTTGGGTAGTAGAGTCATTTTCACAATGTTGATTCTTCCAATCCAAGAACATGGTACATCTCTCCATCTATTTGTATCATCTTTAATTTCTTTCATCAGTGTCTTATAATTTTCTGCATACAGGTCTTTTGTCTCCTTAGGTAAGTTTATTCCTAGATATTTTATTCTTTTTGTTGCAATGGTAAATGGGAGTGTTTCCTTGATTTCACTTTCAGATTTTTCATCATTAGTATATAGGAATGCCAGAGATTTCTGTGCATTAATTTTGTATCCTGCAACTTTACCAAATTCATTGATTAGCTCTAGTAGTTTTCTGGTAGCATCTTTAGGATTCCCTATGTATAGTATCATGTCATCTGCAAACAGTGACAGCTTTACTTCTTCTTTTCCCATTTGGATTCCTTTTATTTCCTTTTCTTCTCTGATTGCTGTGGAATATTTCCTCTTCTAATCATATATATACATTTCACCCCAAATACTTCAGCAGGCATTTTTGAAAATACAGACTTTTCCATGCAAAAACCACACCATTATTGTACCTAATTACTGGTATGATTTTCCTTAATAATATCCACCACTCAATCCAAGTCCGAATTTCCCCAACTGAATGTCTTTGTAGTTAATCATTCAAACTGCGCTTCCATGAAGGACCATGCCATTGCCTCTGGTTTTTATGTCTTAGGTGTCTTTTAATTTTGAAAAGTCCCTTCCCTCCTTTTTCTTGATCATACCACTCTGTTGCTCAGAACCTTTAATGATGGTCCATTGCCAGGCATAGAAGGTGAAATTCCAAGACTGCTAATGCCTTAGCCCAACTTGCAAGTTCCTGCATGGCCTGAGAGCACCTTTTCAGTATTATTTCTCTACAAATACCCTAATTTCTATCCACTCTGATATGATGATTTGTACAACTGTGTGTTTATCTTATTAAACCTCCTAGAAGGTAAGCTTCTGTTACAACCCTGTATCTCCTCATTAGTCAACTCTTGTCCTTTCAAATGGTCGTTGGATGGATGGATAAATGGATGGATGGACTCAAGACGAATTTCAGAGTGCTGACATTGGGCCACCCTTACTCTTTCTGGCAGATCCGAGAAGTGATGGCAAACATGTTCATTAGTACTCTGCTTGAGAGGACAACCCTCTCTGTCCCCTTGTTTCCTGCCTGAGCTTTTATGTCCCAATACTATCCCAGGTTGGGGGTCAAAGTTTAATTAGGGTATGTTTCCTAATAATCTATTCTTTTCTTACCCCTCCTGCTTACTGCTGCCTATTAGGATGGGCACTCAGTGCTTTTAATGCCAATATTTTAAGTCCTGTATGGCCCCTTATTAAACACATAAAGTCCTGCTTACTCAGAATTTGGATGTACTATATTTTTGCATTGCAAACCCCCTCACACCGCCCCAGTAGTTCTAAGCTAGGTGCAAGCCACACATAAAAACCATCTGAACTTCTGTCACTTCAGTATAAGGCCGCTTGTTCTCACTGTACTGGGGCCAGTAAGCTCTGCTGGGGCCAGTGACCTTCCAGTATGGCCACCCTTACCATGGCAGAGTAGCAGACCCAAAGGAAGTACAAAGGACCAGTGCCAGCCTGGACCAAGTGCTCATGAAATGTGTGTAAATGAGTGAATGGACGAATGATTAACTTATTTGCTAAGAAAATTGAGACACCCCTGGAAACAGCCATTGCCTGCTCGGACCTGACTCGGAAGCAGCAGCAGTTTGCTTTGCCCAAAATAAAAGTTGTGTGCTAGTAGTCTTTATGTGCGACTTGCCCCCAGGTTCAAATCCCTGGAGCGGTGTCAGGGGGGTTGCCTTGGAAAAATACAACCTGTGCAACTTAAGAGTTGATGTGTTTGTCTAAAATTCTGAGTGTTCTGGTGCCCAAGACAGATTAATTGCTCTGAGACAGCTGCTCACATGGTGTAAAATAAGCAAGGATGGATTTTTACCTCTAGGAGAGTAAAGCGTATGGTAGAAAAGCAAAATAAGTATGAGACTTTATTATCTGGCACACAGCCCTGCTCCTGATTCATTGATTTATTTATGTTACAGATTTTGGTAGGTGCTGCTATTTTTCTAAGCAGCATTATGTACATTGTTATGGAAAGACAAATTGAAAACACCAAAATTTTACTTGGTTTGATTCAGCAAGGGATTTCATTGTCATTTTGCAAGTTGATCTTACAGCTCATGCTCTTTCTCTCTCTCTTTCCTCTTCTAGGGATTCCTGACAAGGAGAACGTGAGTAGCTACTCGGTCTCTGCCTAATTTCTAAAAACTGTCATAAGGTAAAAAATAATTGTTGTAACGCTACCATCAAAGAGAGCTCTTTATCCACATTCAACAGAGCAGTAAATATTCTTCTAATCTTATTCTGGCATCTTTGGTGAGTCACTTTGAAATATGAAGGGGAGAAGGTTGACTGCTCTGACGTGGTCATCACATGTCCTTGATGTTAACTAGTCTGAAGAAAGGTTATTCTAGGGACAAACAGTATAATTGATAAGTGTTTTCTTTTTCCCATGATGCATACAGGGCAGTAGAGCAAACCACTAGTTTAACAGCACATAGAAAATTAGCTGTTTTTCCTTAGTAGGAATACAAAATATGAGATTTCAGGCCAGTTGATTTTATAATTGTATCCAAGTGCATTAGAGTCAATATTTCTCTTTGAAGTTGAAAATAATGAATTGCTCTAATTGGTCAGGGCAAACAGGTAAGAGAGTAGGTGCTTTAGGATAAATCTGTCACCAAGAACCAGTGCCAAGTACTCCTTCTAAGACTGGTGGTGGTGTAGTGGCATTGTCTTTGCATGCAAATAATAATGATATTAACTGGAATCTAAATTTAGACAACAACATGGAAGGGTTAATACGGAAGTGTGTAAGGATTGATCTGAAGTGGTGCTTGGTGGCTCTCAATTGTGTTGACTTGTCATTGTGTTCCTCAATTGCTGTACCCAAGTGACAGTGTTACAGAACTGTCTCCCTTTTCTGTCCTTTCCCTGCTTTGGGGCCGGTGTCTGTGGTAATTTCAGACTATTTCTGTATTCCTTTTCAGAGGTCTGACTCTAGCTTTCTTTACATCTTCCTGTTTTCATAATGTTGGTTTTAAAGGGCTGGTTGGGAATTCCGGTCCACTGCTATACCACTACACATTTGGGTTCAAGACCTAGCAATGTCACTTCAGATGTCACACCAAATCCTCGTTGACTTGGTTCAGCAAAGGACTTCAGTTCCTAGTTGTGGGACTTTGCGCAAGCCACTTGACTTCTCTAAACATCCTTGCCTCATCTTTAAAATGTGGATGTTGGTTGTGACTACCTTAAGAGGCCATCGTGAATACTGAGTGAGATAATCTGTGGAAAGCGTAGAGAGTCATACAATAGAGCTCAGTAAAGGTGAGGACTGTTGCAATAATTATTATTTTATCAAGTCCTGTGTCATTTTCTAGCTGTCTTTTCTCCTCTGAAAAATGCCCTACCCCTTATAAAGTAACTGTCCTTTTACATTTTATGGCTCTCCTTAACCTTGAAGGACATTTGGTCTGGTCCAAAAGCATCTATAGAGACATTTGGTCCATGCCAAAAGGTCCTTGATATTTGTCCTGTCCAAAACCATTTGTCATGGACCAAATATGCTTATGAACTTTTTGGATACAACCAAATTTCAAGGACCTTTTGATGTGTACCAAACGTCCAATGGACGTTTTGGACATGATCAAATGTCTACTAACCCTCCTTAAAATGTCTTTGTTCAGTGAACCTTTGTAATGGTATGTTGCTATTTAAAAAATGTATCTTTGTATGTTGAGTAAAGCTGTAGATGACCAGGTTCATGGAGAGTCTAAAACAATAGGCTTTAGATGCTAAAGTAACTGATCTTGGCACCATTTTGGACATGGATGTCCCAAAGCGCGCTGTAACAAATAATACATGGATCGTTAGCCAAACAAAGATGATACAAGGGCCTGGTGCTTCCTCATCAAGGGACTGTCAGTGGTGTGGAGAGCACACACAGAATGGCCAGGCCCCAGGAGGTCTCAAATGTTCTAAGCTTCAGAAGGATACTCTGTCTCTCTTAGGCACCTGGTGACCTTTAGGTTGGACCTCCCCACAGTGGAACGACAGATACAACGTTCTAAGCAGAAAGCCTACCAGCTGTCATGTAGCTCACTTCATGACAAAAGAGGAATTTGAAGTTTGCAGAGAGTCAGATACAATGAATTTAACAGCGTCTTGCCCTCAGAGATTTAGGGTGCTGGCCAGCCTGTCTCCCCAATAACTAGTCATAGTATATACTTACTTGTATTTGTTTGGGTCATTCTATGTCAAACTCACTAGCAAGAAGAAGCATACTTTTTCTCTGTCAGCAAGTAGAGTGGATACAACGTCACCACATGCTATTAGGGAAGCTCTCCCATGCCATCAGTCAAAATAAAGCAAATGAGATGAAAGACATTCATGAGTAGAGTTGAAGCTCTAGAAAGATAAAAAGAAGCCTAAGAGCCTTAAAGTGGTGTTAATGATAATTGAATTTTTTCCTTTAAGAGACAAGTTGGGGACTTCCCTGGCGGCGCAGTGGTTAAGAATCCGCCTGCCAATGCAGGGGACATGGGTTCGAGCCCTGGTCCGGGACGATCCCACATGCTGCGGGGCAGCTGAGCCCATGCGTCACAATTACTGAGCCTGCGCTCTAGAGCCCACGAGCCACAACTACTGAGCCCGTGTGTCACAACTACTGAAGCCCGTGCGCCTAGAGCCCCTGCTCCACACCAAGAGGAGCTACTACAATGAGAAGCCTGCACACCGCAACAAAGAGTAGCACCCACTCGCCGCAACTAGAGGAAGCCTGAGTGCAGCAATGAAGACCCAACCCAGCCAAAAATAAAGAAGTAAAATAAATAAATATATTAAAAAAAACAAAAGCAAAAACAAGCAATACAGTAATGTCTTACTTTAAAAAAAATAAAGAGAGACAAGTGTAAGGATGATTTCTTTTATCCTTTACCTTCTTTAACTACATGCTGGGCAATATTATATTCCCTTTATGTTTCTCTAAATAGCAATAATATGCCTGTGCACTGAAACAAAAGCACTTAGACTATTGTCTCAGTGTCCAAACAGATTCTTTATGGAAGGAATAAATTCTTTTTTCTAGCTCCTGATTTTGTTAATCACCATGTTTAACTTTTAATCAAATATGCAAACGTCAGTAAATGGTGTTTTTAGCTGCCTTGCCAGCTATATTTTATTTCCAGACCGAGCCTTACCTTTCATAAAAAGAACTTTCTTTTCATAGATTGCACTTCCATAGAAACAAATAGGTTGGCAGTTAACTTGCTGGATTATTTTGTCTACTACTTATTATAATTCATAGGAACATCATTCAACTTTAGATGACACAGGATACTGGAACCTGTAAAATAATTGATAAAAATGTTAGAAAAATTAACATTGAACCAATAAAGCAAGAAGACCATTTTGTCAGGGTTGCAATTGTTTGGGCTTGTTGGTTTTATAGATTCTTCTCTTTGATCTGTTTAAATTTTTTTTCTGTCTCCTATAAGTGGCATACCTGACTGACCATGTTTAACACAGAACATAAAAATCGCAATGAAAAGAACACTTTCTAGTTGAATGTTACAGTTGCCCTTTGACGGAATGAGCTTGTCTATAGTATTTTGCTGCGTAGATAGACTTTGTTGCTTATTGTGCTCCATTCTTTTGAGAGGCAACTGCTAAGGAGTTTTGTAGTTTTAGAAGTTTATACGTTTCTTCCTCAGTGTGGAAGGAGCCAGAAAATAGACTCAGGAAGATATCAAAATAATCCCATTGGAAACAAACATCTTGTTTCCAAAAGGGTCATTTGAGGTCTTCATTTTTTAGGCAGTGATAATGTTGACAGTGTGATTAGTAAGTTTCTTGTGAAATACGCAAGGATAGGTTCCCAATATAAAGCACTATCAACTCAGAGCTCATAGGTTTCCCAAGCACTGGAAGAACTGATGCTAGATGCTAATAACAAACAAGGCTGGGGGTTTTGTAAAGCTATTTGGTTGGTCTCCTTTTAAGAAGAGTACTTAGGGCCTCCCTGGTGGCGCAGTGGTTGAGAGTCCGCCTGCCGATGCAGGGGATGCGGGTTCGTGCCCCGGTCTGGGAGGATCCCATATGCCGCGGAGCGGCTGGGCCCGTGAGCCATGGCCACTGGGCCTGCGCGTCCGGAGCCTGTGCTCTGCAGCGGGAGAGGCCACAGCAGTGAGAGGCCTGCATACCGCAAAAAAAAAAAAAAAAAAAAGAAGAGTACTTAAATCTTCCCAAACTTTAAAAAAATCATAGGTTATTTATATGAAGAATACTTTTTGGAAATTATTATAAAGACATAAGATTTTAAATGGCGAATGGTAAGGACATAGTTTACATGCTTTGTGAAAATTCTCATTAAGGAGAGAGCAATAATAAACAAGTAATTACTAGGGTCAATAGGTTAGCAATTTTAGGGACTATAATAACATTTATCTCTATTGTTGCTCTTTTTCAGGGTTAGAGAAAACAGATTAGAATATTTTCCACCAATTAAATGATGATGTCTTATTTTACCATTGTAGGTTGGCTATGATTCTGGGTCAGATGAAGAAAAGGAAATTGTGTATCCTTATAGAAACTTAAAATATTTAAAAAAAAAAAAAAAACAAAAACAAACCTAGGGCTTCCCTGGTGGCGTTTGTGCCCCGGTCCGGGAAGATCCCACATGCCGCGGAGCGGCTGGGCCCGTGAGCCATGGCCGCTGAGCCTGCACATCCGGAGCCTGTGCTCTGCAACGGAGAGGCCACAACAGTGAGAGGCCCGTGTACCGCAAAAAAACCACTTAGAAAACCCCATAAAACTCTGTAAAGCCTTTCAACTCCAGCTTTCAAACTGAATTCAAACCAACAGTTTATGGTGGAACACAGTTTTTAAAATCCTACTTTACAACATGACTGGTAGGCGTCCCGAGCTGATTGGGACATCCTGGCCAGAGTTCACAACTTTTCCCCAGCAGCCATTTCCCTCTGGTCTAGGGTGAGAATGTTTTAACCAGCACTGTCACCACACTGAAGCAACACACGTGTGACTGGCTGAGGGTACGAAGCTCTACACAGGAGAGCAAACCAACCAAACGCTGAAGGCAGAAAATCCTGAGCTGCTCGTTTTCACTTGAAGGACAAGTTGCTTATCACCCAAGAGAAGATTAGATTTAGCAGTGTTGCTGGCCCGAAATTACGCGTTTGTAGTGTGTAAATACTCATTCCTTAGCTGGCCTATTAGATCGTGTAGCTCAGCAAGCCAAGACTGACTTTGCCCCACCTCCCGGGAAAAACAGGCTGTTAATGTCGAAGGTGCCAAGGACAACTTCAGCTCTTGGTCTCTGAAGAAATGTTTGTTTTTGTGTTTGTGAATTATGCATTTTATGGGGCGAGAGGCCCTTGCTGAATTTCTTTCTGCTTTTTGCTCCATCTCTTCCTCTCCTCATATAAAAGCTGGCCTGTGCCATCTCTCTCTAGCTTCTGCAGGGGCATACTGATTGAATTTTTTTCTCTCTCTTTTTAAAAATTTATTGGAGCATAGTTGATTTACAATGCTGTGTTAGTTTCAGGTGTACAGCAAAGTGACTCAGTTATAAATATACATATATTCATTCTTGTTTAGATTCTTATATCGGTTATCACGGAATATTGAGTAGAGTTCCCTGTGCTATACAGTAGGTCCTTGTTGGTTATCTGTCTTATATATAGTAGTGTGTGTACGTTCATCCCAAGCTCCTGATTTATCCCTCCCCGCCACGTTCCCCCTTTGGTAACCTTAAGTTTGTTTTTTATATCTGTAAGTCTGTTTCTGTTTCTGATTGAATTTTTAAGATGATGTGTACTTGACCTTCATCTACATAGTAAATAGTAAGTGCAGGGGGCTTCCCTGGTGGCACAGTGGTTGAGAGTCTGCCTGCTGATGCAGGGGACACGGGTTCGTGCCCTGGTCCAGGAAGATCCCACATGCCGCGGAGCGGCTGGGCCCGTGAGCCATGGCCACTGAGCCTGCGCGTCCGGAGCCTGTGCTCCGCAGTGGGAGAGGCCGCAGCAGTGAGAGGCCCGCATACCGCTAAAAAAAAAAAAAAAAAAAAAAAAAAAAAAAAAAAGTTAGTGCAGGGAACTCTCTGAACATCTTATCTTCTGTTGTCAATTATGCCATGTGTTTGTTGCCTCTGAATGTTCTTCGGCAGTGTTCACAGGACCTGCAAGCTGTGAGTTTGCTTGATGAAAGGGCACCTATCCGGGTGTATTGGGGTGGTGGCTCGCTAATATATTTTAGAGTTATTTTTATAATATTACAAGTTATATTTGGTGACTGATTCAGTGTTCTTATGTCGGTGTCTCTACATTTTTAGGAGGAGAGCCTTTGAGTATTGCTGCCATGCTGATCTAGGGCTGCCGCTGGGTTAACCATATAACCTTGCTTTGAATATGTTCTCAGTGTTTTCTGTAGTCAGAATTTGACTTGGGCAAGATATCACAGAGAACCTGGGTAGTGTTTAATGGTTAAAAATAATAATCATAAAAGAAATGATATTCCCCAATCTCTCTAGCCAGCAGCCTCTCCCTGCTCTCACTTTAACAAATGCCACGGCCTTGAGGTGAGGCTGTTCACTATTGGCATTCCTGCTGAGAATTAGTTCCACTCTCAGCAGGGCCAGGAACATAATGTCATGTTGATAGTAAGACACTACACTGCTGATTCCAGAGTTATGGGAGAGTACACTGCTGTCTTCAGAAATATTTTGTTCTGTGCTGCAGGCAATTATGTTCATCACCAGTAACTTGGCGCTGCTAGCATGTTATCTTGATTGACTGTGGGAATAAAATATATAGTATCGTTTATGTTTGATGTACTTGAATGTTTATTGTCCTTGTTTTGACAAATTGAAACCAAATTATTTGCAAAATACATCTTAGGTTTAGGAGAGAAAATTGTAGTGTTCTCAGATGGGATAAATTAATCTAGTGATTACATGTCATTTAGGATTTGGATTCTTTTCTAATAATTCGGTGTCAAGACTGCCCTGAGGGCTTCCCTGGTGGCGCAGTGGTTGAGAGTCCGCCTGCCGATGCAGGGGACATGAGTTCATGCCCCGGTGCGGGAAGGTCCCACATGCCGCGGAGCGGCTGGGCCCGTGAGCCACGGCCGCTGAGACTGCGCATCCGGAGCCTGTGCTCCTCAGCGGGAGAGGCCACAACGGTGAGAGGCCCGCGTACCTCAAAAAAAAAAAGAAAAAAAGAAAAAAAAGACTACCCTGAGTCCATAGATATTAAAATATTCTATAGTTGTTCTCTTTACCTTTAGGTAAAATTACATTATAGATAGATGCACATATACACGCCCATATGTACATATATGGACACATGGAGATGTATATATAAATTTATATTTAACCATTTTCATTCTTTAGAATTTCCAGAAAAGAAAATCATAACACCAACTTCTCGTAATATGATCAGGCTTTGTTCAGAATTCTTATTGCCTGTTTTTATAAATGTTCAAGTTCTCTCCAGCTTTGTTTTATTTTCTATTTTCCTTCAGTCAAAGAATGATTCAGAAGTACCCATAGAATGTGCTGTCTAGTTGCTTGAAAACCTTTCATCGAATGCATATGTATTGATGGATCCCAGGCCCCACGTGGAGCCATGAAAATAGTGTAGCACCTTCAGGGAGTTGCAGCCGGGGATGGAAGCAGACGTGTGAACACAAGCCAGCACACTGCAGCGCTGTGGCACGTGTGGTCGGGAGGCCGTGGCGTGACCGCGTGGGCTTAGAGGCTCTGCGGGCTTGAGTTAAGTCCAGCTCTGCCACTCACTAACCCTGTGAAGGTGGACAAGTTAGTAAACCTTTTACTCCTCTGTTTCCACACCTACAGGGTAAGAGTAACAGCAGTGTGGGAGCAGTGGCACAGTGGTGGACGCCGAGGGGCCTGCTGGGGGGATTAGTGAGATGAGGCAGGCCAAGCGCCAGTGCCGGGACCCCTACGTACCCTCAGGAGGCACATGGGGCCGTGTGGTTCTCAGGAGAAGGGGAGGGGCTCAGAGCAGTCCTCCCGGAAGAGGAGGAAACGCCTCCGTGCGCTCTTGATGGAACATAGATGTTACCCAGGTGGAAGGGAAAGGAGAACGATGCATGAACAAAGGAACAGGGTACCAGAGCTTTTCAAAACCTTTCAGAATCAAAAACTTTTCATTATTTTGGACTCTACGTGCTAGGAGCCCTTGCAAAGTTGTCAAAATCTGACTTCTAAGCATCAGGCATTTCAGGGTTCCAACAAAACACCATTTTTAAAAAATATATAAGTAAAGGTTGATCTGTTTTGAATGCAGATGGGGAATTAGCTTGAATTTCCCCCTATTTGTACATTCCAATATCATGCCTTCCTTTTAAGAATGACAGATCTAGAGCTGATGCCTTTGAAGCCTATTGTTCACTCTGATCTCCAGCTCCTTTTCTGCTATAATTGCCCAGTCAGTGCTCTCTGATTTCTGTGGTTCTCCTTTGTTTTTTTCCCCCTTCTCTTGAATGAATCACTCTGCAAAGCTTTCTATTGAATTTTGACCTCTTTTTCCTTTTCCATTTGTCAAGGTTATTTTAAATTTCATTCCAGTTTTCCTAAGTGCCAGCCACCCCACCCAATTGTGTATCATTGTCAAATTTAATAAGAATGCTTTTGATTCCATAGTCAAGGCTTTAATCAACATGTTAAATCTAGCAGCATTCAGCAGAGGACCTAACCTTGTGGAATTTAATCTGGTTTCTGCTCATTTATTTGCATACATGATAAAATTATCCCATCCGGACATGAAAAAGAAACTTAGGAAAACATACTATGAAAATACCCCGTAAAACAGGTGCTAAGCCATTAAATTCACTTCCATCCGACTTTCTACCTATTTGTAATTTGACAGAAAAGGAAGATGAGAATTTTATTTCTGTCTCAGAATATACTAATATGACTGGATTCAATACATATTCATTGTTATAGTCTGTGTCTCCAGAGGTGCATCAGCTTCTGTCCCTGACAGTTAATAGCCAGCAACACTGAACAAGTCTTAGCACTCTGACCCTCAGTTTCCTCATGATAAAATGGTGATTTCACCAATGAACCACAGCAAAAGGATTGTTGGGAGGTCAAATAAGGTAAAGCAGGGGGGAAATTCCCAAACTTTACACTGCTCCCAAACATAAAACACTACATTAAGCTTCTCTGGAGCTTCATTCCAAAGGAGATCACACCCTTGTTGGTAACCTCAGTCCAGGGATATTATCCTAGACTGGGGATCTCTGAGGCTATCCAGTAGGTTCTGGTTTAGGAGGAGATTGGGTCTGGGAAGCCTTATAAAAGCTTGCGTCCTATTAGGACTTGGTCCAGTGCTCAATTCTGGGAAGACGGCAAGATGCCAAATGAAAAGTCGTTCATCTTAATGTCCTTGTAACTTAGCTCAGCTAAGAGAATGAACAATCCCCAAGTCACACCAAGCACTGATTTGGTGCTGTAATTTGATAGCCCAATCCCAAACAAAGTGAGGAAACCACACCCAAAGTTGACTACAAAGACGGATAGGGTAGAGAGTAAGAGCTGTAAGAGAGTAGAGAAGATAAGCTGGAGAAGGCGCCTGGCTCATTTGGGGGCCCAGCAGAGAATCATGGATGTCATCATGGCAGTCCACCCTGCACCTTCTAGTTTTAGGGTATGTGAGCTTTTTTAATATTATGTTAAATTCTCCTATTTAAATTTTCAAAGCATTGCAGTGTACAGCTACCTAGTAAAGGAATTTGTAAAATATTGCAAAAATGGCTTTGTCATTCAACAAGATATTCTTTTGACTGAAACAGGTAATGGTCCCTTCCCCTACACACACCCGTCCCCTGCTCCCCCAGCTTTATATTTTATGTTTTCTTTTTGGTGTCTGGTATGTTTAGAAAAACACTTGGGCTCCCTCTGGTGGCCGTTCCAGTGTTTCTACATGTCTAACCTTACAACTGAAGTTTTAGTTACATGGTGCAAAATGTTTGGATGAAAGTGGAAATATTAATAGTAAATTTTATTTTCTTTTGTAAGATGACTGGTACTTGGTTGGGAACCTCTGAATTAGCCAAAATATACAGCTCATTTATTTATTCATTCATTCATTCATTCATCCATTCATATATCTTCCAATCTAGTATGTTGTTGATAATTTCACTTTACTAAATGAAGGGGCATCTGATCTGCAAGTCCATAGAAAGATATTGAGTCCCAATCCTGTACGTCAAACAGATTTCCCCAAGAAGTGATTCTATTAACTAGCAAGTTTTTATAGAATGCTTACTGTGTATTAGCCCAGAGTTGGGCATTATGGGAAATATTTTGTTACTCATCATTTAAAAAATATATGAATAAGCTCTTCTGTAACAGTTGACAATGTTATATTATTCCTTTTTCTCCTTTAAACTATATTCCCATTCTATTTACCACATAGAATTTTATCCTATTGTAATGAATCTTTGTCCAGGCCTGATTACTTTTAAATTATGACAATGTATTAGTCAATATACAGATTTAGCTACAGTAACAAAGACCCAAACATAAGTGTCTTAAATAAAACAGAAGATAATCTTCCTTCGTGTTTAGTGTCCAAATGTGAGCTGCCCAGGGTTAATGTGGCACCTCCAAGTTGTAATGTATTTTTATGATTGAAAGTCTCTTATTGATCACACTCTTATACTTTCATGTATCAAAAATAAGTATATATTTAAATCTTAATGTTTTAAAATTTCTAATGACCATAAGTTTCCTTTAAAAATTTTTCTTCTGAATTGAATGATAGTTAGTAGTAGTATACAGTTGTCAAAACAAAATAAATATTTTATATATATTTAGAAATAATTATTAACTATTAAATTATAACTGTAAAGGCATCATTGAATGACTTGGGTGCTTTTTAAAAATGAATTTGTTATCTATAGGCAGCAGGGGGTTAACATCAATTCTCCACCTCTTGGTTTTTAGATATGTAAGCACTGGAAAAGCTTGTTCACATAAATAAGCAGATGAGAATGGAAATCGTTTTACATAGCAATGTCACTAAACTCTGACTCCTGAGCAGCTAATGTGGTGCCTCATGGGGAGAGAGAGAGATTGTAGTCACATTGGAGGCTGTGGAAAGTGTTACATTCTGGGTGGATTTTGAAAATGGAGTCACAGGATCTTCTGATGAATTAAATATGAGGTGAGAGAGAAGGAGAGAAGTCAAGGATGACTTAAGGGTTCTTGGCCCAATCATGCAGAAGGATGCAGCTCCAACAGCTAAGAAAGGGAAGACTGAGGATGAAGTGAATTTGGACACCTAGTTTGAAGGTCGTTATACTAGACAGTATCCAGGAATGAGGTATGAGTAGGCTTTTGTACTGTACCCCTGTCCAGTCAATAGTTAATGATAATAAACATTAGAGAGTGGTAATGAGATTTGATTTTAGGTATTTATACTGAGTAGTATATGCCTGGGGCATGAATAAAATTAGAATGTTTCTGAAAGAATTAAATATAAGACAAAAATAAGCAAGAATTTTATTAGGTTTGGCTCCCCCCTTCTGTTATATTTTGTAGATTTTAAGAGAATTTATGTTTGTGAGCAAATTTTGTGTATAACTGCAGGTATCACCTTTCGAATAAAAGGTTAATGAAAAGTTGATTTATAGAATATTTCAAGTAGAAATAGTAAATGAATCAAGCTAACAAAGTGTGACTTAATAGACATCCTCAGGGACCTAGGATGAATAGCTAGAAGCATATTATTTGTAACTTAGCCCAAAAATTACTTCTGTATGATTTAAATGGCTATGACCTGTTTGAAACAATGTTTTCTTAATTAGCTTAGTCATTCTCTTTATAGTTTCTTATGCTACTAAATGTGTTAATCACCCCCTTTTTCTTAAATAAATTAATTTTTCCAGCCTGGCCACAAATTTCCAATTACATTTGAAGGAGTGAAGTAATTCCATAATAGGGGAAAAATGATTATATTTGATTCTTTTAAAATCAACTGACATGTATTAAGTGCCCACTATGTGCCATGCAGATACAAACTTTGGTTCTGGAGCTACAAAGTCCAATAAAACGAATTCTTGACTTCAAAGAGCAAACAGCCTACCAGCTTAAACAGCCTAGGGCAGAGACTGGTTAAACGGATAATTACATCAGAGTGTCGTACCGAGAGAGACTGGAGTTAAGTGCCAAAATACCTCACACATTGTAGGAGCCACGTCACTTGAACCCAAAGGATTTCTGAAAAAAGAAAGTTTCATTATTCACCACCCCTGATGTTTTCCTGATTCAAAAGAATGCAGTTACTAAGTTACTATATAACTCCAAACTATGGAGGATACAGGTGGCAGAAACCCATTTTAAGCCAGTTCAAAGGCAAAGTCCACAGGAAGAACAGGTGTGGAGCTGGCCTTGGGCTAATAGAGGCCAAGGGCTCTACTTCCACCTCTCCCCAAGCCTGGAAACATGGTCACCAACTATTCCTGGTTTTTCCCCAGCAGCTACTGTTAGAAAACCTTGGGGAAGGACACGGACTGATCTAGTGTAGGTCCTGTGGTCCCTCTACCCCAATTCTGAGTCAGTGTGGGTGAGATACCACTGTGGGCTCAGCTCTGACAGTGGGGAGGTCTGGCCCTGGAAGAAGGCAGGACAGGAAACAGTAGCTGTTCACTATTCCTCCCCAGTGACGCACATTCAGCCGACTTCTAAAATATCAGCCTCCTTCCTCTGGTGTACTCAGATAACAGCATAATGCAATCAATACCACATTTGGGGGTTAGTCTTCATCCCTTGTTTATGAAGAAATAGAACAGAAGCAGTTAGGAGAATAATGTTGACATCACATTTTGCAACAGCTTTGATTGCAGTAAGCATTGTGCTTTAAAAACTACATGCATTCCATTCAATCAGAGTCATAATTTCTTTTTCACTGTCTTCTTAACATGTATGATGTGGAAATTAACAAGGTTTGATCTTGTTAAATCTTGAGATACTTAGATGTGGGTTCTGAACCAGTAGATGATAGCAGCAAGCCTATGTGTCCTAGGATATTACAGGAATTCTTCTTTTTTATCTATTTGGTTTGAAGTCTGTGAGCCAAATTTACATTCAGATGAGTCATTGAAGCTTATATTGTGTGCCTAAAGGGAAATGTTTATGCCAAGAGTCTAAGATGAAGTCCAGCAAGACAGTGGATTTTTAAAATCATGGTTATCTTTCCCTGATAATAAATGTAATACTACTTCTGTTGAATATTTGGAAACATAAAACTGTTTTTTAATATCTCCTAAAATGCCACCACCCAGAGCCCTGAGTGTTTCTATATTTAATACATAGAAACAAATTTTAGTTTACACTGTATATATAGTTTCATATCCTGCTCCGGACGCGCAGGCTCAGCGGCCATGGCTCACGGGCCCAGCCGCTCCGCGGCATATGGGATCCTCCCAGACCGGGGCACGAACCCGTATCCCCTGCATCGGCAGGCAGACTCTCAACCACTTGCGCCACCAGGGAGGCCCTCAGTGAAGTTTTTTAAAGGACTTTAATATTGTCCCAACCATATTGGAGAATGAATTTCCTCTGCAATAATTTTTTTTTAAATATCTATCTGTATCTTTTAAAGTTAGTTTTCATTTCATCCTCTTCCCATTTTGGAATTATTTTTGGTTACATTGCTGTTGTTCTTCCTTCATTTCTGATGTTCTAAGTTTCTGACTGGTATCATTTCCTCTCTGAAGAACTTCCTCTAGAAATTCTCGTAAAACAGGTCTGCTGGCTACAAATTCACCAACGTTTTTCTTCATTTGAGAATGTCTTTCTTTTACCTTCATTCCTAAAGGATATTTTAAAGGATAGAGAATTATGAATTGACAATTTTTTATCTTTTAGCATTTTTATGAGCCAATATTGATACATTATTAGTAATGAAAGTCTATTGTTTATTCAGACTTCCTTTGTTTTTACGTAGTATCCTTTTTCTGTTCCTGCACCCCTTCCAGGATATCACTTCATATTTAGTGGTCCTGTCTCCTTAGACTCCTTTGGTTGTTCCAGTTTCTCAGACTTTCCTTGTTGTTGATGAACTGGCAAATTTGAGGGATACTGGTCAGGTATTTAGGAGAATGTTCCTCACTTGTGATTTGTCTGATATTTTTTCAAGATCAGACTCAGATTATAGGTTTTCTGGGAAAGACAACAGATGTACCATTTTCATCACACAATATCAAGAATATATACTGTCAAGGTGATTTACCATTGTTAACAGTGACTTTGATTATTTGGTTAAGGTAGTATTTTCCAAGTTTCTCTACTGTAAAGCCATCCCCTTTCCAGACTGAACTCTTTGAGAGGAAGTCACTATGCACAGCCCACACTTGAGAAGGGAGTTATCTCTACCTCCTTGATAGCAGATATCTACATAAATCATTTGAAATTCTTCTCATGGGAGATTGTCTCTTCTACCACATTTATATATTTATTTATTTATTCATTCATTCAACCATTTTTCATATCAGCATAGACTCATAGGTATTTATTTTATATTTTAGGTTATAACCCAATATTACTATGTTTATTTTCTTAGTCAAATTGTTCCAGCATTGGCCACTGGTAGCTCTTTAAGTTGGCTCCTGTATTTCTTTGACATATTCCATAATTGTATTTTGTTTTGGTTTATATTTTTGGACATTTTTTGACACAACTTGATGCTTGTATATTCCCTGTCCCCATCTTAGCAGTAGCCGTTTTGTCAAGGATCCTTGGTTCCTTTTATTGAAGATCTTGGAATTAGAAACCAAGATCTGGGTGGTATGTGTGCTTGTTACTACTGGGATGTCATTGCTTCTAAGCCCTCTCAGCTAAAAGAGCAAGGAAATATATGTGGGTATACTAACTCGTGCATAATGCATATCTATAAATACATATATATACACACACCTATCTGTGTCTATATTTAGCCAAGTATGAGTTCATACCGATTTCTCTAACTGTAATCCATTACCAAATGGATCATTCTAGCCTTTTCTTCTTGCTTGTTTGAAACTTCTCACTCTAACATTGACAAATTTGACTTGTACCATCTGTCATCTATTTAATTGTCTAATTCCAGCATATATGTGTAGTGGTTTTGATTACCTGTACCCCTATGAGAAACAAACTATCAATTAGAATGGAGTGCTTTTGTAGAGTGTTTTGCCTTTAGTCTTACAGATTGCTCATTTCTAAAACTATCTAAGTCAGCACCTTCCCTACCTCCCTCACCCTACTCCCTTCAGGGAGGTTATTTCGTACATTTGTAATACAGTCAAATTCTTTTGTCACAGTCTGCATTCCATCCTGGGATCCCTAACCTCCTACATCATAGTTTTAATCTTCATATATTAACTTTCACTCGCGCTGCTAAGTTCTATGCATTTTGACAAATACATAATATCATGTATCCACCTTTACAGTATCACAGAACAGTTTCACTGTCCTAAAAATTTGTCTGTGTTTCACCTATCCATCCTTATCTGAAGCCCTGGCAACCGCTGATTTGTTTATTCTCTCTATAATTCTGCCTTTTTCAGAGTCAAATAAATAGCATGTTATAGTATGTAGATTGGCTTCTTTCACTTGGAAGTGTACATTTAAGATTCAGTGTTTTGCATGGCTTGAGCGTTTGTTTTATCACTGAATAGCATTCCATTGTATAGACGTACCACAGTTTGTTTATTCTCCTATTGAAGGACATCTTCGTTGCTTCCATTTCTTGGCAGTTATAAATAAAACTGTTATAAACATTTGTGAGCAGATTTTGTGTGAACATAAATTTTCAAATCAGTTGGGTAAATACTTAGGAGTGCAATTGCTGGATTGTACTGTCAGACTATATTTAGCTTTGTAAGAAACTGCCAAACTGTCTTCCAAAGTAGCTATACCATTTTGCATCCCCACTGACAATGAGTGATAGTTACTTTGTTCTGCATCTTCACCAGCAATTGGTATTGTCTGTTTTCTGTATTTTAGCCATTCTAATATAGGAATGTAGTGGTATCTCATTCTTGTTTTGATTTTCATTTTCCTACTGACAAATGATGTTGAGCAACTCTTCATATGCTGTTTGCCATTTATATATCATCTTTGTTGAGACATCTGTTAAGATCTTTTGCCCATTTTATTTTTTCAAGCTCTTTTAATTGAAGTATAGTTAATTTATAATGTGTTAGTTTCAAGTGTACAGTAAAGTAATTCAGTTAGTTATATATGTATGTATCTGTATGTACATATGTACACATATATTCTTTTCCATTATAGGTTATTAAAAGTTATTGAATATAGTTCCCTGTGCTATACAATAGGTCCTTGTTGTTTATATATTAAATATATAGTAGTTTGTATCTGTTAATCCCTAACTCCTGACTTATCCCATCCCCCTTCCCTTTTGGTAATCACAGGATTGTTTTCTATGTCTGAGAGTCTGTTTCTGTTTTGTAGATAAGGTCATTTGTATCCTTTTTTAGATTCCACAAATAAGTGATATCATATGATATTTGTCTTTGTATGACTTACTTCACTTAGTATGATAATCTCTAGGTCCATCCATGTTGTTGCAAATGATATTATTTCATTCAATTTTATGGCTGAGTAATATTCCATTTTATATAGGTACCACATCTGCTTTATCCATTCATCTGTTGATGGACATTTAGGTTGCTTCCATGTCTTGGCTATTGTAAATAGTGCTGCTATGAACATAGGGGTGCATATATCTTTTCTAATTAGAGTTTTCGTCTTTTCCACATACCTGCCCAAGAGTGGGATTGCTGGATCATATGGTAGCTCTATTTTTAGCTTTTTAAGGAACCTCCATAGTGGCAGCAGCAATTTACATTCCCACCAACAGTGTAGGAGGGTTCCCTTTTCTCCACACCCTCTCAGCATTTATTATTTGTAGACTTCTAAATTGTTGCCATTCTGACCAGTGTGAGGTGATACCTTATTGTAGTTTTTGATTTACATTTCTCTAATAATGAGCGATGATGAGCATCTTTTCATGTGCCTCTTGTCCACCTGTATGCCTTGTTTGGAAAAATGTCTATTTAGGTCTTCTGCCCGTTTTTTGATTGGGTTATTTGTTTTTTGGTATTGAGTTGTTTGAGCTGTTTGTGTATTTTGGAAATTAATTTCCAAATATTTTCTCCCAGTCCATAGGTTGTCTTCGTTTTGTTTACAATTTCCTTTGCTGTGCAAAAGCTTATAAGTTTGATTAGGTCCTCTTTGTTTATTTTTGCTTTTATTTCTTTTGCTTTGGGAGACTGACCTAAGAAAACATTGCTACAATTTATGTCAGAGAAAGTTTTGCCTATGTTCTCTTCTAGGAGTTTTATGGTGTCTTGTCTTATATTTAAGTTTTTAAGCCATTTTGAGTTTATTTTTGTGTATGGTATGAGGGAGTGTTCTAACTTCATTGATTTACATGTGGCTGTCCAGCTTTCCCAACACCACTTGCTGAAGAGACTGTCTTTTCTCCATTGTATATTCTTGCCTTCTTTGTCAAAGGTTAATTGACCGTAGGTGTGTGGGTTTATTTCTATGCCCTGTATTCTATTCCATTGATCCATATGTCTGTTTTTGTGCCAATACCATGCTGTTTTCATTACTGTAGTTTTGTAGTATTATCTGAAGTCTGGGAGGGTTATGTCTCCAGCTTCGTTCTTTTTCCTCAGGATTGCTTTGGCAATTCTGGGTCTTTTGTGGTTTCATATAAATTTTAGGATTATTTGTTCTAGTTCCGTGAAAAATTCCAGGGGTAATTTGATAGGGATTGCATTAAATCTGTAGATTGCTTTGGGTAGTATGGCCATTTTAACAATATTAATTCTTCCACCCAAGAGCATGGAATATCTTTCCATTTCCTTGAATCATCTTCAATTTCCTTTATCAGTGTTTTATAGTTTTCAGCATATAATTCTTTCACCTCCTTGGTCAGGTTTATTCCTAGGTATTTTTTTGTTGCTGTGATTTTTTTTTTAATTTTTGAATTTTATTTTATTTATTTTTTTATACAGCAGGTTCTCATTAGTTATCCATTTTATGCATATTAGTGTATACATATCAATCCCAATCTCCCAATTCATCACACCACCACCACCACCACCCTGCCACTTTCCCCCCTTGGTGTCCATATGTTTGTTCTCTACATCTGTTTGACGTGATTTTAAAAGGGATTTTTTTTTTTTACTTTCTCTTTCTGATACTTCATTATTAGTGTAAAGAAATGCAACTGATTTCTGTATGTTAATCTTCTATCCTGCTACCTTGCTTAATTCATTTATCACTTCTAACAGTTTTTGTGTGGAGTTTTTAGGGTTTTCTATATAGAGTATCAAATATCCCCCAATTCTGATATATCATCACTTATTTTTAACCATTTGTATAGTGTTACATATTTTGGTTGTTTCTAACTTCTCTATTCTTTAGTTTTATTTTCTTTACAATAAAGAAGAAAAGTGTCCACCTCATGAAGTTATCGTAGAAAGTAAATAATCCATGGAAAGTTCTTATTGCCTTGTCTGACAAAAATAAGCACTTGACAAAATGCTTTTTTGGTTATAAGTATTATTGAGGCTTATGAAAAATAAAGGATTAGGAGAGCTAGGGTAGAACCTGTGTTTACGGGCAGAGATTTCTCTTTATACACCTGTGGAAGCTGTATTATGGAAATATACCAGAGGAGTAAACAGACAAGGAGGCTGGAACCAGACTACTTGAGTTCAGGTGCTGGCTCTGCCACATCCTAGTTATGTGGCCTTGAGCAATTTACTTAACCTAAGACGCAGGTTCATCATCTAAAAAATGGGTTGATAACAATAGCACCTACCTCCTAATTTTGTTGTGAGGATTAAATTAGAACATGCATATAAAGTTTTCACAGCATGGTACCTGGCACACAGTGTGCATTCAACAAATGTTTTATTCTTTTGATCATAAACAAGTTAATTTGCCTCATTTATATCTCTAATATATTTTTTAATTCTGTTAGCCCAAACTCATAACCACCATATTCTTTCTCTCTAACATCAAGATTTAAGGACCACATTCACATTTTGTGCTAAAGAAGATAGTATTTTTGCTACTTTCCTTTTTCCAACTGGTCCCTCCTTTTTTTTAGCCTTCGTTATTTCGACAGTTCAATTTAAGTACGCTATGCCAGCTGCTGTGGTCAGCGGGGCACCAGGGGGAATAAAACAAACATGGCCCCCCCTGTTAGACCTTATAGTCTGGTAAAAATGTCAGATAGTAAACAAATAATTACAACTGTACCATGTGCTACTAAAGGAAGTGCAGGATGCCCTAAAGCGGCACTGGCCCATAGACATATGAGTCACATATGTAATTCTAAAATGTTCTACATTTTAAAAAGTAAAAAGAGAAAGGTAAGATTAATTTTAATAATTTATTTAGCCCAATAAATCTAAAATATTCCCATTTCAACATATTACCAATATAATACATTATTACCTATATATATATATTTTTTTAATATTCTTTTTTTTAAAACCCCACATTTGTTTATTTATTTATTTTTGGTTGTGTTGGGTCTTCGTTTCTGTGTGAGGGCTTTCTCTAGTTGTGGCAAGCGGGGGCTACTCTTCATCGCGGTGTGCGGGCCTCTCACTATCACAGCCTCTCTTGTTGCGGAGCACAGGCTCCAGACACGCAGGCTCAGTAGTTGTGGCTCATGGGCCTAGTTGCTCTGTGGCATGTGGGATCTTCCCAGACCAGGGCTCGAACCCGTGTCCCCTGCATTAGCAGGCAGATTCTCAACCATTGCACCACCAGGGAAGCCCTACCAATATATTTTACATTTGTTATTCTTGTACTTCATCTTCAGACTCCAGCATGTATTTCCCACATCTCAATTCACACTAGCCACATTTCAAGTGCTCCATGGTCACATCTGGCTAGTGGCTACCATATTGGACATTGCAGCTCTAGCAGCATATGATAGAGCCTGGTACATTTTGCTGAGACTTGAAGGATGAGGGCGTCAGGAAAAGGGAGAGGAATACATGTTATAAGCAGAGGGAACAGATTGGGCAAAACCTGTAAAACAAAAAAGTTTGGCATATTTGAGGGACTGGAAAACATTCTGAGGAAAAAGAAGGAGAATGGAAAATGAGGCTGGAGAGGTAGGCAGGGGTGAAATTATGAAGAGCCTTTTGAATAGGGTTAAGAAGTTTGGATTTGTTCCAAGGAGAATGGGAAACCATTGAAGGATTTTAAATAGAAAAACAGCATGATCAGATTGGCTCTTTTTAAAAATGAGCCTTACTCCAGAGGAAAGAAGGACAAAGACATTATCCAGAAGGCAGAATGGCTTTGGGGTTAACTAGAGGATTCAGGTACCAAAGCTGCCACCTGCCAGCCATGTGACCCAAGATAGGAGACTTAACCTTCTGTGGTCTCAGTTTCCTCATCTGTGAAATGGGAATAATACAAGTACCTCATCAAAGGGTTGTTGTGAGTGTTCAGTAAGATAAACCATGTGGACCACTTAGCATATAGCACTTAATAAATATTTGTTCTTATCCTCTCCTGAGACCAGAATAGTCCCTTATAGGATGAATTCGCAAACCTTCCTTCTTCCTCTTCTTTTCTGGAATCCTATTCTGAAGCACCTTAAACATATGAGATGAGGAAAGAAGGGAACGACTTTCCCTACCCGACAACCCAAATCAGACAGGAAAACCACTTTCACTATCTTGGCCTTCACTCCAGTTTGTGTGTGCTTTTATATCCTGAGAACAGTTTTTATATGAACTATGTAGTCTTAGAGTTTTCTCTGTATCTTCATAAAGAGTCCCACATGTTCCTTCTTTAAAGATACAGTAAGATCACCGAAGTGTAAACTCCTAATGATAGAATAAGTCAGAAAAAGCAATGATGTTACCAACTGATAACAGAGCATTTATTTATGGTGTTTTCAGGTGTAGTGAATCATCCAGGGCATGTTACTTGCAAAGTTTTGAAATAAGATATTTTAATACAAAGATTAAATCACATGGAGAAGTGTTTCCCTCACTTCTAGCCAAAACATGAACATCTGAAGCTGTCTCCTTCACCTTCCTCCCCATTCGTGGTACTACACCCTCATCTGCATTCTGGAGAGAACCCCACTGTGTAAAAAGAATGAAATTTTTGGTTCTCAAAATTTTTCAGGTTTTAAGCAGTAAGACACTAACATATTAAAAGTTTACTCTTTATTTGGAAAGGAGGTTTACTTTAAAATGCAGCCTGTCATTTCTTTAATTTTTAAGCTGCACAGAACAGAGATTTGTAGTGTTTCCAATGCCAGATAGAGGTAGAGACAAGAAAATAGGTGAGCAGTGGAGTGTTGTTATCTTGGGTGGGTGACCAGAGAGGGGTGTAGCACCACTACCTCAGATAGTGACTACCTTCCTACACTTAGGCTGTTTCTGTTTCTGTTTCATGGCTGCAAACCCAACCCTTCCAGAAGCTGGAGCCTCATGTAGTTGAAACAGATGGGAACAAGATACTTGGTACTTTCTCTGAAAACAGCCTGTTAATCACCAAATCTTATAATGATTAACCCCAGTCTGGCTGAACGCTTTAATCAAGGGGCTGTTGGAGCTTTGTGATATGCAGCCGAACTGTTTCTCCTTTCTTGAGGAGATACTGTGAAAATCTGTCTTGAGTGTGAGCTAGAATCCTCATCTTATTTCTCCCCAAAAATTATGTCCACAGTTTTAAGTTTCTAGTCAATAAAAGAACACAATAACATTTGATTCCTTCTCATTGTACTTGCAGATGTTTCAGGTATTTCTAAAGCCTTTCAAATTACTTTGAATAAAAAACGACCCAGAGGTAGAAATGCCACGTTTCTAAAGTATGCTTAAGCCTCCATCAGCTTATTATACCTCCAGTAATAGTAAGGCATTAAAATTTGGGTTTTTTTCTTCTTAGACACACTCTAGAAAATTAGAAAAATACAGAAAGGGGAAGAAAGAAAGATATAAGTGCAATCAAATTTTAATAGTTTAATATATCACACTACTTATTTCTTTGGCCTTTTAAGATATGCATTTTTCATATCTAATTGAAAACATCATCTGCATCAGAGCAACTTGGTTTTAAAAAAAAAAACAGATGGCTGGGTTTGGGGAACCTGGTTTATGAGCCAGATGTGAAATGAGTTTGATGTCTAATGTAGTATGCTACTTTTCTGCCTTGTTTTCATATTTTATATGATATGCCTTTTAGGCCTTTGATTATTTTTGTTTTGATGAGCTTTGTAAATGCTTAATTCTTGAGAACATTAATAGGTTTTTGCTATTATAGGAATTTTGCATAACATAGACCCGCTATATTGATGTTGTCAGGTTCCTGAGTCCCTAAAGAGTATCAAAATCATTTGAATGCTCTTGTCCTATATTGGTACTAAGATTGTATTTATTGTAGCTTTAGCCTACTACGTTGTTTGAGGCAGAAAAAATATATCTTTTAAAATTTCTAGACAAATACACCTACATGCAGAAGACCTACAAAAGTCAACTGAGTGCATGATTTCCATTTCAAAGTGTAAGAGAAAGAACTCTTTGTCTCATGGTAATTATCTTACTTTTCCCAACTGGGAGTTACTATGTTATTAAAATTATGGCTTAGGGCATTTGGCAAAGCATGCATTTTAAACTTAGGAAAATGTATTTGTTTTCCTGTTGGAAATTTTTCTCTTAATTGATTAATTTGTTCCACATTAATATTTATTATTCTTAGTACAAAAGCCAATGGCTATATTCAAGAGGCCAATGATAGACCATTTTTCTAAGAGTTTATCCAGAAGTTTATCCAGAAATGTCCTATCCAAAGTAACCTTCAGACCTGCAAAAACAAACCCGAAACAATTAAGAAAATGGTCATAGGAACATACATATCGATAATTACCTTAAACGTGAATGGATTAAATGCTCCAACCAAAAGACACAGGCTTGCTGAATGGATACAGAAACAAGACCCATATATATGCTGTCTACAAGACACCCACTTCAGACCTAGGGACACATACAGACTGAAAGTGGGATGGAAAAAGATACTGCATACAAATGGAAATCAAAAGAAAGCTGGAGTAGCAATACTCATATCAGATAAAATAGACTTTAAAATAAAGAATGTTACAAGAGACAAGGAAGGACACTACATAACGATCAAGGGATCGATCCAAGAGGAAGATATAACAATTATATATGCACCCAACATAGGAGCACCTCAATACATAAGGCAACTGGTATAAAAGAGGAAATTGACAGTAACACAATAATAGTGGGGGACTTCAACACCTCACTTACACCAATGGAGAGATCATCCAAAATGAAAATAAATAAGGAAACACAAGCTTTAAATGACACAATAGACCAGATAGATTTAATTGATATTTATAGGACATTCCATCCAAAAACAGTAGATTACACTTTCTTCTCAAGTGCTCACGGAACATTCTCCAGGATAGATCACATCTTGGGTCACAAATGAAGCCTCAGTAAATTTAAGAAAATTGAAATCAAATCAAGCATCTTTTCTGACCACAACACTATGAGGTTAGAAATGAATTACAGGGGGAAAAAAACGTAAAACATACAAACACATGGAGGCTAAACAATACATTACTAGATAACCAAGAGATCACTGAAGAAATCAAAGAGGAAATCAAAAAATACCTAGAGACAAATGACAATGAAAACACAACGATCCAAAACTTATGGGATGCAGCAAAAGCAGTTCTAAGAGGGAAGTTTATAGCTATATAAGCCTACCTCAAGAAACAAGAAAAATCTCAAATAAACAATCTAACCTTACACCTGAAGAAACTAGAGAAAGAAGAACAAACAGAACCCCAAAGTTAGCAGAAGGAAAGAAATCATAAAGATCAGAGCAGAAATAAATGAAAAAGAAAGAAGGAAACGATAGCAAAGATCAATAAAACTAAAATCTGGTTTTTGAGAAGATAAACAAAATTGATAAACCATTAGCCAGACTCATCAAGAAAAAGAGAGAGAGGACTCAAATCAATAAAATTAGAAATGAAAAAGGAGAAGTTACAACAGACACCATAGAAATACAAAGCATCCTTAGAGACTACTGCAAGCAACTCTATGCCAATAAAATGGTCAACCTGGAGGAAATGGACAAATTCTTAGAAAGTTATAACCTCCCAAGACTGAACCAGGAAGAAATAGAAAATATGATCAGACCAATCACGAGTAATGAAATTGAAACAGTGATTAAAAATCTTCCAACAAACAGAAGTCCAGGACCAGTTGGCTTCCTAGGTAAATTCTATCAAACATTTAGAGAAGAACTAACACCCATCCTTCTCAAACTCTTCCAAAAAATTGTAGAGGAAGGAGCACTCCCAAACTCATTCTATGAGGCCACCATCACCCTGATACCAAAACCAGACAAAGATACTACAAAAAAAGAAAATTACAGACCAATATCACTGATGAATATAGATGCAAAAATCCTCAACAAAATACTAGCAAACAGAATCCAACAGCACATTAAAAGGATCATACACCATGATGAAGTGGGATTTATCCCAGGGATGCAAGGATTCTTCAATATACGCAAATCAATGAACGTGATATACTATATTAACAAATTGAAGAATAAAAACCATATGATCATCTCAATAGATGCAGAAAAAGCTTTTGACAAAATTCAACACCCATTTATGATAAAAACTCTCCAGAAAGTAGGCATAGAGGGAACCTACCTCAATGTAATAAAGGCCATATATGAGAAACCCACAGCAAACATCATCCTCAACAGTGAAAAACTAAAAGCATTTCCTCTAAGATCAGGAACAAGACAAGGATGTCCACTCTCACCACTATTATTCAACATAGTTTTGGAAGTCCTAGCCACGGCAATTAGAGAAAAAAAAGAAATAAAAGGAATACAAATTGGAAAAGAAGAAGTAAAACTGTCACTGTTTGCAGATGACATGATACTATACATAAAGAATCCTAAAGATGCCACCAGAAAACTACTAGAGCTAATCAATGAATTTGGTAAAGTTGCAGGATACAAAATTAATGCACAGAAATCTCTTGCATTCCTATACACTAATGATGAAAAATCTGAAAGAGAAATTAAGGAAACACTCCCACTTACCATTGCAACAAAAAGGAATAAAATACCTAGGGAGACAAAAGACCTGTATGCAGAAAACTATAAGATGCTGATGAAAGAAATTAAAGATGATACAAATAGATGGAGAGATATACCATGTTCTTGGATTGGAAGAATCAATATTGTGAAAATGACTATACTACCCAAAGCAATCTGCAGATTCAATGCAATCCCTATCAAATTACCAATGGCATTTTTTACGGAACTAGAACAAAAAATCTTAAAATTTGTGTGGAGACACAAAAGACCCCGAATAGCCAAAGCAGTCTTGAGGGAAAAAAACGGAGCTGGAGGAATCAGACTCCCTGACTTCAGACTGTACTACAAAGCTACAGTAATCAAGACAATATGGTACTGGCACAAAAACAGAAACATAGATCAATGGAACAAGAGAGAAAGCCCAGAGATAAACCCGCACACCTATGGTCAACTAATCTAGGACAAAGGAGGTAAGGATATACAATGGAGAAAAGACAGTCTCTTCAATAAATGGTTCTGGGAAGACTGGACAGCTACATGTAAAAGAATGAAATTAGAACACTCCTTAACACCATACACAAAAATAAACTCAAAATGGATTAGAGAACTAATTTTAAGACTGGACAGTATAAAACTCTTAGAGGAAAACATAGGAAGAACACCCTTTGACATAAATCACAGCAAGATCTTTTTTAATCCACCTCCTAGAGTAATGGAAATAAAAACAAAAATAAACAAATGGGACCTAATGAAACTTCAAAGCTTTTGCACAGCAAAGGAAACCATAAACAAGATGAAAAGACAACCCTCAGAATGGGAGAACATATTTGCAAACGAATCAACGGACAAAGGATTAATCTCCAAAATATATAAACAGCTCATGCAGCTCAATATTAAAAAAACAAACCACCCAATCCAAAAATGGGCAGAAGACCTAAATAGACATTGCTCCAAAGAAGGCATACAAATGGCCAAGACGCACATGAAAAGCAAGAGGGAACCCTCTTGCACTGTTGGTGGGAATGTAAATTGATACAGCCACTGTGGAGAACAGTATGGAGGTTCCTTAAAAAACTACAAATAGAACTACCATATGACCCAGCAATCCCACTACTGGACATATACCCTGAGAAAACCATAATTCAAAAAGAGTCATGTACCACAATGTTCATTGCAGCTCTATTTACAATAGCCAGGAGATGGAAGCAACCTAAGTGTCTATCGACAGATGAATGGATAAAGAAGATGTGGCACATGTATACAATGGAATATTACTCAGCCATAAAAAGAAACGAAATTGAGTTATTTGTAGTGAGGTGGATCTACCTGGAGTCTGTCATACAGAGTGAAGTAAGTCAGAAAGAGAAAAACAAATACCATATGCTGACACATATATATAGAATCTAAAAAAAAAAAAAAAAACAGGTCATGAAGAACCTAGGGGCAGAACGGGAATAAAGACACAGACCTAGTAGAGAATGGACTTGAGGACACGGGGAGGGGGAAGGGTAAGCTGAGACAAAGTGAGAGACTAGCATGGACATATACACTACCAAATATAAAACCAATAGCTAGTGGGACACAGCCGCATAGCACAGGGAGATCAGCTTGGTGCTTTGTGACCACCTAGAGGGTTGGGATAGGGAGGGTGGGAGGGAGGGAAATGCAAGAGAGAGGAGATATGGGGATATATGTATATGTATAACTGATTCACTTTGTTATAAAGCAGAAATTAACACACCATTGTAACCAATTATACTCCAATGAAGGTTAAAAAAAATAATAAGCTTCAAGGATATATTGTACAACACAGGGAATATTTTTAACTATAAATGGAGTATAACCTTTAAAAATTGTGAATCACTATATTGTACAGCTGTAAGTTATATAATATTGTACATCAACTATACTTCAATTTTAAAAAGTAACTAGAAAAAAATCCATTGTAGAGTTTCCACATGTAACAGTAAATGTGTGTCTGTTATTTCGAATTTAATGCATTACCTAAAAGAATTTGTGAAAATTTCTGAGACTTTTGACAGAATCAACTTATACCTTCAGAACCCTATATTTGGTTATAGATAACCACCTGTCATTCTCTTAACAGTCAGCTTGTTGGGCTTCTTAAGTGTTATATCTGAGAAGAAGGAGATCATATTGTGTTTACAATGGAATATATGAATAAATCACACTGATATTTTATTAATACTTACAATGATCTTCTAGAAGGTTTGCTTTGCCAGGTATAGCTAGTATTTAAAATAAATATCTGTAAAACATTAATTATAGTCTGACTTACTATAATACTTTTTGTTTTGATTTTTCATGTATTTACCTACCTTTGAGGGCATTAATGATGTCTTCATTAGTAGATACTTGACATTTGCAATCAGTATTCCAGACTTTTCCAGAATCACTAAATGAATGAATATGTCTAAAGATGCTACGTGGTCGAGGCTCACTCTCTAGCCAAGTGTCCTACTCCTGAAGGCCACCCTCTGTGGAGGTTGATGGTGGTAACGTTTTTGCCAGGTGCTTTCCATGCGTACAAACATATATGCATTCTCTTTTTTCCTTTAATTTCTTATTCTAAAACAGGTGTTTTCTTCTAACTTTTTATTGAAGGTTAGCATATACATGTTAAAAAATGCACATCATTTAGTTCAATACATTTTCACAAACACACCCAGGTAAACGCCCCTCAAGTCAAGAAACAGAACCTCACCACCATCCCAGAAGGAAGCTTGTGTTTGCTTCTAGCCACTCCTTCAACTAAAGATAATCTGTTTTTATACTTTAGATAAATGAAATCACCTGGTAATACCTTCTGTATCCAGCTTCCTTCATTTAATATTATGTTTGTGAGTTTTACCCACATTACTGTGTTCACTTGTAAATTGTTTTTTCTCATTGCATTATGGGAATATACCACAGAATATTGTCTGTTCTGTGGTTGGTGGGCTATTGTGAATGGCTGTGCTCTAAACATTTAGTGTATGACTTTTGGTGAATGTATGCACACATTTCTTTTGGGCCTTTGTCTAGCAGTGGATTTCTGGGGTGTTAGGAATACACATTCATACATTTAGGATCCATGTGTGGACTTCTGGAAGTCTGTTAACCCCTGAAATTATATGCAGAGTTTTGGATGTATGTATGTGCATTTGAAGGTTCCATCACTTGTATGAAATTTTCCAAAAGTGCCTAAAAAACATTCAGAAGTACTTAACAAAACAGGGAAAACTCAAAACTGATCTTGTGTCTATCAAGAGAAAAATAAGAGGAAGTCAAGATGACAGAGAAGGGTGGTTTCATGTCTATAGGGCAATCTGCTTTCAAGAACTTCCTTGATCTGAAGGAACTACAAAGGTGTCAACTTTAATGTTTCTCCCTTCTGCTCTTAAAATACATATTACAGATATGAACTGAAAAGAAATGTTATTCCTAGGAAGGAAGCAACAAAAGCAAAATAGTCCACAAATAGTCTGCCAACATCCGATAAACTTAGCCTTTCTGTATCTAACCATGAAGACCAAAACTGAAATTTCAGAAATGAAAAGAGGAAGATTCTTTCCATTCTTTTCATACCATGGCCAAGTAAAAACTCCTCAGAGATTTCTCCACGTATTAAATAAATATTTAATGCACAATCTCTACGCACAAAGCACTATGGGGATTCTGAGATAACAAGAACACAATTTTTGATTTTAAGGAGCTTATCTTGTACTCAGAGAAAAAGATATGTAAATAACTGTGGCACAGCGAAATATTTGCAGTAATGGAAATTCAGGAGATGCAGAGGGGCCCGAAGGTCAACTCAGGACACAGTTGATGTCTGTAGGGAACATGGTCCATAGATCTCTCAAAATCAAGAAATTCAGGAATACCCTTACATGATCACTAATCTCCCTAAATGGTTCTTTAAATTGTTTCATCTAAGGCATTGATTATGAATCTTCAAAGCACCAAGGATGAGAAAAATCACCTGTAGTAGGGCTTCCCTGGTGGCACAGTGTTGAGAGTCCGCCTGCGGATGCAGGGGACATGGGTTCGTGCCCAGGTCCGGGAAGATCCCACATGCCGCGGAGTGGCTGGGCCCGTGAGCCATGGCCGCTGAGCCTGTGCATCCAGAGCCTGTGCTCCGCAACGGGAGAGGCCACAACAGTGAGAGGCCCGCGTACCACAAAACAAACAAACAAACAAAAAAGGATGAAGTAGCTTTTTAGGTTCTGATATGAAAAGATCTCTAGGAGACATTAAGTGAGAAAAGCAAGGTCAGGCCATTTGTGTGGGAGAGGAGTAGGGGACAGAATATGTGTTTATATTAGCTTGTAATGCCAATATACAAGAATATGTATTTATACTGGCTTGTATATGCCAATTAATTTAGCATCTTCAGTACAAGAGCTTTTCCTGAAACACGTTATGTAAACCATTTATCTACCTTTGGAATCAACCCAGCAGGAGCCCTATTCAATGGCTTCCAGGGAAGTAGGCTTCAACCATAGCTTTTCTATATTCATTCTATTTTAAAGAATTACGTTATAAATAAATGTTAACTTCCAGAATCTACCATGCCCAGATTTAAATTTGAGATTATAAAAGGAGATGTGATGGTCTTTTGTTAGCTCGTATGTTAATAAACACCAATTCACAAAAGTTTCAAGAATTGAACCATGCCTCTGAATCTTATATTCACTTTGTTTCCCAAAAGTGCTCAACACACTATTCCCAAATTTGGAATAGGAAGAGAGACAGTACTTAATTCTGGCCTTTGTTTTTTTTTATTGAAGTAGAGTTGATTTACAATGCTGTGCCAATCTCTGCTGTACAGCAAAGTGACTCCATTTTATACACATATACATTCTTTTTTTAATATTCTTTTCCATTATGGTTTATCCCAGGAGATTGGATATAGTTCCCTGTGCTATACAGTAGGACCTTGTTGTTTATCCGTTCTAAATGAAGTAATTTGCATCAACCAACCCCAAATTCCCAGTCCATCCCTCTCCCCCTCCCCCTTGGCAACCACAAGTCTGTGCTTTATGTCTGTGAATCTGTTTCTGTTTTGTAGATAGGTTCATTTGTGCCATATTTTAGATTCCACGTATAAATTATAAGGTATTTGTCTTTCTGACTTAGTATGATAATCTCTAGTTGAATACATGTTGCTGCAAATGACATTTTGTTCTTTTTATAGCTGAGTAGTATTCCATTGTGTGTATATGTGTGTGTGTATGTGTGTGTGTATATATATACACATACACACACACACATATATATATATACCCCACATCTTCTTTATCCATTCATCTGTCGATGGGCATTTAGGTTGTTTCCATGTTTTGGCTATTGTGAATAGTGCTTCTATGAACATAGGGGTGCGTGTATCTTTTTGAATTATAGTTTTGTCAGGTATATGCCCAGGAGTGGGATTGCTGGATCATATGGTAATTCTATTTTCAGTTTTCCGAGGAACCTTCATACTGTTTTTCATAGTGGCTGCACCAACTTACATTCCCACCAACAGTGTAGTTGGGCTCCCTTTTCTCCACACCCTCTCCAGCATTTGTTATTTGTAGACTTTTTGATGATGACAGTTCTGACCTGTGTGAGGTAGTATCTCATTGTAGTTTTGATTTGTGAATTAATAATTTGAGAATTATTATTTCTCTAATTATTAGGGATGTTGAGCATCTTTTCATGCGCCTACTGTCCATCTGAATGCCTTCTTTGGAGAAATGTCTATTAAGGTCTTCTTCACATTTTTCAGTTGGGTTGTTTGGTTTTTGTTGTTGTTGTGTTGTATGAGCTGTTTGTATAATTCTGGACTTTGTTGACAGAATTTCTTGTAGCGGAAGAAAAGGTGAGTGAGGAGACGAAGGCTTAGATTTGTAAACAAAGGAGGGAAAGGAGCTTTAATAATTTATCACAGAGTTTATATTTCCATGAAAATTATAGTTGTGAGGGTAGATATGCCACAGTGGACAGTGATCATTGTGGAATATTATGGTTTACTTGTTTTGCATCTCTTAGCTCCTATTACTGAAATGAAAATTTAATAGTAATATGTTGGTATTACCATTAAAAGAAAATCTGGACCTGATCAGGCCAATCCATGAGGAAACAGTGAACCACTTTGTGTAAGACCTTAAAGAGAATATTCCAGCTGTTAAGAATGGGTGCCTCTCCAGAAAGTTAGCGTTTTGTTTTTTGCCAGCAAATATCTGGCTTAGGCATATCTAATAGACATGTAGACACACCTCTTAGAAAGTGAACACTCAGAATATCCTGTATATTACAAGAAAGATTAGTATCTAACTGAGGCTCTCTCCCACCACTAGAAGAAATCAGAAACAATCTCTATTGATTAGGGCTTGAACCATTCTAAAAACATGCCATCTTGCAGCATTGTATTAGGAGATGCTGGAGAGGAACTTGAACCATTTGCTAGTACCTGCTAGAGAACAGTACTCCCAGACCAGTCAGCAGAAGCATCTGGGCAGCACTCTTCTTGTAGGGACTTCTTTGTTCCAGTTTTATAGATTCACCAAGCAGCCTTTAGTACACTTAAGTTTGTTCTGCTCTATAAGCCTGGCTAAATAGTCAGACTCCCCCTGAGACTAAACTATGGACTTTGGTTCCCACAATTTAAAAAAACATGAACATGTATATTTATTTGGGTGGATTGAGGAGTCTCAACTCAGTGAAATATACACATGAAATAATCTCTCCCTAGTAACCACTCTTAACTGTGTTGAGCTGAATACTTTCTTTCCCACTGGTACTTAGCAACCGTAACAACACTCAGTCTTAGTCCATAATTTTTTTGTCACTTTGGGCCCTAAAAAATATTATTTCAGTTACTAAGGTTAGTCATGTCCATTTTTTAATTAAGACTTTATTTCTTAGAGCAGTTTAAGGTTCACAGCAAAATTGAGGGGAAGGCACAGAGATTTCCATATACACTCTGCCCATACACATGCATATCCTCCCCCGTTTTCAACATTTCCCACCAGAGGATACATTTGTTACAACTGATGAACCTACATTGGCACATCATAATCACCCAAAGTCCATAGCTCACATTATGGTTCACTCTTGGTGTTATACATTCCACGGGTTTGGATGAATATATAATGACATATATTCATCATTATGGTATCATACAGAGTATTTTCACTGCTCTAAAAATCCTCTGTGCTCTGCCTGTTCATCCCTGCCCCCCAACCCCTGCCAGCTACTGATCTTTTTATTGTTTCCACAGTTTTGCCTTTTCAAAAATGTCATATAGTTGGAATCATATAGTATGTGGCCTTTTCAGATTGACCTCTTTCACTTAGTAACATGAATTTAAAGTTCCTTCATGTCTTTTCATGGCTTGATAACCCACTTCCTTTTGTGCTGAATAAAGACGTACCACAGTTTATTGATCCATCCACCTATTGAAGGACATCTTGGTTGCTTCCAAGTTTTGACAATTATGAATAAAACTGCTATAAATATCCGTGTGCAGGGTTTTGTGTACACATAAGCTTTCAACTGATTTGGGTGAATACCAAAGAGTACAAAAGCTAAATCAGATGTGATAAGAGCATGTTTAATTTTGTAAGGAACTGCCAAACTGTCTTCCAAAGTGGCTGCACCATTTTGTATTCCCACCAGAAGTGAATGAGAGTTCCCATTGCTCCATGTACTTGTCAGCATTTGGGGTTGTCAGTGTTCGGGATTTGGGCCATTCATATCTGTGGGTAGTGGTGTCTCGTCGTTTTCATTTACATTTCCCTGGTAACATATGATGTGTAGGGTGTGGAGCATCTTTTCATATGCTTATTTGCCACCTCTGTATCCTCTTTCGTGAGGTGTGTGTTGAGGTCTGTGGCCCACTTTTTTAAACAGGGTTTTTGTTTTCTTGTTCAGTTTTGAGAGTTCTTCATATAATTTGGATGACAGTCTTTTATTAGCTGTGTCTTTTGAAAATCTTTTCTCCCAGTCCGTGGCTTGTTTTCTCACTCTCTTGACATTGTCTTTCACAGTGCAGAAGATTTTTATTTTAATGAAAGTTCCATTTATTGGTTATTTATTTCATGGATTGTGTGCCTTCAGTGTTGTATCGAAAAAAGTCATCGCCAAGCTTCCAGGTTGGTGAACACATAGAGATTCCAGGACAGTGGTACACCTGGAGAGGGTATAGAAGCTCTTCACCACTTCCCACATAGCTTGCCCTACACATCTCTTCCACCTGGCTGTTCCTGAGTTATGTCCTTGCATAATAAAGTAGTAACCTAGAGTCCCCAGGGCACGGTGGGAAGATATGAGCTCTGAGACCAGACAGTCTTGGGCTTCAATCCTATCTCCCCTCTTCACAGCACTGAGGCTTTGGATGTTCACTTACTCTAAGTCTCACTTTCCTACATTGTAGGATCCTTGGATGATCTGTCTGGTATATAGAAAATAATCAATAGATCAAACACTCTAGATTGGCTGACCCAACCTCAAAAAAAAAAAAAAAGGTCATTGCCATACCCAAGGTCATGTTGGTATTCTCCTATGTTATCTTCTAGGAGTTTCATAGCTTTGCATTTTATGTTTAAGCCAGTGATCCATTTTGAGTGAGTTTTTGTGAAGAATATAATGTCTGTGTCTAGATTCATTTTTTTGCATGTGGACATCAGTTGTCCCAGTACCATTGTTGAAAAGACTGTCCTTGCTCCATAGTTTTTCTTTGCTCCTTTGTCAAAGATCAGTTGACAATATTTATGTGGGTGTATTTCTGGGCTCTCTGTTCTGTTCTGCTGATCTATTTGTCTCTTCTTCTGTCAATACTATGCTGTCTTGGTTACAGAAGCTTTATATTGATAGTAAGTCATAAAGTGGAGTAGCATCAGTTCTCCAGCTTTATTCTTCTCCTTCAAAATTGTGTTGGTTATTCTGGGTCTTCTGCCTCTCTATATAAACTTTAGAATAAGTTTGTTAATATCCACAAAATAACTTGCTAGATCCATTTTTTAAACTTCTAGCTTTTGGTGGAGTTAAATCTCTGAAGAGACTGAGGCTGGTGGTTCCAGCACTTGTTAGAGGGCTGTGCTGTGCCTTCTCCCATTCCCATCCCCTTTCTGCTCTTCCTTCTCTCTTGCTGGTCTATGGAGGAAGGAGAAGAAAGGAAGACATTTCTTTCTTAGTTTCTCTGCTTTTATTACACAATATATTTTTGCATATTGTCTACATTTTTATTAGTATTATTAATGGAATACTACTCTATAGTTAATGTGTTAATCACAGTTAATTTGAATTTCCTGTTTGATAATTCCAAAATTTGTATCATGTCTGAGTCTGGCTCTGCTTACTTTGTCTCTTACTTTGTCTCTTCAGACTCTGTTTTCCTTGCCTTCTAGTATGCCTTGTGATTTTTGGTTGAAAAGCAGACATGATGTATTGGGTAATAGGAACTGAGATCAATAAGCCTTTAGTGTGAGGTTTTATGTTAATCTGGCTAGGAGTTGGGCTGTGTTTAATATTTGCTGTAGCTACAGATTCCAGAGGTTTCAAATTCCTCTAATGTCCTTGTTTTTGTCTCCTTTGCTGTGTTTGGGCTTCCCTAAGAACTCCTCCTTTGATAGAGTCTGAATCTACAGCTCATTCAGCTGTAACCCACTTTTTTTTTGGGGGGGGGGGTGTTACGCGGGCCTCTCACTGTTGTGGCCTCTCCCATTGCAGAGCACAGGCCCCAGATGCGCAGGCTCAGCGGCCATGGCTCACAGGCCCAGCTGCTCCGCGGCATGTGGGATCTTCCCGGACCAGGGCACGAACCTGTGTCCCCTGCATCAGCAGGCAGACTCTCAACCACTGCGCCACCAGGGAAGCCCTCCACTATTTTTATGTTGGCATTTGTGGGGGGCATAGGGCAGAAGGGAAGTGAATATACTCTTGTGATTAAATCTCAGTCATTTAGTGGGCCCGTGTCCCCGCCATGGGACTTTCACCAATGTTTCTTAGATGCTTTTTCCTTCTTTAGGTGAGACAGGAAGGCCGGAGGAGACTAGAGTCAGAGAAATGCACTTCCCCCAGGTGGGATAAGACTCTCGTAAAGTCTTTTCCCTGGAGAGTAGGCCTTTGCTACGGAGAATGCTCTGGGTCTATATCATGATGCTCATTCTTCCCCTCCCCCTGCCAGAGCCACGAGATAAGTTTTGGCTCTTCACCATGAGAATTTGGAGGAATTCCAAGGGGTAAAGCTCACAAAAGTGTGGATGCCCACCTAAGACTGTCTCCCCCAGGAGTTTCTCACTCCCAGGTTACTCTACATTCAGCCTCCAGCAAATCATCAAAATGACCATTGTTGAGGCATATTAAAAATGTTAAGAGTTTATTTGAGCAAAAGTTGATTCGAATCTGGCAGCACGAAACCGGAAGTGCTTAGGAGCACTCCACCAATGGGAGCTCAGGGAGGTAATTTTATAGAGAAAAGGTGAAGGCAAAATTAGGAAACTGTTGATTGGCAGTAGCATAAAGCCTAGCTGGCTGTGATTGGTTGTCCTTGGGTTTCAATGTTGGAACCTTGAGGCGGTTGAAGGCTTAGATTTTGGTTTGCTTACTCAGACCACCAGGCATTAGAGCCACCTGAGTCTAATGGCCTCCTGGTTTAATTAATTAAACACCACTTAAGTGGTCCTAGCCGCTTGTGGCTTCCAGTCCAGGTAGGCAAATGTCAGCTGTGACTGGATTCCCCCATTTCGCCAGATTTCAGGGTGGCAGTTTTCTTGACATACTCAGTTCTTTGATGAACCTGAGAGAAGTCATTATTTTCACTTTGTTCAGCTTTTTCTTGTAACAGCAGGAATGACCACTTATACAGGTTGAAGCTGAAACTGGAAATCTACACGTCAATTTTAAACTAGGAAAAACTTTAAAAAGCCTATCGATGGAAGCCAAAGAGGTCTACAGATGAATTTTTCCATTAGTAAACAACTGGGAAAACTTACATAGTTATTTCAGAGGGGTGAAATCTGTATGAGTCTGACTTAGTTCTTACTTTTAATTTCATTTGGTCAACCCAAGAATGATGATACTGATGATAATTATTACAAGAATGAGACACATTTCTAAGACCTTAGTTGTATTATTCCAAAATGCCAAAACAAGGGAATGTAACTCCTAAAAGTGTATCATTTTCACTAAAACATTAAATATTCTTCCCACTTCCTAAAGATTTTCTCACCGGAACTGAGAAAAGGGGAATTTGAAATCCAGAATATTGTTGCATTTATTCATTGACTCAGATTCTCACTAATTGTTTACTCCATGGAAGTTCTACTTTCCCCGAAAGATCGAGAGCTCATTTAGACCAGGTTCTTTATCAGAGTCTGTACTTTAGCCTCGCACATTGCTCTGCACATAATACACCTTCATTAAATACTTGAATTGGATGTGGGCTTAGATGACGTTTTATTATGCTGGGTTGCCAGAGTTCTGCCATGAGCTTTGTGTCCCAGTCTACCTTGTTATTCTTATCTCTTGGCTTAAAATGCTGTGCCTTGCAAAAGGCTTCTATGAGCAAATACTTAAGGAAAAAGAATTACCCCCTTTCAAAAGGGCCTGAATATGGTTTTTCACGAGGCCTAGTACAGTGCCTTATACCTCATAATGATCTGCTGGGGAGTTATTGTGCATGTTGTAATAGAGACTGAACTCATATTTTTCATCCCCTGATTAGTATTTCTGAATTGGCTCTGGTGCCAAAAGGAATATTTTCCCTTACTGTTTCTCCTTTTCAGTAGTAATATAAGCATAATAAAAAGCAGTAGAATGCATCCCCTCTCCAGAAGCAAACAAGAACCGATTACGGTCACTCCTGAGGAAAGTCTTCAGGGAAGAAAGCCAAGAAAAGCAGAGAAAGCTGAATACCTCTGCCTTTATCTGTCCTGTCTGCCTAGCTTTTTAGGATCACATTTTCACAGCCCAGTTCGGATTCTTTCATGCCCAGGTAGGGAGGAAGCATTTTTGTCCTCGACACATGGTTGATATGTTGAAAGGTATGACATGTAATCAGAGAGGGGGTCGGTTTCTTCTAGGGCTCATTTGTGATATGCGTTTTCTGGCTATAGATCAAGACATAGGGCAGCCCTAGGAACCAAGCCCAGGACGTGTTAATGAAGGCCCACTCTATGCTACCCACTGTCCACCTTCCTTACCTGTAGCCCACCAGGAAGGGTGTCTGGGGAGATATGGAATAGGAGAGGCTGAGAGGGCTGGTGTTGAACATGGAGTGACCCTGTGCCCACTCTGTGGTCACAGCAGCCACCCTCTGTGGAGGGTCCTGGGCTCTTTGTCCTCTGAGCAGCATTTTGCGCCCCCCTGTGCTCTGCTGTGCATCACACGGAAGCCGACCTCCGCAGGGCCTTGGTTTTGCCTTTAGCGTTGGTTTTCTTGCTTTGATCCATCTTCTCACCAATATCACTCACCAAGCTCCTTCTTTCCCTCTTCTGTTTAATCATTTATAAAATGAAATTCTTTTCCTTATTTCTCTGGTTTATGGCTGGAGAGGGATGGGATGCGGGAGGGTCTCCAGCTCCCCTCAGTGGTGGGAGGGTGGCAGCATCTCCAGCAGCGGCTGGACCTCCAGGGCCAGGAGGCCCTCCGGGGTTCCAGCTCCCACCAGGCCACCTGGCTCCAGCTCTGGCAACGCCTCCTCCTTCCTCTGTCCCCCCACCTGAGGGCTTCCTGCTTGGCTAGCATCCAGGTTACCTCCTCATCGCCTCTTTGGCTTCTCAGCTCTTGCACCACCTGTAAAGCTAGTTCCCAGCATTAAATTTCCTCCATGGGAAATACTGAGTGTTTTCCATTTTCCCCCTCGGATTTCAACTGCTACCTACCTTTCTGGTATGTTTGTCTCAGCCCTGGAAGGGCAGTCCCTCAACGCCAAATGTTTTATTGTCACAAAGTTGCTTTTTTTTTTTTTTTTTTGCGGTATGCGGGCCTCTCACTGTTGTGGCCTCTCCCGTTGCGGAGCACAGGCTCCGGACGCGCAGGCTCAGTGGCCATGGCTCACGGGCCCAGCCACTCCGAAGCATGTGGGATCCTCCTGGACTGGGACACGAACCTGTGTCCCCTGCATCGGCAGGTGGACTCTCAACCACTGTGCCACCAGGGAAGCCCCACAAAGTTGCTTTTTAAAAAGTTAATTCAGACCAAGCATGATGCATGGTGCTAACGTGTCATCTCAGTAGGATGTTATGAACACTTATTGCTGGAAACGCATAAGATCAACTCTGGTACCTGGTAACTGAGAAGGGCTTAGATGCATTTTTCTCAATGAACTTTAATTAAATGGAATGTTAACTCTTCCACAGTGTGAGCCATGATATCTGTAGGAGAAAAGAGCAGGTGCAATGGGTCATTGTTCCTGCAGCGTGGAATAAGACTGACCTGGATTCACTTCCCAGCTCTTCCAGTCATTAGCTGTATGAGCTCAAGTCCCTATGTGTTGCTGGCCTTAGTTTTCTCAATAAAATATGAGAGTAATAATAAAATAAGATAACACATGTAAAAGGCCTGACATAGGAAGTCCTTGGTCTTGCTTTTAGGGCTGCTTTTCTTGTTTGGATTCTCACTAATCACCCCGTCCTGCTTCTTTCCCTCTCCTATTGAGGGAATGAAATTTATAAAATGAAATTCCTCTCCTCATTTCACTGAAGCTCAGCTAAAGTGAAATTCTCAAAAATAAAAACTTTACTTGAAAGCCAAGAGAAACCAAAAAGGAAATAAATAAGCAGATACAAAAGCAATAAAGTCATACTCCCTATGGAAGGGGCCCCTGAACAGGCATTGGCAGTGACTTTGTGTCCCAGGGACCCGGCCTACCTGTCACAGCCCTCTACCTCACAGTGCATGGCTGCTAGGCACCAACGTAGCTCTTAGATCATAGAAGCTTGCCTAACTGAATACGGGATGGAGTCCCTTTCAGACAGGTTTTTATTCCCCTCCCCCCCAAGTAAAACTTTCCCTGCTTTCACCCTGCATGTGTTCCTTGGAGGTTTTATTTAAATAAAGGGACTGTCCCCCTCTCAAAGCATCTTTTCATTATGTTGCCTCCAAACCTAAAATCTCTGAGCCAGGGAAGGTTCTGAGAATGCTTCCTTTCAACAGATTAAACAGCCTCTTGGTCCTGGGATTATCTCGCTAAAAGGCAACCTGTGTACGTTTTGCTCCTTTAGAAGTTGCAAATCAAAGGAACTGGTTGAAGTCTGATGCTTCCCTTGCTTTGGTAATAGTTTCTTTTCCGGGTTCCAAGGAAGCAAAAAGGGAACTGTCCAACTAAATTGACTACCTAGGGACCACTTGTTAGCATTTTGCTTAAATATATTCATGTTTGTAGAAACAAATAAAAAGATGCCATCTTCAAATAATGTTTCATTGCGCCTACCAAAAAATAAACATTCATCAATAATCCTCAAGCACGGGCATCTTCTTGACCTCTGGCTCAGCCAGCCTCTCAAAGACTATTGCAAAGGAAAATAGATTTTTTTTTTTCCCCATAGGAAAGAAAAGGTTACCTCAGAAGCTTATCCTACATTCATCTACTCTAGACCACATATACCTACACTTCCTTCTTCTAAGACAGGAAGAAGAAATGGGTTTCTGCTGTTATTTTCAAGAATAGCTAGAGGCTTCTACGATTTGGATACATACCCAGGCACAGTCCTAGACATATAAACCAACCTGTGTAATGTAAAGAGACAAGGCACATGAGTACTGGGGACTCACAACCTGGAAATAATCAACTGTTTTGACTGCACACATTTCCAGCGCCCTGGTGCATGCTGGCCTCCCCCCTTTTGAACATGATTCCAGGTGATTTGGCATCAGGGAATTCTGTCTGTCTTTTTTTTTTTTCTTTTTTGTGGTATGCGGGCCTCTCACTGTTGTGGCCTCCCCCGTTGCGGAGCACAGGCTCCGGATGCGCAGGCTCCGGATGCGCAGGCCCAGCGGCCACGGCTCACGGGCCCAGCCGCTCCGCGGCATATGGGATCCTCCCAGACCGGGGCACGAACCCGTATCCCCTGCATCGGCAGGCGGACTCTCAACCACTGCGCCACCAGGGAGGCCCCTGTCTGTCTTTTTTGAGGAGATAGTACAGGGAGTCTGTGAGCTCACGGTCCCTTTCCCATGAAAGGTCTGCCATAAGAGAGTGTGGGCTACTTCAGGACAAAGTCGGTCTCTGTTTAAAGCTGCTATTGAATTTGACCAGATTGACATTCCTTGGTCTATGCTAGTTGTAAACAGAATGCTGCTAAAATATTATAATATTGCTTGACATTTGTGCTCTAGTGATTTCGAGAGGAAGAAAAGGTCTAGATGCCAGCAAGGTGATGAAAATGTTTAAGTTCAGTGCGATTTCATTCTAAATTAATCTGTCTCATCTATGCTGTTCTTAAAACTTAGGATTCTTTTCCCTTTTTTCCTTAATTCTATTATAATATTAAAAGCAGCAACCCATGAAACCCATGAAAGCAGCAACCCATGAAACCCTGAAATTTATTGTTAATAAAAAGGAAGACATATGTTTATACATGTATATTCATATTTAGGTACCTAAAGTATTTAAAATTAATATTGACTTTTTATTTTCCCTATTGATTATATATCAGTACAAAGGAAAAACCTACCAATTTATTTTCAATGCAGTGGCTTCTATTTGCAAAAAGTGTGGGTTTTTAGTATAAGGTATTATAATCTCTGGTTAGTTTTCTGTGACTGCTGTAATGAATTCTGTAAGGCACAAGCTTAAAGAAACACAAATGAATAACCTTACAGTGCTGTAGTTTAGAAGTCTGAAGTTGGTCTCACTGGGCTATAATCAAGGTATCAGCAGGCCCGTTCCTTCTGAAGGCTCCAGGGGGAAATCGTGTATTGTTTTGCCTTTTCCGTCTTCCAGAGGCTGCCCTCATTCCTTGGCTCTTGGCTTCCTCCACCATCAAAGCCAGCAAAATCGGGCAGAATCCTACTCCCACTGTTAGCTCTCTGGTTCTAACTCTTCTGCCTCTTTCTTCCGTCTTTTAAGGACCCTACAATTACAATTACATTGGAGCCACCGAGAAACATCAGAATAATCTGCTTATTTTGACCCTTAACTTAATCACATCTGCAGAGTCCCTTTTGCCATGTAATCTAACATATTCATGGGTTCTGGGGATAAGGACATGGACATCTTTGGGGGCCATTATTCTGCCCACCGCAATCTCATAGGTAAATCTACTACTTCCCTTCTGGAAGTGGCATAAACAGCGTTGTGTTGATGGTTCTATCACCACCTTTGACAGAATGTATCTTTGCCATTACCAGATATTTCAGAAAAATAGAGTGAAGGGGTTTCAGTAGGACTAGGGGACTCAGCTGTGTAGCTGTGGAGCAAGTCATTTCCCTGGGATTCCAATTCAGCACCTTCATCTGAAGAATGTGGAGAGTGCTGGGGGCTTTATCTAGATCCTAGAGCTGTTCTGATAGTCACAGAATCCTGAAAACTTTGTACACCACTTTGCAGATGAAAGAAATGGTACACTAGCTGCCCCAGTGCGTTCGAGGAGCTTGAGTATGTAAAACCACAAAGAAGCATCATTTAAAAATTAAAACTTGGGGCTTCCCTGGTGGTGCAGTGGTTGAGAGTCCGCCTGCCAATGCAGGGGGCGCGGGTTCATGCCCTGGTCCGGGAGGATCCCACATGCAGCGGAGCGGCTGAGCCCGTGAGCCATGGCTGCTGAGCCTGCGCATCCGGAGCCTGTGCTCCGCAACGGGAGAGGCCACAACAGTGAGAGGCCCGCGTACCGAAAAAAAAAAAAAATTAAAACTTTCTAACAATACAAATTGCAGGAAAAGAATCTTAACTACATGAGAGAGGATGAAGTCGCTCATTTCCATTCTAAATCAGTCCTTTATCCCTATCCCCTGAGATAGGTCATTTTAATCTCTATTCATGTTTATCTTCTTTTGTTTTTTCCTCTGCCCTGATGTTTGTTATGCTGTGGGTAGATATTGATTCCCTTCTCATTAAGCCTGCAAACATCTAATCATTCCTATCTGTTTGGTTGTTTTCATTTTTAATAATTTATGTTTAAATTTTGGCAAATCGAATGGTCTTAATTTTGCCCTTTGAATGCCTGTGCATTCAAGTTCTTTAGGCAGATTTTCTCTCTTGCTTTTTTAATCCTATTTTGAGTTTTATAAAAATGGATGTTTCTTGTTATTCCCCAACCCACAATTTTCTTTAGTGAGCTTTTTGTTTAATTTTCTTTTGCTTTAACATTTTATTTTTCAGACACCTCTCATTGAACCTCACGTTCCTCTTCGTCCTGCTAACACCATTACCAAGGTAATGGGATGTAGGTGGGTTGATGAGCCAGCAGAGCTAGCTTCTTAAGTAACTACTGGAAGTGGTCCATATGTCAGAGCATCACATTAGGAAACTGTGGACACAGTTTTTGAAACAGTACATATCGGTGTGTCTCAGTTCTCAGTATAAAACAATGACATGTCACACAAGTGAACAATGCAAATGTACAAGTGGATTGTATTTTTCAAGTGCAGAGTCAGATTGGAAAGTGATTTAGTGATGCATCTGGTTTGTTTTCCATCTATAAACTCTCCTTTCTCTTCCCCTCCTCCCATCTGATTAAAATTCAGGTTCCTTCAGAGAAGATCCTCAGGGCTGGAAAAATAGTACGAAATGCCATTCTCTCTCGAGCACCTCACATGATAAGAGATAGAAAATACCACCTAAAGACATACAGGTATGTGCAATAATTCTAAAGGCTATGGCCCCCTCAGATTAGTGATTAGTGAGGTTAGAACAAACTTGTGTTTCCCTGTTTTCCATCCATGGGCAGCATGTTTTATAATCCTCCAGGTTCTGAAAGTTAAGCTTGTCTTGGATCCCCACTTAACTCTAATTAGCCTTCATATTCCCAGGAGTTACTCCTAAACTAATTTGCTTAGACATTGGTTTAACTGTGATGAACGTAGGAAACTTTTGTAATTCTGTTTGCTAAAGTGTATTTTAGGAAAACTACTAGATTTAGATGAGGTTCAACTAACATTTACTAAGTGTTCATTTGTACTTGAAGCCCTGTTCCAGGCCACTTTATATATATTATCTCATTTCTTCCTCATCACAACCTGCGAGGTAGGTGTGTGGCCATTTTTCAGATGATAAAACTGAGGCTCAGAAGAGATTAAATAGTTTTCCTTGACCAAGTCACAAATCTAGTGAATGGCAGTGCCAGGATTTAAACCGAGGAAGGTTGATTTACAAGTTTCATTCACTTATTCTGTCATTCATTCATTCCACACATTTATTAAGCACCTACTGGGCACCAGGCATTATTGTGTTCCAAACCCTAAGGATACAGGAGTGAAAAAAATATAAAATGCCCTTTACATAATTTACTTTCTAATGTAGGATTTCATTCTAGTATGCATATAGTAAGATATGCAACTCTGTTTCACATCTATAACCATATAGAATAAAGACTCATTCTAGCTGCCACTGGAGTTAAGAAATGATAAAGACAGGGGCTGTATGATTTAGTTGACCTTCTGGAATGACTGAACCATGGTGGGTAAATGAAGGATTCATGTCTAATCTTTAACTTTTGATTTTATCAACTCAGCAGCGGTTTAGGAACTAGAACGTCCTGTCTATGGCACAAAAGCCTTCACTCCCTCTCCCTGCGCCCGCGGTTCAGACCCACAGCCCTCTTTCAGCAATCAGTCGGACTCTCTCATTTAACCTTGTTTAGACATGACCTCAGAACCCATCAGACTTAGCATGAGTCAAAACCCATTTGATTCACATGAACAAAATTCATAAGACACAGTGAAAATCTAGAATACAAATTTTAAAGTTACCACAAAGGATACATACATATATATATATATATATATATATATATATATATATATATATATATATATATATATCTTTCTAGTGACCGTCAACCATGATAGTACCTGTAAAATTATACCTGGTTTACCCTAGAGCAAACCTTCCAGTATATTTACCTCAAATCCTGTCTTTTTCCCAAGGACAGAGATGGAAACACACTGCAAATTCTTTCTCTTTGGATCAGTTTTTCGGCACTCCCTGCAAACTAACACTCTTCTGCTTGCATTTGTCATGAATATGTTTATATATAAGACCAAAACTGGCAGTTTGTTACATTTAGATTGGCCTCTTCTTGATAGAGTTCTGGAAGTAGGATGGGATTTGAGAAACACTTTAATCAGTAGTGTGCTCCTCTTAGGGCATGTTCCCTCTCTTAAGACAGATTGCTCCCCTTGCCCTTTTAATGTAGATATTTACCAGCTACCATTTTGGTTGATTACATTTGGAAGCCTTTTCCTTCAACTCTGGAAGTTCATTCTTTTCTTGGCATCTGTAGTTCCTACACACTGTTACAATTTTGAGGGAAGTAAAGCTTAAACTCATGTGTCCACGTCCTCAGAGAGAGAGTTCAAAACTCTTTAACTCATTAAGTGGATCTCAAAAATCTCATACAGCTAAAGGACCTTTTTCTTTTTAAATTTATATTCCCTTAATTTAAGATGTGATTATGCTTTCCCAAGTGTTGACTTGCATTGGGGAAATTCCATTAAAGATGTCATCTTTGGTGACAAATAATGGAAACTAGAAGTCAGAAACCATAATCTCTTTCTTGCTCCATAGTCCTAAGATTTTAACCCCCTGAAATATAGGTGTTACGTCTCTTCCACACCCTATGACACAAATTAATGATCTGTTGATAATGACCAATGGACGCAACTGGAAGCCAGAGGCATGATTTCTTTTTCCTGCAGGACATTTTGAGTGCCTGGTCCCAGATCTTGTTTCCAGTCCCATCCTCTCCCTCCCTCCTGTTTTCACCTGCCGCCACTTCTATCATTACTGTAGTGCAAAGGGATTGAAGTCTCCCCAGATGCGGCATCACCCCCGGTGATCACCACACTAGAGATCAGCTATCGATTTTAAAATAGCTAAAGATCATTAATAGAGAGGAAACCCGGTGATTCCACCAGCCACAAGTGGCACAGCTGTGTGTCTTTGTTCTGTGTTCTGACTGCAAGTCTCTTATACCCTGTCCCAGGGCCGAGAGGCTCTGGGATCATCTCAACACCATATGCTCTTTTTAGTAAAAGTAATCACCGAATTAAAAGCCACATGACATTGATTTTTTTTATACTTTTACATGACTTTTCCCATTAATAAATTCTCAAATTAGATGAGGAACACGACAGATCATACGTTTGGTTCACAATGAATAGTAACTAGGCGCCTCTTTGCCCCTTGAAGCTCTAAAGTGTGGGTATGGACTGTAATCAGAGCAGTCCTAGAAATCGAACAGCCTTCTCAGGACATCCTCCTTGTGGTGTATTTTTGGGTCAGACCCGAATCAGGACATCCCAGGAGTTCTGATAGATTTCAGAGTTCCTGGAGTCTTAGAACTGGACCTGGCCTTTGAAGCCATCTTTTCCTCCTCTTTTCTTTTACAGATGAAAAAACTGAGAACCAGAGATTTGAAACGATATGGCCAGAGTCACACAGCTAATAAGTAGTAGACCTGGTGCTGGATCTCATGACTTGTCCCAGACCTAGCTCTTCCTAAAGTGGACCAGCACTGGGAATCTCCTCCAGTTCAAACTAGAGAGGAGCTCCCTGGGCTAGAACCAGTCTTAGAGCCCCAGAGATGGTGGCATCCTCAGCACAGGAGGGGAGGTCACCAGTGACTCAGACCCAGCTGAAGGCAGTCAGCTGCTCTGAAACTCCCTGCTTATTCCTGTCCCTTGGGATTCCTCCCTCGGACTTCAAGATCCCATTTCCTCCGTTGAACAGTCATGCCACAAACACCTCCTCTCTCCCCACTGAAGGTTTCCTAATATGTGTGTATAGTTATATGTTTCCTAACTAATGCACGTAGTTTGCCCATCCTGACCAGCTTACCACAGAGAGGCATCATAGGGATGAACATGTGCCTGTACAGAAAGGAGTTGGAGCTCTTCAGATGACAGGCTCTGTCGAAGTGCTGATGCTCATTGCATCAAACTTTTTTCAGAAATTTGTATCGCTAATTGCTTGTTTCTCCCAGCACCCCTCTGAGGAAGCTTAGTAGTATTATTGGAAAATAGAAAGTGCTATATAATTTTGCATTTACCCATAGCCTTTCACGGAGCACCTCCTAGGGCCTCACAAACCTTAGCTCATTCCTCAAAAGGCTCCGGTGAAGGAAGTCAGAATTATGCTTTGCCTTCATTTTACACTGAGATTTTTCTGGGACCGGCTCAAGAGTTTCTGGCCCTGGGATTCGCTTGCCAGATCATGCTCCCCGTCTAGCCGCCCTTTAGTCTCCCCTGGGGCTGCCGCCTGTAATGCTCTTTCGTTTAGCCAGCCTTGCCTAGAAGGTTCTCTCATGAGTTGAGTGGTTTTATTGGTTTGTACAAAAGTTTGAGAACCTGAGGCCACATCATGCAGTGCTTTGTTTGCCATGAGACCTCTTAGGGTAGAAGAGCATGGAGCCCTGTGGGAGGGTCTCCTCTCAGAAGCCATCTCCCGTCCTTCATCTGCAAGGGGGTGACTTCCCCTCCTTTGTGTCCTACTGCTCCTTAGACAATGCTGCGTGGGGACCGAGCTGGTGGACTGGATGCTGCAGCAGACTCCATGTGTTCACTCCCGAACTCAAGCTGTTGGCATGTGGCAAGTCCTGGTAGAAGACGGTGTTCTCAACCACGGTAAGATGAGCCACGGTCCCTGGAAATCCCTCAAGAAATGCTAGGAAGTGCACTTCCCTAGGTAGGTTGTGGCTGAACTCCCACATGGGCCAGAAAGAATTATGATCCCTTTAGGGACCCGCAGAGCTAGCACCTTCATTCAGCAATACAAATGCAGCAAGTGGATGCCGTTGATTGCAGTGTTCCACCATTGTACCTCCCTAACGTGGGAGAGCCGCTGAAGGGAAAATGAAATTGAAACCCGAGTGCGTCAGTTCCAATTATGTTTATTAGTTTGCATTCATGGTTCATCGATAGCATGATTATACTCTGAGCATTGCATAGCAGTCCTGATGCAGGGGCCGACGGAAGAGCAACAAAGTGTGTGGCCGGGCTGATAACATGAAAGAGAGTACTGAATTCAGAAGCTGAGCATTCTGGGAGAGCCAGTTTTTTGTACCCACACGTAATATCAGGAGTGTGCTCTGTGGCATAGCCCCTGCTATCCACAGGGGCTGTAACTGAGCAGAGTAGCTATTCAGGACTGGAGTGAAACTGTGGAACTTTTTGTTGTTGTTGTTGTTCAAATTCTCCATGGAGAATCTTTTTATTTGTTTATATTCTTCTTGCATACTCTAAAACGCACAGTGTGAATTTCCTTTCTTCAAAAACAGTTGTGAGCCTGGTCAGTTTATCTGACTTCAGAAGGTCTTCGAAAACATTGCCTTAGGTTTGTGCTAAGCAAGTCACAGAGATTGGTCATGAGCTACTACAAAATTACAGGGGATCTAGTTATCACGCAACAGTTACTAGAAAAGCGTAGAGAACACCAGACATATAGCCAGACAGAGAGGGTAATAGAAGAGCAGATGCTATGTAAGTAACAGGATTCCCATATATACGACGTTATGTACAGTATCAGAGTTCTCTTACAGACAGTAAACTTATGCTTAAATCATTATTTTAAGGGCACTCTAATATAAATACAAGTCTCACTAATTTTAATCTTTTCTCTTTGGCTCACAAGTGCACAAAAATACCATAATCGGTTTTCAGAACTTACTGCATTAATATATAAATAAGATACATTACAAATGGGAAGAAAATACAAGACGCCTCTTTAACATGGTAAATCTCTGAATATAAGTAAGCAAATATTTCATATACCTACTGTTAAACAGTCATTGAACTCCTCATGTCACTTGCTTAAAGATCACTTTTCCAAACTGACAAACTATTAAAATCATTCCTTTAATTTTTAAATACCTGGGAATCTAATGATGCTCTTGCCAGTGTTTCACGGACTTTACTGTGTATACAGATCGCCTGGAACTCTTGTTAAAATGCGGATTCTGATTCAGCAGGGCTGGGATGGGTCCAGAGAGTCTGCATTTCCAAAAGCTCCCAGAAGATGCTGATGCTGCAGTTCCAGGGATCATATTTTGAGCAGCAAGGATCCTACCACTCCTCCTCATCTTTGGATAGTGTTGATGCTCCCTCCTGAAAAGGGGCTTAAGAGCTTTAAGACACATAGATGAGGGATTCTGAGCCAAGTTTATGACTTTGTCCTACTGAGATCTAAATCTTCTTGTTTAAAGGGAATAAGAAAAAAAAAAAACTCTTTAAAACTTGAACTGGAAGGAAATTACCATAATATCCTAGGGGTATATGACCTAGATGTTTGGTATATGACCTAGATGCTTGGTCTTGTCAGCTTTGTTCAGACGCTTTTATTTTAATTTTTTAACTGCAGACAGACATGTTTATAAAGCAGTACACATAGAAAGAAAAACATCAATTCTGATCCTGACGAAGTCGGTTTTTCTGTTTTGTTTTGTTTTCTGTTTTTTGCTAAGTCTGTACTTTGAAAAAAAAAAGCACAAACATTATAGAGCATGATCTGTTTAGGACATATAAGCCACATGCTAGAAAATGTCACCAAGGCAATTTTTGCTAGTCAGAGTGCTCATCTCAGGAAAGTTGGCAGGTTCTCCTAAGAGTCCCAGGGCAGCTCAGGAGATGGGCGGGTCAGAGAGGGCTGTGAGGTGCATGACTGCAGCCCGGAGGTCGCGTCCTACAGCTGCACCGCCCTGGGTGAGGCCGAGGGAGGAGGGTGAGGAGTCTCACCACTTTGCTGCCACTTGGCTCTCTTGCCCGACACCCCATCCATTCGTTTCTGGTAAACGGGACCGTGAGGCAGAGGTGCAGCCGCTGACGCTTGCCTCCATGTTTCCCACAGTGGACCAGGAGCATCATTTCCAGGACAAATATTTATTTTATCGATTTCTGGATGATGAGCACGAGGATGCCCCTCTGCCTACAGAGGAGGAGAAAAAGGAGTGTGATGAGGAGCTGCAAGACACCATGCTGCTGCTGTCGCAGATGGGCCCCGACGCCCACATGAGGATGATCCTCCGCAAACCGTGAGTGAGACCGTGCGGCTCCCCCTGCAGGTCACCCGCGCAAAGGTGCGCACCTGGGCGGAGGAACGCAAGGCTGGCTTCAAAAGACGTGGCCTTCCTTCCCCCAGGGCCAAAGGAGAGATGCTGAGGGAGTGACAGATATGTTTGCCTCTTGTTGTTTTATTCTGTGTTTGAGCCAGATAGTTCCACTTCCCTTTTGCATGAGTTAAAACTATAGAGATTTTTCGCAGTTGGCTCAGGATGTCAAAACTGGGTCCGCGTATTAAATGACCTTTGGTCCATGACAAACGGCTCTGCTTCTGTGCCAGACTGTGGAAGCCCCTTTCTTCCTGATGCCATAGGACAGAGGTCGTCAGAACCCTTAGACCTCATACCTGTGCCTGTAGGCCTGCTTTCTTTCATTCAGCGCATTCTTTCACCCCATGCAGAGACTTCTGTTCCTTAGCTTAAAGACACATTCTTTTTTTATTTTCTTTGAATTGAAGTATAGTTGGTTTACAATAGTGTGTTAGTTACTGGTGTCCAACGAAGTGATTCAGTTTTATATTTTTTTCAGATTATTTTTCCACTATAGGTTATTGTAAGATATTGAATATAGTTCCCTATGCTATACAGTAAATCCTTGTTGTTTATCTGTTTTATGTTTAGTAGTTTGTATCTATTAATCCCATAGTCCTAATTTAGCCTCCCCCCTCCCTTTCCCCTTTGGTAACCATAAGTTTGTTTTCTATGTCTGTGAGTCTTTCTGTTTTATATATAGATTCACTTGTATTACTTTTTAGATTCCACATGTAAATAATACCATATAATATTTGTCTTTCTCTGAGTTACTTCACTTAGTATCATATACTCTAGGTCCATCTATGTTGCTGCAAATGGCATTATTTCATTCTTTTTTATACCTGAGTGATATTCCATTGTGTGTGTGTGTATATATATATATATATACCACATCTTCTTTATCCATTTATCTGTTGATGGACATTTAGGTTGTTTCCATGTCATGGCTATTGTGAATAGTGCTGCTGTGAACATAGGGCTGGATGTATCTTTTTGAATTAGAGTTTTTAGCTTAAGGACACATTCTTAAGAGAACACCACTGCTCCATTAAACTCTTCAAGGCCTCCAATCAGCCAGTGAGGTGCTCCCTTCCAGCTCAGTGGAAACCACCTGACCATCAGCTTAAGTTGAGGACTCCGATGAGTTTTATCAGATCAATCCAGAAAGACTGTATTGCGCCCCTCATCTGTTCAGGGCACTCAGCTAATTGCCACAGGGCGTATGAAGAAGGGTATGCCTCAGTCCCAACCTCAGGGAGACCTTTTCAATGAGAGGTGACTTGGCCCCTGGGTCTGAAACCACTGCACACAGGGCTTATGTTTTTCTGCTGGAAATGAAATCCCTCTCCACCCGGCAACCGGTGCGCGCCAGCTGTGGGTGTCGCCTCTGAGTCACTGGCTTGGCCGACCTCCATTCATCAGCAGGGCTCGACAAGAGCGTTATACTTTAGCGGTCTCGCGTGTCCCCTGGGCACTTTCCAAGAGCGAGGTGTCCCTCAGACCAGCTTCCTGGTGTGGGCCCCGCACAGCAGCCTCTCACTGCACCCTCCTTCCCTTTCCCCAGGATTCTCCCCTTGCCCTTACTCCGTGCTGCAAAAAGGCTCTTTGGCATAGCTCATTTTTTGTCACACCATGACCCCTTTGTCACAACTTCCCCTTGGGTCTCAGTGTCCTGCACCGGGTGTCTCAGAGGCCTTCCCCCCACCCAGTTAGCATCGTCATCCTTAACTCCAGAGCCATGGTTTTTAGCTCCTTTAGCCTCAAAACGCTTTCTTCAAACAAAAATGTTGCCGGAAAATCCAAAATATCAAACAGAAAAGCCAGAGCTTCACTGACCTAATCATGCGTCGTAGTCAAGAAAACTGCCCAGTAATTTATGTTTTCTCTGCCCTGAAGGACCACAGGGGTTGGGGAGCCACGGGCGAATCCCCAGGGCTTGGGGAACTCAGATGAAGGCCCCCGCTCTAAACCGTGTTCTCCTTCCTGTCAGACTGCTTCCCCTCTCTTCCCCACACCCCCGTGTCTTACCGTCCTCCGTTTACCTCCTCATCATTTGCCGGCTCCACCCCTTCTTGCTGCCATCTTCATTCAAGCCCACATCACACAGTGGTTCTGAATCAGATGGGGACAGCCCCTAGGGGCGTCAGGAAATGTGGGAGGGGGTTTTGGTTGCCACACTGCTGGCATTTGCTGGGTAGTTGTAGGACCTAGGGATGCTGAACACACACCAGTACCTAGAACCCTCCAAAATAAGCTGCCCTGAAAAGAATGCCCCTGTTGAGAAACATTATTGCAAACTGTGAGTTTCTTAAAGACAAAGACGTAGCTCATTTCACTTCATTCATTCATTCATTTAGTCATTTAACCAATATTTATTGAACATCTATTTTGTCCTAGATACTATGTTAGTTGCAAAGGCTGCAGCATTGAACTAGAGGGTTGCACCTCTTTCCTGGAGCTTTCTGTCTGGGACAGAAGACAGACCATAAACAACTAGTTATGCAAGTAATCATTTAATCACCACTGCATTACATGCTACAAAGGAAAATGTAGTGTATGTTGATAGAATGTAATATGGAGAGGGAAATTGAACTTGTTGTGGAAGTTAGAAAAGGCCGTATCCCTAGCTCTGTGCATCACACCCAGTTGACCATCAGTAAACCTTTGCTTAGTGAATGAATGAATAAATGAACATATAGCCCCAGCTCTGATGTTCCCTCAGGTCTCCCTTGCTTCAAGGGAGACAGAAATCCCATTCAATTCACAAATATTTTTGAGCATCTACCAAAGATGTTTTTAAAAAGTAGCAAAATGGTTCCTGCCTTTGGAGAGTTTATAATCCAATGGGATAGGCCCTCCCAAATTAGATTCAGATGCAACAAACATATATTGAGTGCTGGTTGTGTGCAAAGCACCACGCAAGGGATATTTGTGCTAATTGTTTGATTCACCCTCACAAGAGCCTGAGAGCTGGGTTCATGAGTTACCCTTAGAAATAGGAGCCTGTACTTGTGCTTCTTTTTTCTTCCATACAGCATTGAATCGCATGATCCGTGGCAGCCCAAAGATTCTTCAGAGAAAATTACATTCCAAAGTTTGGACTTTTTTAACCTATCACTGGCTGCTAAAGTACAGGTTTCACCAGTATCCCAAGGTACATCATTTTGGGCGCCCTTGGGATTTTCCCATCTTTTCAGGTTTTATGAAACCTCAAATGTTGGAATTGGGCTGGTAGTTCTTTTGACTTGGTACTCTTAGATTTCCTTTCTATTGGAATGACAGCCCCTAAGAAATGGAAAAATGGAAAAGAAGGAATCTAATTTTATGAGACAGACTTTCAAACTCCACACACACACACACACACACACACACACACAAAACAAACAGACACCATTTTTTTGATCTGATAATAGCCTTTGGAGCTTCTACTTTACTTAAGTGGAAAGAAAATAAGCTGAGTTGATCGAGAATTGACAGTATCACTTCAAGCTGTCCTTGAAGAGAGCAGCGGAGCACTTTGCTCCTGGGAACTTGAGGGCATGTTCACAGGTTCTGTAAATGTTGACTTTTTACTGCCCAAACTGCCAAGTCATTAAGAAATATGGAGGCATGAGATGCAGTGGTTCCATATTGACCGGGGCAAGACCCCCCAATATAGTAACTCTGCACAGCTGCATTTTATAATAGTCACCACCGCCAGAGAGGTTGCAGAACTCTGATAATTACTGAGAAAGAAATAACACAATATTCTTTGATGAGAAGATTACTTTGAGAATTTGATTGTATAATGAAGATGTTGCTTTGAAAGGTACTTCCTATTGTTCTGAATCTGAGACTCACTAGCAAAAAAAAAACGTGTCACTTGTTTTGACAGGCTACTTAGAAAAATTCTCTGTTTATTACATTAACTGCGGCATTTTAACTGTCAAACTATGAAAGAATGTTCTGTAGTTTAAAAAACAGAATAGAGCTTCAGGGGAAATTTTTTGGCACACTCTTGTTGCTATTGGTATTGAAAAAAAAAACATACATTCTGAATGCGAAATTAGCTTTTTATGTGGTGGCAGGCAGAGTGACTCACAATGCCCATCCCGGTTTTACAGGTGCAGACCTGGATGGCATTTGGGGGCAAGTGCTATAGGACAGTGACAGTTTGATGGTGCTGTTGTTGCAGCTTCCAGACAGGGCCATCAAACCTAAAATGAGCTCTTGGAGCTTATTGTTTTGATTTTGCTTTGTTTAAAAGTCTAAAAACAAGAGGTTACCCTACAGCAGATAGATACAGTGGAGACGCTTACCAACAGAAACATGCATTCTGGCTACCTTTGAGCAGGTACTTTGGAGAGGGGCCATAGGCAAAGAGATGTGGAATGAGCAGGTAAGCAGGATGTTACGAACTTGAGGCCAGCTGGATAAAAAGAGACTTCAAGGAGACAAAGAAGGCCCTTGCCATACAAGCATCCCAACTTCTTCTTCCAAGTAAAGTGAGACCTAGTGCTCCACTGTTTAGAATGATCTATCAGAAACCAGCCTAAAGGCGGGAGGGAAATGAAGAAGATGCCATTTCCCAAACCTAATTCTAGGTCTGTCTGCAATTTTGAGATTCCCTAAAAGCCTAGAAACTTAAGACAGTTGGGCCTGAGCAGAAGGGGGGAAAAATGAAATTAAAAAAATATATATATATAAACACATAAGAGAATTGTTGGTAGGTTCTGGAATCTTCCAAATGGGTCAGAAGCTCATAAGCTTGAGTTCACTTATTTCATGTGATCGAGTAATATTTTCTAACATATCCTATGGGGCATAAGATTGAAAGGAAACAATTTAAGATAATCAAGTGATATGAGAAAATACCAGAAGGGGGAAGGAGTGTTGTTTATCAGTCAGTTGGCGACATTAAGACAGCCTCCACCCTCTCTCTGTTCCACACACTTGCTCTAGAGGGCACTTGAGAGGCTGTGTGTTTTCGTTAACAGAGCCTGCTATTTTTTTTTTTTTTTTTTTTTTTTTTTTTTTGCTGTATGTGGGCCTCTCACTGTGTGGCTTCTCCCGTTGTGGAGCACAGGCTCCGGACGCACAGGCTCAGCAGCCATGGCTCACGGGCCCAGCTGCTCCGCGGCATGTGGGATCTTCCCAGACCGGGGCATGAACCCATGTCCCCTGCATCGGCAGGCGGACCCTCAACCACTGCGCCACCAGGGAAGCCCGAGCCTGCTTTTAATAGGGTCTTTACCTGTCCAAACTGTTTTGGAGGGTGTGAAATTTGAAATCCTGATAGTTATAGGGAAATGTGTTTCCTCAGGGGAACCCAGATTAGCAAGCCTAAAATGAGTGGTGCCTAGGGGTTTGATTTCTGTTGGGATATGCCAAGAGAATGTTCAGAGTTATGAAGTCCATCCTCAGATGCAAATCAGATGAAAAGAGAAGCATGACTGAAAGAGCTAATCTTTATGGAATTTAAAAAAAAGATTTTATTGTGATTCTTTTTCTTCACTGCATGACAAACTTTGCCTTTGTTTTCCCTGGAAAGATTTCTGTGCCCTAAGTGTAAGCTTGTGGAATTTACCAGAAGAAATGATTGCAGTAAGTGGGCCATTTGTTTCTTGAGTTTAGATTTGCCTCTCCCCTATGACAGCAATTTACCACTTATTCCTCATGTTTACATGCCCAGGAACCCAACCATTGGATTTCTGCCATTAGGATTCAGATTTGGGAGAGAGAAAGATGGGTGTAGCTGCCATTTACAGTTTAGGGATCATTACTGGATTGCCTCAAGATTTTTAAGACTTTTTACTGTTAAAGTCAATCTGTTCCTTGTATAGAAAATTTGGAAACTACTGAAAAGAGTCAAAGAAGAATAAATAACACCTGCCAATCACATCTTCCAGAGATAATTATTATTAATGTTTTGGTGCCTATCCCTCTGGTTATTTTTCAATCCCTAACTTTTTACACTTAATAATATGTCATGGCATTCTCTTTTAACCTTAAATATATATATATATTATATATATATATATATATATTTTTTTTTTTTTTTTGGCAGTACGCGGGCCTCTCACTGTTGTGGCCTCTTCCACTGCGGAGCACAGGCTCCGGACGCGCAGGCTCAGTGGCCATGGCTCACGGGCCCAGCCGCTCCGCGGCATGTGGGATCTTCCCGGACCGGGGCACGAACCCGTGTCCCCTGCATCGGCAGGCGGACTCTCAACCACTGCGCCACCAGGGAAGTCCTAACCTTAAATATTTTTTAAAGGTGGGATTTTTAATAGGTGCATCGTAGTCTATCCTCTGAATGTTCCTCAATGCATTCAGTTTGTCATGGTTGGATGTTTAGGTTGATTCTCAAGCCCTTTCTTCTTAAGAGCAGCAGAAAATAATATTCTAGTGCTCTTCTTCCCAGAACAAAGAAAGAATTCCTAGCCTGGCAGGGGTGCAGGAGTGGGGTTGTGGCTAGAAAGATGTCAAGAAAGTTCCAGCAGGGAACCGAAGGAGTGCCCAGACCAGGAGTGCTGGTAAATGTGGCTGGAGAGTTAGGCTGAGGTCAGATTGAAGAAGGTCTGCTTCTGTGTTCCTTGGATATTATTTTATAGCCATTTGGGGCACCGTTGACTGGTTTAAAGGGAGATGTGGCATGGCCAGCTTCGCAGTAGGTAGGTTTCTCTGCTATGTGTAGAGAATGGATTGGAGGGGCTGAGACTAAAGAAAGAACGCCAGATATTGAGTTTTATGAGATTACAATTAATTATATTTTAAGAATTTAATGACAGCATTTGAGATACATGCATTTGACCTAAGAGTCTGCTAAATAAAGTGAAAGTAATACTAAGCACAAGAGCCCCGGATTCTAGTCTTACCAGGTTACCAGTAAGTCCCCCAACATCTCCAGATTACAGATCTCTTAAACTATAAATTTAATACCTGCTTACTCTCCTTCCAGTTTCACAAAGGGATTGTGAATGGAAAAACAAATGCAATAGTATTTAATCACAGCCAACATTTATTGAACACACGTGTGCTGGGCACTGTGTTCAACAGTTGTCTAATTCAATTCTTTCAACAGAACCATGAGGTAGTTATTAATATTATCCCTATTTTATGGATTAGGAAAGTGAGGCTTAGGTTAAGTCACTTGCCTGTGTTCATCCTGAAAGTGGTGGACTCGGGATTTGGTCCAGGTCTTTCTGACTCTGGATCCTGTGTTCTGTTCTGTGGTCTACCACCTATCCCAGGCCAAAAAGGCTTCAAAATGGTCTCTTGGCTTTGTTCTTTGAGCATTACTGAGGAAAGATGTCATGGAAATCTGATTTTAAAATAATTATTGCAGAGTAGTCTCATCTCATAAGTTATTACTGTATAGACCTGGATGAAGTACAAATGTACTGTAGAAAAAAATTATATCAACACACTAGCCAGGATCACAAACAAAACTTAACAACTAAAAATGAGTCACACTATACATTTTATATAGTGACCTCACATATATCACCTCTTTGAACCTCAGAATAACTCTATGAACTGAGTAGGACTAATGTTATTATCCACAATTTACAGATGGAGAAATTGAGCTTAGAAGATGGTGAGTGTCTTCTTTAACATCACACAGTAGTATATGTGGCTGAACCAGGAACTGAGCCCAAGTCTGCTTACTCCAAATCCAATTTCATTCATTTTTTTCATGGATAATAATCTTTTCTCTCTAATAGATTTCCCAAACTTCTTCCTCTCTGGTGGATTTACTGAACAAGCAGTGGAGTCCAAAGAAATATGGATAATCTATCTGTCCCTGATTCATGAAGAATTAATTTTTTTTTTTTTTTTTTTTTTTTTTTTGTGGTACGCGGGCTTCTCACTGCTGCGGCCCCTCCCTCTGCGGAGCACAGGCTCCGGATGCGCAGGCTCAGCGGCCATGGCGCACGGACGCAGCCGCTCCGCGGCATGTGGGATCTTCCCAAACCGGGGCACGAACCCGTGTCCCCTGCATCGGCAGGCGGACTCTCAACCACTGCACCACCAGGGAAGCCCAAGAATTAATTTTTATAAGGAAAAATAATATATCCACATAGCATCTGCTCAAAAAACATTTGCATTTTCTATGTGACATATATGTCTTATACACAAAGGCAGGTTGCTATACTATCTGCTTCTATCCAAATTTGTTTGTTTTTCTCAACTTGCTGCTTAGGTGTTTTAAAGGAAAATACTTATAGTTGTACCTTATAAAAGGTTTAATGGTACACTTCTATCGTGCCCTTATAGTAAACACTTTTGCTGGGAGAATTTCTGGCATATTCGGTTTCTAAACATGAAAAACCTCAAATCACACTGTCCCCAAAACACTTAGCCCTCAGAGGCCCTGAATCACAGAACCCTTACCCCATGTCCTGATGGGGATGACTTCATTTCTCTCAAATATTCATGAAGGTTTTACCCTTAACTGCAGTTGTAAACTGTATTCATTTCTAACTTCACAAAGAAGGAAAGAGTCCCCGTGTGCACAGGCTTTGCTATCAGAACTAGAAAATGCCTAATTGTATCTGATAAGCTTAAGATGTCCTTTTCTGGGTTAAAGGTAAGGTGAGGGGTGGTGGTGTGGCAGGGAAGTGAGCAGACAGAGCTGGGCAGGACACCTTAAATGGCAAGTCACCAAGCTCCTGGAATGACTGAAACACTTAACTGCTAACTCTTAGGAAGCAAGGGTCCTGGGAGGTGAAAAAGAGAAAGAAACAAACATGTTGTGCTGGTTTTTTAGACAAGGGGGTGGAAAACCACACCAAACTTTCCTTTAAGGGAAGGTGGATGAGGTGAGATCTCAAGATCTGAAGAGTGTTGGGAAATGATGCACGCTTGAGAGATGACTTGAAAGCAGGAGAATCAGGTGGGTTGAGGTGAACTGTTGCCACCAAAATAAAGCATTCCGCCCCCCAAGAAAAAAATAATAAAGCGTTTCCTTTATTTTGACGCTTGATCAGGTCTTACTTAGATATTTATAACATTGACTTTTCTGGGTATTTTCCCCATGCACCAGGGAATACGTCTACTAGGCGACAGTTCTCGAAGAACTGGGTCTTTCACCTGCCTAGGTTACCACTGGCCATGCCAGCGTGCCTGCTTCGTGCCCGGACGAATCCCTCATTTTATCCACGTTCCAATAACTGAGTTGCTCCGTCTCTGACCTTGACAAATTCCTTGATAAAACTGTATTTACCAGCAGCTTCCAATACCACCTGAGTCCTCCCAGCCTTTAATGTATAAAATGCCTCTCCCTCCATCCCCATTTATTATCTTGTCTGTAACTAAGGCATTGCTGCCGGAATGCATCCCCTGCAGAAACTAGGCCTTTCCACAGCAGGATCCAACAAATCCACATCAATGTGGCACCACGCAGATTTGTAAAGAAGCAGGGATGCCTAATACCTCTCCCTGTGACATCTGGAGAAGGACGAGTAAAGACCAGGTACATTCACCGGCTGCCACTCAGAGCAGCCGGGAGAGTCAATTCACTTCCCCAGCCTCGCAGGTCCTCTGTGAAGGTGCGTTGGGAATTCCCTCCTCCTGCGCGCGGGGCACAGTGTTCCCTTGACTCTTGAAAGCCCAATTGCCTTCAGTCCTTGGGACCCTTTCATTACTGTTGGAACAGGCTGGGGGCTGATCTGCAGGATCTCTTCTCCAGTTTTTTCTCCGTCCGCCCCACAAAGACCAAAGCATGAGAGGTACTTAATGCCACTGTTTGCCACGACGAGCCCGCTTTTGTTCAGTGATCGTGGTAGGGAAGGCTCCATGTTAGATGTGGTGTCGGGCGCTCTTCCAGGGGGTGGGGTACTTCGAGAGGAGAGAGCTTTCGTGTGTTTCCAGAGCAGAGAGGTGAGTCTCTTCTGAGACACTAGATGGCACAGCGGCTCTGAGCGGGCGGCTCCGGCTTGGCTGGGCTTGTTCTGGCACTGCGGCCCGAGTCCACTGGGATGGGGGAGGGGATTCGGTGGACGCAGACCGGCTTTCACTCCATCTGGCCTCCTCTCTGGGACCTCCCTCAACTTTCAACCCTATCAGCTCGTCCATGGAAACACTTCGTGGCACACCTCTCCCGAACCCCTCTCCCAAACGCTTTTGCTGCTTTGTTAACTGTGAATATGCTCATTTTCTAAAGCAAGTCTCTTCACACCCTGCAGTCCTGACTTCTCTCACCTTGTTAAAACATGTGCTGTAAACAGGACCAAAAAGTTGGTTCCTACCTGGGTGGATCGCCCAGGGACAGTGGCCTGCCCTGTGATGACACTGACCACTGTAGACCACAGGCTCGTTTTTGTTTTTTTCCTTTTTTCCCTTTTATTCGGGATGTTATTTAGGACTCGCAGACTAAACTGTTTCTAGGCTTTGTTCCGTTCTGTTTCACATGGCCGTCATGTGTCTCCAGGGCATCCAGCAAGCCCCGTGGAAGTCTATATTTCTTCGTTTTGGTTATTGATGAATGGAGGTCCAGGGGTAGAGTAAGTTCCACGTGGGTCTCTGCAGGTTGGCCATCCACATTCCCATCCCTGTGAAGGCAGTGGGGGCCATGCTTCCGGACAGGCCTTGCTTTATCAGAGGCATGAGGGGGACAGACAGGGTGAAGCCACTACAGTCTTCCCACTAGTTGCCAAGCGTAGGAGGCTCTCCCAGAAGAGAGCCCTTCCCGGGAAGTCCCTCCTGGGAGAGCTGGCACTCCTTTCCGTCCTCTGTGTCTGGCAGGAGGGCGCAGGCCTCTGCTTCCTTCTCAGGCTCCTTCTGGAGCAGGTCTCGAGCTGTAGCCTGGCAGTAAACCCTGGGCCAGGCTGCTGCTCGGTGCGTAGAGTGGGAGAGGGGCCCAGCGGCCCCCTGTCCTGAGTGGAGCGGTATTTTGCTGAGCCCTGGGACCCTCTCCTGCCCTTGTCTTATCAGCAGCGCTGTCTCCCTCCTGTGATGGTCTCTTCTGTGAGTCCGGAGCTGTGTCTGCTTCCAGACACACCTCAGCCATTCTATCCCTATCTGCTTCCTATCACCCAAGAATTCCTGAAACTCTCAGGTCCACTGATAGTGCTGTTATGGTTTGTCGTGGTGACATTACTTATCTTCAGTGCTGTTTTGGATTTTTAAATATCTTTCCTATCAGACCTTTAGCATGGCAGACAAAATTCTGACCATAAAAAGGGTCCTACCCTGGGCTTCCCTGGTGGCGCAGTGGTTGGGAGTCCGCCTGCCGATGCAGGGGACACGAGTTCGTGCCCCGGTCCGGGAAGATCCCACATGCCGCGGAGCGGCTGGGCCCGTGAGCCGTGGACGCTGAGCCTGCGCATCCGGAGCCTGTGCTCCGCAACGGGAGAGGTCACAGCAGTGAGAGGCCCACGTACCGCAAAAAAAAAAAAAAGGGGGGGGGTCCTACCCAACAGGTGCTGCTTGGTCTTTCACGGTCATCTCCGTCCAGGCCCCCCCGATCTTGACTTGGTTAGACTGAATAACTTCAGCTGGTCTAAAATGGTAACTTCTTAAAAGTGGATGAATAAATGTATAATCCTACAGAAAAATCTGTCTTTTCTATCTTTGAATGGGATTTGGAGTAACAGGTGAGATCCAACATTTTCATCCTGTCTCCTCCCTCCATCAGTCATTAACTACTTACCATGACACTTATGTGTGCTGTACCTAAAGTGAGTTGTGTCATGGACGCCTTGTCCTAATGGACCTTCAGTGGGAAGGATAACAGAGCATAAGCCCCTATTTCCTTCAGGCCCCAAAACAAGAACTGGTCCTTGGTACCGCTGCCATCTCCCCTGGGCAGACCTTGACTCGTGCATGCATTGTGAGAACCTGTGCGTGCATTCATCTGACGAGATGGATTGAACACTGTCCCCCTTAATAATGCCATCCTGCATGTGTGCCCTATTTCCAATGTATGAATGCTTTGTGTATATTAACTCGTTTAATCTTTACAATCCGGTTTATTATCCCTATTTTTACAGATGTAGGGACAAGGCATTGGACCAATTGGGCCTCTAGGAAGTTCCTGTTTTAGACCTCAAGTCCTGTTTCTGTTTTTAGCTTAGCACCCTTTGCACTACCGGATGCTGCTTCTCTTGAGAAGAGCAGTATAAAATCACGGGTTTTTAAGCAAATAACATCCTTCACAGTATGTTGTCGTTGCCACAGCAGTTGGATCATGTGCCATGGAAGAATAAATTTTGGAGAACCAGTTTTACCTAGGCGAGAGGACGTCTGAGCTGGGCTTGAAGCAGGAAAAAATTAAAAACCCCAGGCAAAGAGAGGAGCACGTGAAGAGTCTTGGAGGCGAGAAAGAGCATCGCGTGTCTGAGGACCAGGGAGATGTCTGGTTATCCCTGGAGCAAAGAACATAGATAGCCATGAGGGAAGGTGTGAAGAGAGGAAAGAGAGATGAGTCTAGGGAAGTCAGTTGAGACCTGCTTTAAAAGAGCCTGGTGTGTTGATGAGGGAGCACTTCTGGACAGATTGAGCTTGTGTCACTTGTGGGTTGTCTGGGAATTGATGGCCAGGAAGCTGTTGGAGCTCAAGAGAGAAATCTGTTTGGAGATAAAGATTTAGGTCTCAGCATCGTATAGATGAAAGTTGGGGGCTTTTCCCACGGAGAGAAGGTAGAACGAAGTGAGAACAGAGCTGAAGGCAGAGCCTGGGGGCACAGCACAATTCAAGAGGTGAAAAAAAAAAAAAACCACAGCTCGTAAAGGACACTGGGAAGAAATGTCTGGAAGACCAGGAAGAGATGGAGGAGGGCAGTGGCCTGGGGGAGGAGAGCTTCAGGCCGTGCTCAGTAGTGTGGGGCAGTGGGAAGTTGAGTGGGTTTCGAAAATAGCCTGAATGTTGCCATGTTTACCTCTCTTCTCCCACACTTTGGTGCAGGTCCTAAGACTAACTAAGCGGCTCAAAGGGCAGCCTTGACCCACTCTGTCAAATTTTCAATATGCTGCATTGAGGGTCTGACAGATTTCATCATCATCTGTTTTAACTCTTGGATGAAATTCAGTGATCTTTAATATAATGGGATTTATAGATCCTAAAGGCGGGATTTATAGATCCTAAAGGCAGCATGTATTTTTTTAATCTGTAAAACTTGATCAGTGTGGATTTCATGTTGCTATTATGTGAAAACTCTTCCTAAACTCATAGATATCTGCTCCCCAAATTCCAACTCTGAATCTGTCAAGATTTTAGAGCTAAATTCTAACCCTTTCTTTTCCCAGCTGAGTTTTTCTTCTCCCTCCATAACAGCCCGCTCCATGGAGTTGAGAATGAGACTTGGCGACCCTTTTCTCCTTTAGCCAAGCTTCTAGGAGGGTCCATGCTATTTGCGGCTGATGTCAAGTAGCAGGAACAGCAGGGCTGCCCCTTGTGCTGAAGAGCCATAATCCTATTACGCCCACCTTGAGACTTCACATGAGCTGCCTCTGTAGTAGTAGATGGACTGAGGTGACTCAATTGACCTTTAAATCTCCAAGGGTCCTAGTTTCAAAATCCCCATGTCTAAGTCAAGTAGTAGATTAGGCCCCTTGCTAAGAAGGCCTGGCTCCTTCAGAGTCCCTGGGGCCATAGCTTTTCCTTCGGTGGGTCCCCTACTTCCTGCATTCCACTAGATTGGGACACAGTGTATCCTTAAGTGGTGATCCTTGGCAGGAGGTGAACCTGGCTGGCATCTCCCTGGGTCATGGATTTAGTACAGGCAGGCATTAGGAAATATACCCTCTGTTGTTTCTATCAGAGAAGGATATCATATTCTTTTGTTTGTGTTAAAGCTGTCCTTGAGAAGGTAATGCCCAAGGGATGCAAAGAGTTTTCTTCCTCCAGTTAGCTCCCATTTGATCTGGAATATAGTTGCAAAATTATCTAACTCAACTCTTTTAGAATATTTACAATTCAGTTTCGATAGCTCCAAGTACTTACCTAATAATGGACTAAGTTCTAGATGTAATTTGCCGAACCAAGTGTCATACTTAATTTGTAAGTTTGTTTTTCTCGTGCAAGGGTTTAAGTTTCGAATATCACTTTGCTGGATTTTTTTTTCGCCACTCAAATAAATACGCAGATACCTTCCCATTCGCTACTTCCTTTAGCTCTCACATCACTCTCAGAAAGATATTGTCCCCAGTTTACAGAGGAAACTGAGCCTCTGATGTCACACAGCTGGTGAATGGTTGCACCAAGGTTGAAACCTGACCTTCAGACTCTAAACCCAGTGCTCTTCTCAGTACACCAACACTCCCTGAATTTATTTGATCAAGGAACACTCTTTAACATACAGTGTAATGATGGCACACCATCGGCAGCTCCTTGAGGTTTAAATGTTTAATATACAGAAACATTAAATAATACCACAAGTTATTGAAAGTTTAGGACAAAATGCATAAGACAGATGATGATTATGTAATAGGTAACACTCGTGACTATAGCACTTAGCTGAGAGTGAATGTCACCTGTCCATCAATGTGGAGATGGACTTCCTAGCACTCTCAGAATTAATAACACATTTGTTTGTTTTTTAGTTTCAAAAACATATTAGTCAGGGTTTCTTATACTGGAGAGAGCAATAGAAAATCCAAATTCCTGACCAGTCATGCCTTTTACCATTGATGTATAACTAAACTCTATTAGTGATTCCAGAATTATTATAGACATGAAAGATGATCAGCAATCCAGTCAGTCCTCCCATGCCAACATGTCCATAATACCCACAAGCCCCATCCTTAAAGGCAGACTATTAGATACTAGTTTTATAATAAATTGTAGGGAAAAAACTGTACATGGTATACTGATTAACATCTCATGGAACAGTAGTCCTCCATGGAACAGAGTTGGGGAAATGCAGGTGTATTCTTCCCTTCTTTCCCTCTTTTACTAGCCCCACACACTACTGTTTGCCTTCTGCCCATCTCATGCCCTCACTTCCTCAGGGATAGGTGAGAAAATGTTGTCTATATGCATCCTTTATCTGAGTCCTGTGGTGGAAGCATATTACATAACCCAAAACAACAGTGACAACAGCATTATTATTCGTTTAAGCTAAGATATCAGGATCCCAAGAAATTTGGATTGATCGTCAAGTTGGTTGAACCAATAGTTCCTAGTGATGCTAAACCATACGTTTGTTGTTATTGATTAAGGCAGTGATGAAAAGCAATTTTGTAGAACGATCATCTATGAAGTAAGAGGTCAGTTAGCCAAGTACAGTGTGAACAGAGATGTTCTTCCCTCTGAGATGGAAAGGAAGGGGATTATGTGCCCTTCTGATTTCTTCCATGTCCTTCCATCAAGGAACACGTTCATGTCAAAAATCCCTTTAGGAATGATCATAGCATAATCTCTCGCTCTGCCGACGTTTTTTAAATTGGGATTTCGCCTAAGAATTCCCTGAACATGTTACTGACCCCCGAAGTCACCTCTATATTTCAAGCCCTTAGCAATGACTTTTATCTCATTATTTCCTTGTTACTTTTTTTTCTTTGTAGACCTGGCCAGAGGACCGTGGATGACCTAGAAATTATCTATGAAGAACTCCTTCACATTAAAGCCTTATCCCATCTTTCTACCACGGTAAGTTGTCTCTTAGCTGAGGCGGTGGGGAGGGGCGCACAGTTTGAGTTAAATGCACTGTTAGGCCTGAGGAGAGTATTGGAGAGTGTGGGTGAGGGGCAGGAATGCCTGAATTCTCCCTCACAAAAGGCCCCTCCTGTTTCTCACGAGATGCTAAGGAAGCTACGCACGCCCATGTGCAATCACCAAAAAAGGATCAAGTATCACTATGTTATTAGTAGCTGCCCTAAACACCAAGGCAGCATGATGTGAGTAGAATTGGAACATATGCTTCAAACTTCCTGAGTCTTGGAACCCGCATACCTAGACAAGAGAGCCAGGCCTTAAGAGGGTGTCCCCCCTTCCATGACATATAGAGCCATGTGCGGGAGCGGGGCTGGGGGGAGAAGAAATCAAGATGACCAACCCTGGCCCAAAGGGCCAGCTCCACCCAGGTTTGCTGCTAAATTGAGAAAGGAAGCAGAAGGTGCAAGAGAGCATTAGTTCAGATATTTTAGGGCACAAGAGCAGTACCTAGTGAAAAATAGCCCAATGGCCGTATCTGCCTCTAAACTTTTATGTGACGAGGATATTTAGAAGAACAGTGGACAGAAATGTCTCCTGCCATAGGAGGGACAGAGAAACACAATTTCCAGGCAACACAAGTCTCCTATATGCTAATAATTCAATAATAATAATAATGATAATAAAAGAAGCTGTTTCAGCATCCACGGATCACAGGTTTTATGCTGGACTCCTCAGCAATGTCTGTCTGCTTAATCTGTCTTTCATTCCCAGCTCACTAGGCGATATTATGCTGTCACTGTCACATGGTGGCAGGGCCTGTAGTCCCTGCTCTGGGGGGGTGGGTAGAGTTCAGGTCTCCACTAAGAGCAGTGAGGCATTCACCACAACCCCAAGCAGAAGGGTTCCAGATCCTTCCCCGTTCAACCCAGACAGGACTGCCTTCGCATCCCTCCCACTCCCTGCACTACTGGGGATCCGGAAGCTTGCTCACCTACGTGGAGTATCCAGGGGTCTGGTCCAGCCCAGGCTCCCCTCCCTCCCACCACCCTGCTGTCATCTTCACTCTCTCCATGGTGGGATAGGTCTAGTGCCCGGGGGCCTCACCCGGGGAGCTCCTGCATCTGTAGGGGCAGCAGCCGAGGCTCCATGAGCTCATGCTGGGGGGGGAAGTGAGGGAAGACCCCTTTTCCCTACCTGTTGTCCGGGTCCCCAGCACGCGCATGTTCTGACTTCCCCAGACTTGGTGGAATTGGGAGGATTGTGGGTAGTGGAAAGGAGGAGTCTTCTACCTCAAATCCTAGATACCCAGGCACTGTGGAAGATCTCAGGTTATTTGGTTCTTAGGGGGAGAGAACATAATTTGGGACCATAGTTTGGAATTAAAAAAAAAATAGCTCACACATTTAAGCTTAATTATTCAACTTCAAAACATTGAGTTTTCTAACATGTTTGCAGTGGTGCATGATGTGTGATGCAAAGAAGAGCCTCCAGGAGCAAGAGTCATGATATCGTGGTTGCTCTCATCCTCTCACCCAGACGAAAGATAGGCAAAGAAATTGCCTAGTTCATACACGTGAAACCAAGTTTAAACAGTCTCTAGGGAGATTGTCTTGTATGAATTAGCTTATGAAACAGCTTTTGTAAAAGCTTTAAGAGTCTGGTGGCACAAGACATGGACGCAACGTAAACGTCCATCAACAGATAAATGGATAAAGAAGATGTGGTACATATATACAATGGAATACTACTCAGCCATAAAAAAGAATGAAATAATGCCATTTGTAGCAACATGGATGGACCTAGAGATTATCATACTAAGTGAAGTAAGTCAGACAAAGACAAATATCATATGATATCTCCTATATGTGGAACCTAAAAAAATTATACAAAGGAACTTATTTACAAGACAGAAATAGACTCACAGATATAGAAAACAAACTTAGGGCTACCAAAGGAGAAGGAAGGGAGGGATATATTATAAATTTGATATTAACAGATACACACTACTATGTATAAAATAGATAAACAACAAGGTCCTAATGTATAGCACAGGGAACTATATTCAATATCTTGTAATAAACTAAAATGGAAAAGAATCTGAAAAAAATATATATATATGCATAACTGAATCACTTTGCTATACATTGTAAATCAACTATACTTCAATTTTTTACAAAACTGAGAAAACAATCTAGTGGCACATCTAGTGGAAGTGGCTCTAGACAGGAGGAGCAGCAAAGCAGAGTGGGAGGTGCCCGCGTGGAAGTCATCACTGTTCAGAAAGAGAACAAGTCCCTCCCCAACCCCCCCAAATCTGGCCTTTCCCCACATTCTTTCTCTTTTCCTTCTAGGTGAAACGGGAGTTAGCAGGTGTTCTCATTTTCGAGTCTCACGCCAAAGGAGGAACCGTGTGTAAGTGAAGACTGTAATCGTGCATGGTGCCTGGCTGGCCCCCTCCCGAGGATGTGCCATGGGAGCCTGACTGCAAATGCTCCCCTTTCTTGGGCCTGGGTTTGACTTGCCAGGATGTCATGTGGCACCATTTGTTTTTCTGGACCTGTGATTATTCCCAGCACGTATCCCTTACTCTGCAGCCCGCTGGGTTTTGGGTGTCAGCCTGGGAGCAGTCGCCAGCCTGTGTCTCCACTTGCTCCCTCCCCTGCTGGCTCAAGGCAGTGTTTAAAGAGGGTGAGATGAAGTCAGTGCTCTTCAGGGGGGACCCCAGGCAAAACCTTTTCACAGTGACCTCACTTCAGTTTGTGGCTTGAGAAGAACTAATCTATCTCTCGAGAGGCTAGTTAGAATGGCACACTCTCCTGCCTTCTTGTTCTTCTCTCATTTTCACTATCAGCTCCAAGCCTGAGAGAATTTCTTTGCCCCAAATATTTATGCAATACTAATATGTAGTATCTCTCCAGCACGCACATTGTAGTTTCGTTCTGTGATCAAATCTGGGAGCAAGAAATTGAAATTTCATATTAATAAAAGTGAGCAAGATTATTTTGGCTGGCATTTCCCACTCGTCCTACAAAACCCTTCTTGAAAAACATGGTTAGTGGTGTATTCAGATCAGGAAATGCCTCTTTCTCTAATCTCTCTTGGAGAATAGTAACACACACCAGCATGCTACCTTTCTCAGGAGTTCTACAGTAAAGATAAACTTCACACCACTTAAACTGACATTTCCTAAACCCAGTGAAACAGAAAACATTTATAATGGACACCTGTTAACTTTTCAAGAGACATTCTTTGGAAAATCTTGCTCTTTCTTCAGACTGAGTTGTGTTAGTCAAATAAGCAGAAACTATGAATTGTAAAAGCAAAAAGAATTCAAAATGAGTTTCAGGGCTTCCCTGGTGGCACAGTGGTTGAGAGTCTGCCTGCTGATGCAGGGGACAGGGGTTCGTGCCCCGGTCCGGGAAGATCCCACATGCCACGGAGCGGCTGGGCCCGTGAGCCATGGCCACTGAGCCTGCGCATCCGGAGCCTGTGCTCTGCAACGGGAGAGGCCACAACAGTGAGAGGCCCGCGTACCGCAAAAAAAAAAAAAATTAGTTTCAAATATTTTACTTTTAGTCATCAAAAGTGGTATTTCTAACATTGATATTTATTTTAGTAAGAATGTCTTTTCTTTACATTTTAAAGGTTCACTTTTAATATTTTTTTAATTTTTATGATCACTGATGACTTACAACTTTTCTTATTCTTTTCACTCACTCTTACTGATGGTTTTCATTTTATCATGAAATACTTAAATATGTCAAACAAAAAACTAGAGGTTGTTACAAACACCTTTTTTTTTTTTTTTTTTTTTTTTTTTTTTTTTTTGCGGTACGCGGGCCTCTCACTGTTGTGGCCTCTCCCGTTGCGGAGCACAGGCTCCGGACGCACAGGCCCAGCGGCCATGGCTCACAGGCCCAGCCGCTCCGTGGCATGTGGGATCATCCCGGACCAGGGCACGAACCCATGTCCCCTGCATTGGCAGGCGAGTTCTCAACCACTGTGTCACCAGGGAAGCCCACAAACACCTTTTTAAAACCCATTTTTTATCAAATAGTAACCTTTTTTCATATTTTCATTTTTTATATTTTCTAAAAAATGAAATTCTACATTTGAAGGCTCCCTGTTCCCTCCTTTATCTCATTCTTCTCTTCCCCTCCCCAGGGTAACTCCTACCCTATATGACGTGGTTATCATTCCAACCCATTTTTTTAAAAATATGTGGATATGCATCCATCAACACTATGTAGTGCTGATTTACATGTTTTCAAACTTCACTTTACCATTCAGAATACTTTTAAAAACTGTGTTCTATAGTTTAGTAAGTTTTGATGAATTGTGGGGGAAATGTATTGCTTTAAGGAATGGATAGCTGGTGAATTTGTATCTAGTGAATACGTATCTTTAGGGCACAGCAAGGAGTGCAGTATTTCTGTTCCTTTCACATTCTAAAGAAAAGGAAGTAATATTCCACCTGAATAAGTTCGTATTTGCCAGTAATTTTTTTTTCCCTTCTGGAGTTAAATGCATAATTCTGGGGACTTAAAAATGATGATTTGATAAGCTGTAATTTATACTGATGTGCTTCTACTCTTGTCATAAGTCTTTTCATCTTTTTGTATCTAGTGTTTAACCAGGGGGAAGAAGGCACCTCCTGGTACATTATTCTAAAAGGATCAGTGAATGTAGTCATTTATGGCAAGGTATATATATCTTTTTTTCTTTCTGAAACTTTATTATGCTCCATATGCTAGTGGTTCTAAGTATTAACAACTTAATGCTACAAGTAAACTTGCTACAACATTGTTCCTCTATGCAGAAAAGACATTATAGCATCTCTAATCATAAATTATCTAAGTTATTATACTCAGAGTAGTACTGAACTTTCTGGGGCTCCTGGATTATAATGTATACAGTTAAGTTAGGCCCTAGCCCAGATTACTCAATGAAAGAGAAATGAAACATTATAATGTAATTATGTGATTCCCCCTGCACTTGGCATCCCTGGGTACAGCCTGTTGATATATACAGTGTTTTAGGGGTTGGGGGGCAGGTGGGTGTTTGCTCCCTTTCAGGGATCACCTTCCTCTGGATGTGTTGCTCTCTCCAGGGCGTGGTCTGCACACTGCACGAAGGCGATGACTTTGGCAAGTTAGCGCTAGTGAATGATGCCCCGAGAGCTGCCTCCATCGTCTTGCGAGAAGATAACTGCCATTTCTTAAGAGTAGACAAGGAGGATTTTAACCGGATCCTGAGGGTGAGTCCAAGGTGAAGTGTGGCTGAGGGGCGTTCCATTTTCACTTTTGCCAGGTAAGAAGAATGAGTGTAGTGTTAATTGAGCAGCACAGTGATTAATGAATGCTCTAGGGCCAAAGGGCCTTGCTTACAAACTTGGCATGTTCAATGTGCTGGGGTGGGTTCTGGGGTCCAGAGGTGATATTCCAGTAAAGCTGCAAATGTGCCGTGCTGTGCTGGACCAAATAACCCTGCACACACCTGAACTGGTCCATGGGCACTGAAGACAAATAAGGATGCCTTGGCAAAATGTCAAAGTCTGAGACATTTCTCTTTGCAATCCTAGGTTTCCCCTTTTGTGTCCTTCCCCACCTCCCTCTCCATGTGTTTCTCCATCCAAACCTCCTGTCTCTTCCCAAATCTGAATCTTTCTCATATCCTCACACTCCCTCTAGATTTATTAAGTGACTACATTTTAGTGGCAATTAATGTCCGCCATGGTTACTCTAACCAAGCATTTTCATTTCAAGTGCTTTTTGTCAAATTGATTCACACTAAAGGAATTTCAGACTCTGGCAAGTAGGTGAAGAATAGTTGGGGTTGTAGGAGGAGCCATGAGATTGCACTTAGAGATGGCTCTGCAGATGGGTCTAATGGAAGCTTGTTAAAGTATTTGTGAGAGTGGGTGATGGTTAGAATAGATGGTCCCTAGGTTCTCCCCACCATCCAGCTCCTGGTCCCTTGGGAGGGACAACCCAGCTTTAGCTGGTGGAAGCCTGATTGTGGACCATTGGGCATGGTGATATTGTCCCAGCACCCCTGGCCTTTCAGGTGGCCCATGGTCTATCCCACCTCACCCAGAGACACTGTTCCCTCCAGGATCACTTTGCTCTTTTCCCTTCCCTGCTGGCTCACAGAGCAGACTCCCTTCTATTCCTTTCCCAGCCTGAGCATCTTTCTCTCTCCTACCCTAAAATTCTAAAGGCACCTTCTGTGCTTTCTGGTACATTTGGCATTATTTAATGAAGATTAACAGTCTTGTTCCCTTTCCTTATGTGTGGACACCTATTCCTACACAACCTTAAGCTTTTGCCTTTGGCAGCAAAATTTCTGACAACAAAGTTTGTCTTAGGAATGCGTTCTCTTGATGCAAAAAAAGTTGTTAAAGATTAAAGCATTGACTAATATAGAAAAACTCCACATGGAATTTGATTTGGTTTTTATCCAGTCTCTTAAAATAGGAACCAAATGAGGAGGAAACGTGCACTAAGTTTTTTTAATAAATTATTTTTTAATGACATTGAAATTTGAACTTTACTCTTTTGGAAGTTTACACACATGAAATTTGCACTCAGCCACAATTATTCTTTGAAAGAATCAGATTAGGACCATTATCATGGATATAATTTATCAAATTATTCAAAATAACTGAAAAGTGTTTTTAACACATTTCAAACTGATCGTTTTTACAAGTCTTGATTGGAGGGAAAACATGCCACTCCTAAGAAAACTAAGTACCCTCAGAAGATAATCAGAATGAAAGAACTCTGCTGAAGCTGAGTGCTATTTGCCACATATATTTATCAAGAATAAGTGCACTGGCTCTCCTCTCTCTTTCTGCTGTACCACCCTCTCCCAAAGGTTTCTCTGAGCACACTCCTGTCTCCTCAGCTGATTTTCTGCATCTCGGGTAACAGCAGACTTTTAAAACCACGTGCCTCCAACCTCATCTAGTCCTTTCTCTGACCGTTCCAGCCCTTGACTTTGAAAATGACTTAATTTGTAGATGCAACAATTAGCATCACAAGCACCAAATGAGTTTCTGAAGCATTTGAAATTTTTTTCATTGTCTGAGAAAACGGCAGCATCTGTATGTGGTGTAATTTGTATTTGCAGGACGTTGAGGCGAATACAGTCAGACTTAAAGAACATGACCAAGATGTCTTGGTGCTGGAGAAGGTCCCAGCAGGGAACAGGGCTTCTAATCAAGGAAACTCACAGCCTCAGCAAAAGTAGGTTTGCATCCAACACTGCAATTGCCAGACTATGATTAACCTTTTCACATGGTATCATCATCTCTACAATAGCACGTTCTCCTTTTTTGTGGAAGACGGCAGTATGTGTGACTTTTTTTCTCTCTATTGACTAATCACACATCGTGTGGAGTATAATGTATCTGTTTCTGGCACTGTGTCGAGCTCGGTGCTGCCTAGAGTAATTCGGGGGTGAATATTCCCCCACTGTAAAAACACCCCCTCTGTATGTGTGCAACTGTAATAGCTTGGAGCAGAAGGCAATAGCTTTGGAGAGAACAATGGGAATAGGAGTGTCAGGCAGCTCAAGGGATACGTAGGCCCCTGGGTGTGGAGAACCTTTGGTATTTGAATTTCATATGTAGGATTTCTCAAGAAGTGTTTTCATCATGCTGTCAGAATGAGCATCTTTGATGGAAACCCACACTTCATATATAACACAGTCTATTTTTTAAAAAATATTTATTTATTTAGGCTGCAACGGGTCTTAGTTGCGGCATGTGGGCTTCTTAGTTGCGGCATGCATGTGGGATCTAGTTCCCAGACCAGGGATCGAACCCAGGCCCCCTGCATTGGGAGCGCAGAGTCTTACCCACTGGACCACCAGGGAAGTCCCAACACGGTCTATTGACTGTAGCCTGGAAACATCCATTTGGCCTCATCCATACTTATTCCTGCTAACGTCTGAAGGGTATTTACTTCACATTGAACATCAGGTCACCCATTTAACTTGACTCTTTTTCTATATGTCTGTGTTCGGTTCTATCTTTTGCTGCAACTTCTTACATGAGACTTCTTTTAATCAAATGTATGAACATTTGAATAGTTAGGGAAATTAGGAAATGTAGCTCTAAGAAATTATAAAAAATTACAGAATCTCATTTTTTAAGTAAACGTTAATTTTTAATCCTAGAGTAATAGAAACACCAATTCTGTAGGTAAAGAAACGTGGCCACAGACTATGTTGAAATGGAGTGCATCCCAAGTATTTTTCTTTTTTTGCCAACAAGTAAATGGGATGTTCCCATTAATCAACCCACTCACCATAAATGATGAGTTTTAATTGTTTAGACTGAAAGCCCAAGGCTCAGACATTTCATCTGGATGAGTCAACATATCTGCAAAGAAGGCAGGAAGAAATATAATGTTATTGAAGAGCCATAGTATATCTTGCATATTTTATCTAATCCTTATTACAACCCCTTTTAACAGATGATGGAAAAATTTAGGCTCAGAGAAGTGAGTTCCTTGCCCAGGATGACAACACTTTTAATGATAGAGCTTGCGTTCAAGTCCAGCTTGACCAACTTCTGAGTCTATGCTCCTTTAGCCTCACAACTTACTCTAGCAAAATATGGTATATAGATACTCTCTCCTCAACACTATCTAGTAAACGTTGCAAAGCAATATATTTCAAAAGGGCTGACATAAAATACACTATGTAAAAAACTATCCCTTCACTTACAAACCTATAAAATTACCATCCAGAATTCTTTATTATTTTTCTATTTTTCACTACTATGCATTCTTGAAAAATGTTCTTGCTCAAATGTTTTTCAGCAGTTGTCCTTCCAGCCCACAAAGGAGGATGAGGATAAAAATATTTTTTATGTGAAGTCTGGGACTACCCCCAGTGATTTTCTTTAGTGCTCTGAAGTATAACTAGACCATTTTATAGTGGTCATCTACATTCTTTAATAATGCCGCAGATGTCTCAGGAAAATTTTGCTACCTGAAAAAGTAAGCCTTAAATGCTTCATAACCTTAAAACATTTCACCAACAGGGCCCCGGAGGCCCCCTTCCTTCACCTCTTTATGGCATGGGAAGATGATCAAAAGTGTTTGCATGTTACAACAGCTTCCATTCAGAGTGCCCTCCAAATACAGATTTTTTAATGAAATCAAACTAAAGGGAAAAGGAGAGCCCACACGCATTAAATTTATTTTAGGCCTGGATCTGATTTCTGTTATAGCTCCTTATTTGTGTCCTGTAGACCAATCTAAATTTCTTATATGATTCAAAGCCTCGCGCATGTTCACAGCACACCATTTAGGAAATATCAGGCATACACAGAAGTGCACCGTGCCAACCATTCCCTGAAGGGTAAAAAGCCACTCTTTCAAAGGGTCGTTTTCCATGTTGAGTTTTCCCGAGCCAGACCGGAGTTGAAAAGGGAGGGCCATGTAAGTGAATTTTGGCCTAATGTTCTGGACAACTCGAAGAACATGGCAACAACTGTGTCTCTGGATGGACTTAAAACTTAGGATCCTTTAGGGCCCCTGTCTCCTCAGAAATTATCTTTTTTCAGCTCAAAGAGGGTCACCATGTTGGTGCTGATAATGTTATTTTTCTGATTTACCTTTACCCTGAGAAATCCAGAATAGTTTATGCATACAGTTGGCCCTCCGTATCTGGGGGTTCCACATCCATAGATTCAACCAACCACAGATGGAAAATATTTGGGAAAAAAAAATTTTTCAAAAAGTTCCCAAAAGCAAAATTTGAATTTGCCACACACTGGCAACTGTTTAAATAGCATTTATACTGTATTTACAACTATATACATAGCATTTACATTTTATTAGGTATTATAAGTAATATAGAGATGATTTAAAGTATATGAGAAGAAAAAAATAAAGTATATGAGAAGAAGTGTGTAGGTTATATGCAAATACTACGCCATTTTATATAAGCAACTTGGACATCCATGGATTTTGGTATCTGTGGCGGTCCTGGAACCGACCCCCTGCAGATACCAAGGGACAACTGTACATTTTAAACGTTCAAAACTGCCTGACTCTCCTCAAGCCACTTAACTCTGAGTGTGATATTAAAATGTCAGTAGCAAGACAGTATTTCTCATGCTGGATAAACTATATGAAGCCCTCAAATATTTACCATTTTAGGTATCTCCTGCTCTGTGGTTATGTGGTTTTAATAAGAGAGAATTTGAAATGACTATTCCTGTTTTAGTGACTGTGTTGCTTTTTCCTTAGACGATCAACCACCCAATCATTCAACTCCATCCTGTTTGCAGAAAGATAGTCTCTTTTAGGCACCATTCCCCACCTCTTTTTTTGTTCCGGATACAGATAGACGTGTCCTCATTTCCAGACTTGGTGTTAGAAAAAGATTTTTCTCTCTCAAGTTTAGAACCTCACAGCTTAGATAATATAACCAATCAGGGTTCTCTTTAACTTGGACTACAGTAACTTCTTCATGCAATAAACTGAAGAGAGCCATACTGTCTGGTCTTCAAGTCTTCTCCATGTAAAAAGAGGTCAAGCAGTAGGCACCTGGCAGTGTCCAGCATGAAAGAAAGTAATAACATGTTTCAGCCAAGCCCAGAGCTGCAAGATCACAGGCCAGAAGCTCCCTGTCCCTCCCTCTTCAGAGTTCCTGGTCCTGAGAGATTACCAACCCCTGAATAGCCTTCTGTGGAGCTGAGAAGAGAGATAGGATAGGGTAAGGCAGTTGTACCACTAGAGGAAGACTTTGGCAGCAAAAGACAGGTGCCCTGATGTCTGCAATTGACCAGGTGGGCAGAGAGTAAAGACGCCATTTTCTCTTACTAGTGAGCCGAGAGCATTCTAGGCTTGCCACCCAGGTAAGCCTTTATTCATTTTGGCCAGACAAAAACCCTAGCTAAGAAATGTCCTAACCAAGAACACCAGAATGGGAAGCCAGCCTCCTGGCTGCCCTCTCCAACTCCATTTCCTTATTCGTGTGGCCAAATGCTGCTCCTCTTCCAGGTCATCTTGGAAGGGTCATCAAAGAATCATATATTTTAGGAATTATTGAATGAACTCAGCAATTTTCTCCATTTAAGTATTGAAAGTCATTTATAGATTCGCCCTCTCCTTCCCTCAAATAGTCATTGCCTATAAGAGGAAAAACCCTCGTCTTCTATGCTGTTTACTTTGAGAAAAGGGTCATACTTTTCTGATTAAAGTAGGTTTTTTTTTTTTTAATTACTTGGCTCTTCCTCTAGGCTCCAAAGCCAGATTCTTTCAGAGATTAAACTCTTCAGCTTCCTTTTGGTCCTGAGGGCACACACAGACATGCACAAACACAATAGGTTTAAGTAACAGTTACTTTCCAAATAGACTGCATTTGCTACCTTGTTCAAAACCGGGGTTGCTTCACTCACTCTGTGTTCCCGGGCACAGGGTCATATGTTGCATTGCCTCTTCTTCACTCCCTCAGGCAGGAGGTTAAGACCCTGAGATTGACTACATTAGAGATACTCTTGGGATCTCAACACACTTCCTCTAAGGTCTCAAACAGGCAGGGAAAGGGTATTGGTAAGGAGGCAAAAAAACCCTGAGTTCTGCAGCTGAATTCTACCACTGCTTTCTAAACACAAGAGAATTTTATTTTCATTGTTGTTTTTCTTCCCTGTCATTTTGCCCTAAGTGAAATGCCAAGCAGAAGAGCAAAGTCTACGTTTTGGAATAGGAGTACCCAGATCCCATTAATGTATTTTGCCTATAGCTTTCACCCACTGTTTTTGACCGTCTTGAACATGACTTTGAGATAACCCACCTTCAATTAAAAAAAATACATCCTCCCATGTTGATTGAAGAGCTTCATGGCTGGATCTTGTGATATGATGCCTAACATCCCCCACCCTGCCAACTAATTGATATTTGACCTTGATATGTTACATGGATGTTCCACTACTGATTTATTTCCTATTCAGATGCTACTGGGGTTTGTTTGCTCATTGGTGTTTTGGGGGGTTGTTTTCTCTTATTCTTAGCTGCATTTCCAAAGCACATACCAGTGTACAGTTGGGAAAGACAGAGCATTCCAGAAATAGGCAGGGGAATGCAGTGTGCAGTCGAAATTTTGCAACAAGTAACCCATATATGGATAACCTAGTTTACTGTCACTTCCCCTTGCCCTGAGCTGCCCCGGGATTTACATGTTCCTTTTCACTCCCCCTTGGAACAAGGCTGAAATGCCTCAGTTCCCAGCCTGCTAGAGCCACTCTCTAAGAAGTTTACTTTAGTCCCATGTAGGGAAAAAAGAATAATGTTTTAGTAACTACTTCAATTTGTGATGTTTCTGTTGCCTTCCTATGTGACTTTGACAAGGTACATGATCCTTCTTACCTTATGGAGAATATGGGTCACAAGTTGAGTCCATATGGTTCCCTGGGATCTCAAAAAACCCCAAAAAACGTAGATATGTAAAATGTTATATATTAATGATTTGCCCACTTTTGAAAAACTAATGATGGTTTTATTTCTTATCCAGGTATACTGTGATGTCAGGAACACCTGAAAAAATTTTAGAGCATTTTCTAGAAACGATACGCCTTGAGCCAGCTTTAAATGAAGCAACAGGTAAACACCTAGAACAGTTGTGTGTCTATTAAATCCATGCAGAGTATTGTAAAAAACATTCTGAGTTCATTCTCAGTGTGTGTAGCCACAGCAGTTTTAGAAATGGGTCATGTGTATGACCATTAGAAGAGCATCCTCCTGACCCTCCTCTGCCTCCTCGTCCTGGTTGTGCTTTGTAGATGGCTCAGTCTCGTTCATAGATATTAAGAGTAGCCTTCCAAAGGCATTTGTTAAGTTATCATTTAGATCCCACCTTCTGTAGGCAACTCTTAGGCTATAATTTAAATAGTACCTATTCCCGTAAAGGATTTGAAGCTGCCTCTGTAAAAAGCACAACTGTGCTCCAACTGGGAGTAAAGTGGTTCTTTCTGAGATTCTTGGCCTGCCCCAGAGTGTAACAAAACACCACCTGTATTAGATTCCTAGGAGCTAGAACAAAGTGCCACAAACTGGGTGGCTTGAACAACAGAATGTATTGCTTCTTAGATCAGGAGGCTAGAAGTCTGAGATCCATGTGACGGCAGGGTCGGTTCCTTCTGAGGGCTGTGAGGGAGAATCTGTTCCATGCCTCTTGCCTAGCTTCTGGGGGTTTGCTGGCCATCTTTGGCATCCCTTGGCTTGTAGATGTGTCACTCCAGTGTTCATCTTCACACAGTATTCTCCCTGTGTCACTTCACATCGTTTTCTCTCTGTGCATGTGTCCCTGTGTCCAAATTTCCCCTTTTTATAAGGACATCAATCATATTGGATTAGGTCCCACATGAATTATCTTATCTTAACTTGACTATATCTGTAAAGACCTTATTTCAAACAAGGTCACATTCTGAGGTACTGCGAATTTGGACTTCAACGTATCTTTTTTTGGGGAAAAAAATCAACTCATAATACCACCTTCCAGTGAACCAGTCTTGTTAAATAAGACACAGAGATTTGAGGGTAAATGAGATGAATCTTACCAATGAATTAAGTGTTCAGAGTTTGGTATCATTCTCCACTTTGGTTACCATCTTATGTGTGACTTTGGAACAGCCCACATTCATTTGCTACTGGCCCCTCAGAATAATGGGTTAATATTTTAAGCACACTGAACTCCATAGAAGAAGATTTCTCACTGAAAGAAGTTCAAAGACTTATCTAAAAAACTTAGTAGTAGTTCAACGTCCAGTTCTGTCATCTTTGCAATATACTCAAGGTAATGTTAACATTATTATGGTTCCTAAAAGTATTTTACCACTGATTTACTTCTTATTTTATCTTCTCATTCCAGTTTCTCATTTTTTATATACATTATCTAAGGTTTTTTATGTAGTGAATTAATTGGGGAGTAGTAGATTTAAAAGCCAGGATCTCTGGCTCCAGTGCAGCTATTTTCAGTCCAATATTTGTTGAGGATCTTGTTGGGCTGGTGCTAAGCTGGATGCTTAGGACAAGGCAGTGTGAACAAGAAACCACCCTCCTGTCCTCAGGAAGCTTATAACCTGCTACAGGACCTAAAGGAATGTGCAAACAACTTGATCATAAGGCTGAGGGGACCAGGCAGAGTGTCACAGAGGATACAGCCTTTGAAGTGGCCCTGAAGGAAGGCAGGTAACCAGTAACTAGAGACTAAGGACAAAGCCTTCCATCCTGAGGGACAACATGAGTGCTGACCTAGAAAGAGACAAGGAGGACCAGGTGGTCTGGCTTTGCTAGACTATTGTATACATAAGTGTCAGAAAGAAGGTAGGGTCTAAGAATTAGGGTCCAGATCTCAGAGCATCTTAAATGTGAAGCTAAGCCTTGAGAAGTAGTTGAAGATGTCTGAGCAAGGAGAATGTGATAAGATCTTTTCTTGAAAAAGGAAATCCTTGAGGGACCAGTTGTGAGAGGATTGCTTGCTTCCAAGAGGCAAACATAACCTCAAACCAAATTTCTAGGACCCAAGGTCAGGAAAAATACAGATTTTTCCCCTCTGATTAACTGTTGCCCAGAATGTGTGATTGCATAATACAAGAAACAACATCTTCTCTAAAGTGAATATTGTCCAAAAAGGAACATTCTAGTGCATTAGAGACTATGGAATCTAAGAAAAGATCTGTAAGATCTTTACTACCCATGAAGAACAAATATATTCTTCCTTTTAAAGTCACTTCTGAAAGAGGAGGGGACTGGATTATTGCTTCTTAAAAAGTTGAAGGCCAGAAATCAGTGTATATAGCATAGCTGCCACTTAGGATATGACTCCTGACCCTTCCATTTTTTATATTAGAACTAAGTTCACATCATAATTTAATACTGAACTTTATTCCCTGCAGTTTTTTTCTGATTTTGTTATTCTTGCAAGTAATGTTCATGGATTGGATGAAAGAATAAATCTGTCTTTCTTATAATCAAAAATATGAATTACTATATCATCATCCTAAGACACTAAAAATAATCTTAGTTCTGCCCCCTGAAACTCATGGATGCAGTGGGGTGGGAGACCCTTGGCATTTTTGGATTTACAATAAGAAAGAGATGTCAGAGTTGCCAGTGAAACTGGTTTACATCGTAGAAATGGACACCCCTGGGTTTGATAGTACATTCTCTTAGTTTACCCCAAAACATGTATTTTCTGCCTGAGACCTTTTGGTTTCCTAGACTTTCTACTTCTATGACCAGAATTAGTCCTTGAGTGACTTGGAAAATCATTTTCTAGTAGGAAGTGATTTTTTTAATCGGTTCTCAAGAGTTACTGCTTATGAGCAGAGAATAAGAAAGCTACATTGAGATGTGGGTGCTGGGTGATTACCATGCTGATTGACAGTCTCGCTAGCCTTGGAGCACGCTACTCAAATCTCTGCTTTAGCAAAATTTAAATTACTTTATAGCGCAGGCCTCGGGGAGCCTTATAAGCAAGCATTTTCTCTCCTATCCTCAGAGAAATCCTTTATATCTAAAACATATAAAGATGACACTAGATGTTAAACTCAGACATGCCAATGAACGTCCTTTCATACCTAAGAAAAAAAGTTCTATACAGCTTCTGTCTGACACCTCAGCATCTTCTCTGGCTCAGTATAATGGGACTGAAACCACTAGTAACACCTAGTTATGACAACTTTGGATTACACTCATCACCTATATTTAAATGAGTATAATGGTATTATGTGACGTGATATATATGTTAACTAAAGCTAAGGTGGTAATCATATTGCAATATGTACATGTATCAAATCAACACTTTGTGTATCTTAAACTTACATAATTTATGACAATTATATCAATTTTTTAAAAATACGTATAACAGTTAAATCTTTAGTCACTGATTCCAACTTTGATAGTATTTGTTAATTTAAAACATAGACATTGAAAATTCAATATATATAGTTAGACAGTTTTCATATTTCTCACCCTTTTCTATTTGAAAAGTTATGTGAGTTTCGCAAATCTCAGCCATGGTAGTTCATTTTTAATTGAAAACCCCCATAAGTATCTTGGATTCCAAAGCTTTAATTTGTGTACTCCTAAGGCTTTCAGATCTGCCTTTATGTGCTTTCCCATTAAGGCTGCCTGGATAATACAGTCTTTGCAATGAAGAACCAGCATCAAATTCAAAATGAAGCTTATTTGGGGGGACTTGCCTTATTTCTTTTGCCATCTCCCCACTTACCTATCTAAAAATAGCTTCAAATATAGGACATACACCATTTTAATCTACTGGAGAGCTTTTGTTTTGCTTCAATTGCTGCTCACAGCCTTTATCTTGTCTTTTTTTTTTTTTTTTTTCTGCTTTTGTTTCCCTCACCAGTTCTCTGCTCTTACCACCTCCTTTTTCGGTAATTCTCTCACCCTTTCATCTTTTATTGTTCCTTCTGGAAACAGAAGGTGAAAAAGAAATAAAGGAAAAGAGATATTGACAAAAGACAGGTGGTGTAAAAGACAAAGAAATGACCATGTCCTAATCCTGCATACATGGTACTGCCCATGTGTGGCTCTTTAATTTTATATATATATTTTTAAATTAATTGTGGCTCAGGTGACCAGTGTCATTATTACAAGTCTGTCTCTTTTAAAACTACCATACGTTTTGTCCATTGTCCTAAGAAATTGAGTTTTGATCTCAAGCTCTGTCAATCGTATTATTTTTATACACAGTGCTTCTTTGTACAGTAAAACCACAATACCCCAAGCCGATGTGTAAGAACCACTGGCCAAGAACAAATGAGTAGATACTCCTGCTTTCCTAAACATTTCTACAGGCATCTAATTTCCTTTTCTGCTTTGTTTTGCCCCCTGCAGATTCTGTTTTAAATGACTTTGTTATGATGCACTGTGTTTTTATGCCAAATACCCAGCTTTGCCCAGCTCTGGTGGCCCAATATCCTTTTGTTGTGAGAAGTCTGTTCCCTCGACAACACCCCACATATATACGGCCATTATCTCATTGCACTCTCTCAAGGTAAGTCATGGCTCGGGCAGAATTGTGCTTTCCGCCCTTGTCGAACTCTGAAACATCAGCAGTTTTCCCCTCGCACAGGTTTCCAGCTCTCCCTGGCATGGTTTTGCTGTGCTGTGTTTAAGGATTTCCTCCTTATTCCCTGTGCAGAGAAAAGTGAGCCAGTTTACCCTTATAAGGAAGGTAATGCTGATGAGAAATATACACACCTGGGAGGTAGGCCAGAGACGGCTATGGTGAACAATATTATTAGGGAATATTGTTAGGGATAGTTTCCTAAGCTTGGAGACAGACTTGGTACCTCTGTCAGGATACCTGGCAGGATGGACGGTGATCTGTTTGTGTCCCTCTAAGCTGTAATATTAATCAGAACACTAACCTGATGAGATATATACAAGTTATCATTGGGGGGGTCACTTTTCTTTCACATTCATCCTAGTCCACCCTATCCTCTAGATACTGAAATTTATTCCTTTGTGGCTATTTTTATTATTATCCCATGGACTTACATCAAAGATATAAAACTTGAAATTCTAATGGCAGTTCCTCTAGGTAGCTTCATAGTGAGCTTGTTTGGGGGCAGCTTTTCAATAGTTTATTGAGTTGACCAGTGGGTGTACAGTGTCTGGCACAGAGGGAACATTCAGAAGATAGAAGCTGAATAAAAGGAGTGAATATTGGGGCTTCCCTGGTGGCGTAGTGGTTGAGTCCGCCTGCCGATGCAGGGGATGCGGGTTCGTGCCCCGGGCTGGGAAGATCCCACATGCCGCAGAGCGGCTGGGCCCGTGAGCCATGGCCGCTGAGCCTGCGCGTCCGGAACCTGTGCTCCGCAACGGGAGAGGCCCCAACAGTGAGAGGCCCGCGTACCGCAAAAAAAAAAAAAAAAAAAAAAGGAGTGAATATTATGAATGAGATATACCCTCAACTTTGGCAGAATGTGAAGGTGTATTTTCCAATTCTGTTTTATTTTTAAGGCAGCAAAAAATTAGGCCCCCAAATACTTTGGCCTTCTTGAGCAGCAAAATATATTGAAGGAGAATGGCTCTCTTTTCTCTGAGCAATCCAATCAATGTGGCATGTTTTCCTTTTTCAGAATTATAATTGCCCTACCTGATTCTCATTTTCTTGTTCACCCATAATTCTCTTTGAAGTCAACAGAATGTGTGAGGATAGGAGATTGGAGTTGAATGTGCTATTCAGAGGATGCTGCAAGAGTGAGATTTGGGTGTTTATTTGCCTGGAAAATATCTTTCCAAGTAATGACAGCTTAATGAGACTTAAATATATTACATATTCTTTCTGGCTCATATTTAGTTTTTCTCAAGTAAAATTGACACATTCAGGATCTCTCTGTGCTCTTTAACTCCATACTTAGTTATCATTATTAGACCTTTGAGATTTGTTGGAAGGAAAAATAAAAGCCACCATTGAGTTTAGATTTTTTTTTTCCCCCAACAGTTAGCATGTTGATAAGCTTAAGGCAAACAAAACCAAAAGAAGGGTGAGAGAACGTAGTGGGCCAAGTCATATCTTTACAACTCAAAGCCCCAAACTTTAAGCTTATATTCTTCTGGCAAATTCTGATTTCTTATTAGCTTATTCTCCTTCAGAATTGATTGAGAACATTCATAGCACTGACCTCTGTTCTTAAAACAGAAGATCCTAGAGGGAAAGTCTATGCCATGCCCCAATAGGGATGTGGTGGGGATAATGTTGCAGGGAGGAGGAGAAGGCAGGAAAGTGGACAGTAGAATCAAGGGAGGCCTGTGATATCCAATCCTAATTCTTTTTTCAGAGATGGAAGGAATCAGGATGGTTGGGTATCATCTACACTACCTAGTGCCCTCAGACCACCTCCTTCACACCCTGCCCTTTGAGAACTTAGATTCTCTTAATTGTTCTATTTTGAATCAACTCTTTACGTGTCAGGCACCACTGACCCACATTATACTACTATATTATCCTTACAGGACTCTATTGGGTTAGTATCAGCTTTATTTTACAAACGAAGATTCTGAGGCAAAAACAAACATACCCAAGGCAAGTGGCAGAATTAGGATTTATCCAGGTCTTAGGATTCCAAGCATGGGGTGTGTCACTTTTTTTTTCTTCACAACTTATTTCTTTAAAAGCTTATCTTTTAATTAGAGTTTAAGAACATTTCTTGGTAATGTATTGCATGCATGATACATGTTTATCTGTGCTTCAGTTGGCTAAAAACCAAAGTGGGCCTAATTTGTTGAAACCAAATAAATAGTGTCCAATAGAACTTTTTGCAGTGATGTAAATATTGTATATCTGTGCTAGTCCAGTAGCCACTAGCCTTGAAATTGGCTACTATGACTGAGGAACTGAATTGTTAATTTTATTTAATTTCTATTAATTTAAATGTAAATAGCCAGATGTGGCTAGTGGCTGCCATATTGGACAGCTTAAGTCCAGTCCTTAGATACTGGGAGTAAAACAAGAATTACTGTCCTCTAATGCCTCGAGAAAGCATGCCAGGGAGGCCAGGAACTTATCCTGCTGCAGGCAAGCGAATGGAAAGGGCTGTATCCTTTAAAGTCACATATGTGTAAGTGTGTTTATATCATGCTAAAGACTCAAGTTTTAGTCCCTTTGCCTCCAGGGAGATGTTATATAGGCTTCTTATATAAGCTCCTTTTTTTGGTCATAAGTAACATAAACCAACTGTAAGTGACTTAAGGAATAAAGGAATTCATCAGAAGGATGGGGTAACTCAGAACTGAAGGAATCCTTAAAGAGTCCAGACCTTAGAAGGGAACCTCGGGGGTAGCAACTAAGGAACAGCTTTTAGAGTAAATCTACTCCAAACATCCTGGGCCCTCACCTCATTCCCACATCCCTGGGAATAGCTTGAGTCACTGCTGATATATTGGTCAAAGAAAGGCAAAGCACTTTACTGGACAGTTTTATAGAGACTGCCTGTAAAGAAAAATAGAGAAAGTGGAGAAATAGACAATGAACAGTCAAAAAAAAAAAAAAAAAACACACATATAAACTGCTTAGCACCATGTCCTCATGTGACAGGGAGATAGAATGTAAAATGGAACAAGTGGGCTAATACCCATGTTGTTATGGGATTTAAGGATAGTAAAATATAATACTTAACCACGTTCCATTAAAGCACTTATACTGAGTGAGTTGATTTGGCTGAGTGTTTTTAAGTACTTAATATGTGTGACTTTTCATAGCAGCCCTATGAAGAAGTCAGTGTTTTCACTGCTCTTTTTCCAAATCAATAAACTAGGATAATGAAAAATTATGATTTGCTCAGAGAAATGTAATTACTAGTACAGAAAAGATTTGAGCCCTGAGCCACTGGCGGCTATTTCTGTCCTTAATCCACATTGTATGTCTCCTCCAATTTTGCTTTTAGCACAGAAGAAGATGGTAAAACTCTGTTTAACATTAATATTTCAGGCCTTTTATGTGCTAATGAGAGAGACTCTCTATTCATTAGATATGCTTGGGACATGATTTGGCCTGATGAATACAAGTGCTTTATAATGAGTTTTTTAAATGATATTTGTTCAATTTCTGTACTTTTCATCTCTAGTTTCTTTAATCTTTTTAAAATCTGTACTTAGAATTCAGTTCAATTTTCCATTAGTCTTTAAAAAGAAAATTAAAACCCCCTATAAACCTACCAGGTATTACTATGGTTAACATTTTGGTATGTAGCCTTCCAGTCTTTTTTCTATACATATAGATATATGCTTTGAAATGTAAGAATGGGGTCATACGCTAAATAATTGTGTATGCTTTGTTACTAAACAAACAGAGCCATTTCTCTCCCACTAATTTTTTTCACACCATTTTTCTAAATATAGATAGCTTTGTCATCCTTAAAAATAAAACATTCTCATTGTAAAAAATTCAATTTACAGAAAAAGAGAACAAAATTCACCTGGTATCTCAGGTGAATTGTATTATGAAAAAGCTTTCAGAAATTATATACATGTATAATTTTATATAAATTATATAATTTTATATAATTTTATCATGTTGTATATGCTTTTTAAAAACATGTTTTTTTTCACTTAACAGTATGTTGTGGATATCTTTTCAAATCAGTATATATAAATAAAACTACATCACTTTTTCCAGATAATTCCACAAACACTGAACACTTACAGTGTTATACTGTGCTGGGCAACAAGGTGACGAGGATGCATGAGAATAACATGTTATCATTTTTATTGATTCACAATATTATATGGTAGATATGTCATAATTAATTTTCTTAGCCTCTTCCTATTGAATATTTAGATTATCTCCACATTTTTTCCTATAACAAACACAGTGGGATGAATCAGCATCCTTCCAGCTAAACCTTTGCCCACATATATTCCTTACTTTTAAGTTTCTAAATGTAAGCAAAGAATACGGAATATTTTAACGCTTTTGATGTTTATTACTGAATTGCTGTCCTATTGTTTTAATTTTGTGTTTTATGGTTAAACGCTGCCTTCTTTTTGTCTGTACAAATGCAGGCAGGCCTTCAGTTAAGTGATCACAACTAAGTTAATATTATTTTGAATTTTAATAAATCTATCTTTGATTCAGAGCATTTTCACATCTTTATCTTTCCAACACCAGCCCCCACATGTGAGGCAAAAAAGACACTGGTATGATATTTATTTACATTTTACAAGGCACTCGGAAGCCAAATAACCACCTAAGATTCCACATATACTAACAGATGTTTGGAGAAACTCCGTGTAGCATTAATGTAATTGCAGTTGCAATGGACATTGTATTTGAGTCCCCACCATCAGTGCCATGTCAGGTGGTCAGTCTAGCTGGTCATGGTAATTGGCTGCCTTTGACCGCGATTGGCTCTCACATTGCAGGCCCAATGTAGACAGGGCCAATGAGATTCAAAGAGAGGTTTCCTGGGACTTCTGAGTAAAAAGCAGTTAAGAGAACAGGAACAAAACAGAAATGGACTTGCAGACTTTGAGAACAAACTCATGGTTACCAAAGGGGGCGGTGACAAATTAGGAGTATGGGATCAGCAGATATAAACTACTATACATAAAACAGATAAGCAATAAGGATTTACTATATTTCACAGGGCATTATAGTCAGTATCTTGTAATAACATATAATAGAATATAATCAGAAAAAAATAACTGAATCACTATGCTGTATACCTGAAACAAACACAATATAGTAAATCGACTATACTTTAATAAAAAAGAAAGAACAGGCAGCCTGTTGCCCCAACTGCCTGTGGCAGCCATCCTACAACCATTAGGAGAATGAGCCCTATGACAAAGCTGAGATGAGTTGAGCGTCAGGGAAAAAATGAAGTCTATGATGACATCATTGCACTTGGACCAATCCTGAAGTTTACCCTACCGATAGAGTCTCTGTTATGTCAACAAATACAGCAATACTATCTGTTCTAAACAACAATCTGTTGTTTAGATATTCTGTTGTTGTTTAGAATCTGTTGTTTAGAACAGATTGTTACTTCAGCTGAAAGAATCTTAAGTGATAAATGGTTTATATTTAAATGTATAAAAAGTTAAATACAGCAATAATTTTGGTCAAATATTTTCTCTTAGTATCCTAATTTCTTTTGGCTTAGTATTGAACATGAATTTTATGCTTCTGGCGTGGAAATAATTTAGTTTCTTGAACTAAAAAGAAACTATGGAATACAGATTTGCCACTAAGTTTTAGCTAAAACTGCCTTTGTATGTATTATGTCCCTTATACAGAAACAAAGTAAACACAATAGCTTTCCTTACTGAAAAGGCAGAGCCTCCATCCTTTATTTCTCTGTGAAAATGACCTGGGGGTATTCTCTTTATAAGTTGACTTGGGTTCTCTAAGAGGAACAATTACCAAAATTTGTAAATCAAGATTTACAAAAGAGCATCAGATTCTTAAAGCCATGTTTTTAGGAATATTCTTGGCACTTCTAAGGAAGATTGTCAACTTAAATTTTGTTGAAGCCAAATTTTACCATTTTAATCCTTTACTTGGTTCCAAAAAGTGTTTGATCCATGTGGCACTATAAGAACAATTTATCTCTGCAGATATGCAATTTCAGAGTTTATTTCCAACAAGGAAGGCTTGGTTTGATGATGATATGAACATGGTATCCTCTTTCAAAGAAAATGACTGTATTATCAGATATTCTACAAAGTATTTTATATGCATTTTCTCAGCCTCATATCAACACTGTGAGATGTGTACTCTTTTTGCATTAAGGAAGTGAGACTGAGCAGATAAATAATTTGCCCCAAGTTACATAGCTAGTAAGGGTTGGAACAATATTTGAACCCAAGCAATTGTTGCATTAGACCAAGTCCTAACTTCTCTGCTATGAGTACAACCCCCTGACTAAAACTATAAAGAATAGCCAAGAACTAAAGGCTTCTAAAAATGCAGAGAAGTCTGAAAATCAGTGAGGAAAGAAAAATATTCTGAGCAAGAAAATGGGAGGCAGAAAGAGCTCATGTGAGCTCCAAGTTAATAGGTGCACACAAACACAGGAGCAGCTGTGTTGGTAGGAATAGCATCACAGTGTTAAACTCAGAAATGCCTGGGCTTATGAAAAATTCCAAAGCCATCCATATAAAGATTTTGTATTATTTCCAGAGGTGGATCAGTGATAATGATGATCGATAACCTTTAACTGAGTACCTGATATGTCTCAGATACCATTCTACATGGTTTACCAGTATTGCCTCATCTCCTTCTTAACAGCAATCCTGTAAAGTTTACTGATGATGGAGAGACTGAGGCTCTAAATGGTCAGTTAACTGACCAAGGGTCTCACAGTTGATAAGTGGGGAAGCCAAGAGATGAACCCAGATGGTCTAATTCCAGGACTTGCATTCCCAAGCACATGCTGCATCAAGGAAGAAGTAGACTTGGTGCTCAGGATGTGGGGATGCTCCACAAAGTCAAGCCAGGGTAGTGAAGAGGCCCATAATACAGTAGGAAAAGCAAGAGCTCTGAAGTCAGAAGACCCGTGTTTAAGACCTGCATCTTGAAACCTATATTACTTGGCAATTATCCTTAACCTCTCTGTACCCCATCTCTATAATAGGGGTAATTATACCTGCCCTACCCACCTCACCAGGTTTTTGCGAAGATCAAATAAGGCTATGTGTGGGAAATACATTATAAACCTTAAAGCCCTGTGTAAATATTGCCCCCTATAAATAAATGATTGTACCATCATGAGAGGAATATGGCATAAGATAAAGAATGCGCAAAAGCTTTGTCTAGTCAGTGGGCAGATGACCCCCAAAGTTTGTTTTCAGCTTCAAGCAGAGATCTTGTATGCAAAGCAGGGTTTTAAAAAACAACAACATTGAAGAGTATCAGTTTGAATGTTGATAAGTGTTTTATAAATAGCTGCATAATTAGCATGTACTTACTGCAAAAAGTATACATAATATTTTATTCCCTGTTGTAGGCTGTAATGAATCTGCTGCCTCTACATCCTAGGAGGTTTTCACTTACCTTCCCCATGATAATTTTAATACATGGAACCATTATTAGCTGAATTAAGAATAAGTAAATGAGCAGTAAAAAAAAAAAATACAGAAAAATTACAGGTGCCTGTGGTGAGTAAGATAATAACTAGGTAAAAATATATGAAATAATTACAGTGTTTGAACGGCAGAGCCGGCATGAGGAAAATGCCTCAGTGGAATATTAAACCTGCTGTTGGCAGGGTAAAAAGACTCTGTGGCCTTCACCTCTTCTGATTCTCAGCCCTAATACCTCACTGAAAACAGATCCAATTTGTCCTCATCCATGTTTATATGATGTCAAAGGGGCTGGTCCAGCTCAATAAAGATTTAGTCATTCTGAAAGCCTATGGTCCTATAGACTAAATACCCAATAACTAAAAGGTTCTGTTTAAAAGATGTACCAGATTTTGGTATCTGTTGTAGACTTAGTCAACCTGGTAACATTGAATATGAACTTATTTAGAATGTATCTATGATCTGCATTTGATATCTCGACAAAATGGAATTTCAGGTAATTTAGATAAAGAGTTTTAAAGAGCTGTGATATTTTTGGGGAAAAACAGTTTTAAGAATATTCTATTATATGTAGCACTCCAAACAGTGTCATTGAATAGTTTAAGGTGAACATTTGAGGCTTTTTATGTTTCATGTGCCCAGTCTTTGATTAGGAAATGTAGAGATTCACATTGAATTTAAGACATGGTTCCTGCAGTTAAGGATTCTTTTTTTTTTAATTTGTTTTCTTTTTTTATTGAAGTATAGTTAATTTACAATGTTGTGTTAGTTTCAAGTGTACAGCAAAGTGATTCAGTTATAGATATATACGTTCTTTTTCAGATCCTTTTCCTTTATAGGTTATTACAAGATACTGAGTATAGTTCCCTGTGCTATACAGTAGGTCCTTGTTGATTATCTGTTTTATACATTGTAGTGTGTATATGTTAATCCCAAACTCCTAATTTATCTCTCCCCCTGCTCCCCACCATCCCCTGTGGTAGCCATAGGTTTGTTTTCTATCTGTGGCTCATAAAATATGAGCTGTTTTGTATAGAAGTCCATTTGTATCTATTTTTTAGATTACACATACAAGTGATGTCACATGATATTTGTCTTTCTCTGTCTGACTTCATTTTAATATGATAATCTCTAGGTCCATCTATGTTGCTGAAGGATTCTTATTTAATGCTCTTGGATGGTGAAAAGTCATACTACCATAATGAGAAACCTCAAATTAGGATTTGAATCATCAGTAGTTTAAGAATGTCTGGTCTGGTTAGGAGTGGAGAGCCACTGCTTTCTAAATCAACAGACATTGGCCAAGAGAACTGGTTGAATATATAGAGCAGAGAGGGTCTAGTTCAGACATTAGGGATCCTGCTTCGCTGACTCTCAGATGGTCAAGGCTGCAACAATTAACTCTTGGTTTTCTGTATGTGCTTTGTCTTCTTTGAGGGCTTTTGGGGATCAGTTCTACATCTCACATGGATTTCCCTGTTATCCAACAAACTTCTAGGTCACCTAATTCTGCTGCATAATATATGTTTGGATAAAGAAATAATAATATTAGACAAACACAATAACATGAACAAGTCAACAGAGTCCTGGGGCGGGAGGTAAGAGAACTGAGTTCTAGTTGGAAGAATTCCATTGATAAATTCAGAAAAATCACTTCACCTCATTCTATCTGTTCCCTTACCTCTAAAAATGGTGGAGTTGAAGGAGATAAAATCAAAGCTCAGATTCTATGATTCTGTGAATCATCTGAAATCAACTCAGTATATGACTGATGAGTTTGGCCACTTGGACTACTATGGCCTTTACTTAATTGTGTTAAAAATAACAATTAAGGGAATAATTCCAGATTCTCTTACAGACTTTACACTAGCACTTTATGAGCTACCAGAATCAGATACCAGAACCATGTTATCTTTCTGTGACTTTTTCCCATGAATTCAAGCAGCCATATTGCTTCTTACCGGAACCCAGCTGTCGTCATATCATGAGTCATGACCTTATTCTATACAAGTATTTCCTGATCGTATGACAAAATCATTAGATTATTATGTGTTTGATATTCTGTACTAACCTACTCTTGAAACAGACATTAGCTAAGTATGTATTTCAGATAGTGTTCTTCGTATGTTAAAAATGTGTGTGGTATGCATTAATAATCCTTTCTAAACTGTTTTTTGTGCTGGAGAAGAGTTAGATTTTTATTCCACATAGGACTTTTCTCCATCAAATGGTTCATGCATTATTATTCCAGCTTTAGCCACGGAAAGTAATGGTTTCTGCAACCTTTCTGATGTGTGTGAATTTACAAATACTATATTTGAAATGTTACTCTTGTTAGCTTGCATTTTTTACATCATATCGAGACAAGGGACCTGGTGGGATGTCTTTATTCTTTGGCTGCTTTCTGAAGGGAATATAGGTTTTTTTCTCTTTCCCCTTCTTTTTTGTAGGAGTTAAATAAAATCTAAAAATCACATAAATATTCTAAAAACCTGGGGAGATTGTTATGGGAATAAATAGAAGCCCCAGCGCCTACCCTGTGACCATTTCAGGCAGATCAATTACATGTAGAGTCTTCTGTGTCACCTGAGAATCTGATTCAGCAGCCTGTTGAGGAATGGAATGGTGTGATGCCTGTGGAGGGGCCGAATCCTTGAGCACATGCCTAGATTCAGCTATGAAAATACTATTACTCTCAACTCCACCTTAGTGAATAAACACCTGGAAGGGGGAAAGGCAAGACTTTGTGAAACAAATCAGTGCTTCCTTTTGTTTTTTCCAGAGGTAAAGATTTGTAACTTTCATGAGAAAAAAAGAGAAAGCCTCTTCCTACTCCCTCTGGATTCAGTCAGTTCTAGCTCCCAGGAGGCTGTGGAGCTGTACATGAAGAGTGGGGGGCACTCAGCCCTTGGTTTCGGGACTGGACATGCTGAGTCAGCTCTAGGAAACTAGGAACTTCAGCAAAAAGTTCCAAAAGGAAGGAAGGAAGAGAAGGAGGGAGGGAGGGAGGGAGGGAGGGAGGAAGGACGGATGAAAGAGAGAGGGAGAAAGAGAGGAGGAGAAATCTCTTTCCCATTAGGATCTCTGCTTCCCAGATGCAATTACTGGTAATAATTTCATGAACCCAAGCACCAGTGTGTAGTCACTATAGCCACTGTTTGGGCCATAGGGACGGCCATAAGAGCCCTGCCTGGATTTGTAAGCCTTGCCATTTACTCACTGAACAACCTTGGGCAGATCTCCTCTCTGACCCTCGGTCTCCTCATCTGTAAATATTTACCCTTCAGGTTTGTGGAGAGCATTACATGATCATGTAAGCACTTGAGTATATTTATTGTAAACTGTAGAGCCCGACCCATATTTGAAGTGTTCATCATGTTAATCCTTGCAATCATGTGTTCTTTTATTGTACACAAAAGACACATTTCCCCAGCAGAAGAGAAGACAAGAAAAATCTGTGTCCTGACCCACAGAGACAATGACAATTTAGTCATCCTACACTAGGGCCCTATAGATTAGCCACAGGTGTGCAGTGGTGCCTCTGGATGCAACATACAAGCATTTGTATTGCTCCCTTGAGTCCAAGTCGGGATAGCCTGGAAAGTTAGAATTATATCCACTTACTATCAACTAGATATTTCAAACCATTTCAGCCTCATACAAATAGGAAAGAACCTCCCCCCCTCTCTCTCCCTCCCTCCCTCCCTCTCTCTCTTTCTCTCTCTCTCTCTCACTGACTTATGAGTGAACCAGTACATATTTTTCAATCAGTCAAGAATTACTCACTTGGTACCCACCATGTGCCTGACTATGCTCCTAGGTACCCTAAAAAATAGTCTTAAAATGTAGCGCCCAGCATTGCAACTCTTTGGAAAGAAAAACTGAGTTATGTGTGCATACCAGAAAGAGACCAAAGGGTTAATCAGAAAAAAAATAATTTTCACAGAAAGTGATCTTTCTTCCCTTTTTTATTGTAAGCTCAAAGAGAATTGTAGCAGTACAGGTTGAGCAATTTTCTTTTTTATGAATCCCGTGCTCAATTGATGAAAGCCATTTTGCAACCCATTTACATGCAGTAAACCTTTGCTTTAAAGTTCTGTCATTTACCTTGATCATGATTACTTATAGTCCCTTTAGAAAAGGCCCTTGACGGGTTTAGCTCCCAAGCATAGCACTGCCACGAGACAGTTTTCTACAGTGCCTTTTAAGTCATGGTCGTAAGCTAAGACATGCCCAGTCTTGTAGCCAGGTATGAGGCACAGGGATATTGTATAATGCAGAATAAACTAGTTGGAATTAGGAGTCTTGGATTTAAAACCAGCTCTACAATCTCACTATGTAATCTTGGCCATTTACACTCCTTTACTGTCAGCTTGCTCACTTGTAGAAAGAATGATGTTTTCATCACAAGACTATAAAGTAGGGCTTAACTGAGGTACTCTCTGTGCAAGTTACAGTGTAAGCTATAAAAAGGAAATTGTTTTATGAATGAATTGTCTATAATATGTACTATAAATCACTGAAAAAGGAACAGTATGTCTAATCTAAAATTTTTCTTGATCACATACTATATTTTCCCTACTGTAACCCACAGAAGAATGTAAACTGAGAGCAGGGACCTTCATCAGACACATACAGTAGACACTCAATCAGGTATCTGTTGTATTAATGGATAAAATTTCTATGTAAATGTCACTGTGCTAGGCACAGTACAGAATACAAGAAAAATAATGTTACCCCCAGCCTCAAGGAATCTATAGTTAAGATGACTAACCACTGATGCACAAAAAGCCAATAAGAGTTAAGTAATGGTTCTGAACAAGAGAAAAAAGGATGGTATAAAAACTGGGTCTAAAAAAAACTGTCTGAATCCCTCACCGGAAGACGGATACAGCAGGAAGCTTTCCTTGTCCTAACCCTGGGTGAGTTTATCTACCTCAGCCTCACCTCCTTCCCATGTGCTTTTTGTGTCAGTCACGATTCCAGCAGGACTAGATGCACACTCGTAAGTGTTTAACTGAAGTGCATATAATGAAGGATTGTAGAGATGTGTCCAGAATTGTGGGAGCCAACAAGAGGTGGCAAGGCGCAACAGCAGGAAGCATTACCAGCCCTAGAGGTGAAGGCAGGGCAGCAGGCAGGCAGGGAATGTGATGAGAGCCGGAGCTAGGCGCAACAAGGATCCTTGTCAACACACAAGTCCAAGTGGAGCCATGCAAGTCTAATTCTTTGGGCAACGATCAAGGCAAAGTCAGCTGGGTTTGTATGCATTTGGTCCAGAACCCATGTGCAGGTGAGGGTTTTCTTGAGGGCCTAAGGAAGGTTTTCCAGTAGTCCAGAAGGCAGGCTTTCTGAAGCTGGGATCTGTCACCCTGTCTTTGCAAGTAGCACAGTGAATGGCTAAATATCTTCCTTGACTCCTTGGCACTTACCACGCACAGCCTTCACAAGGTACAGAACAAGAGAAAATGGATTACGCCCTCAACAATAAGAGGCGAGTCATCCGCCTGGTTTTGCAGTGGGCTGCCATG